>NW_026294424.1:74849504-75182004 GCF_007827085.1 Peromyscus californicus insignis
AGCCAAGTTAGTCATTGGAACCCTATAAAACTATCTTATTAAAACTACCACTATAAGAAAACTATGGGTAATGACTTTTACAAGGTTTATTTTTCATAACTTATATTTCTATGAGTAGGAGCATTTAGTACACGAAGGCTCTTCAAGTACGTCAGCATCCAGTATAAAATAATAATGAGAAAACTATTTATATACATTGTAACATTGAATACCTTTAATTAAAGATCTATCTTTGTGTTCAACCTTGTTAAAAATGGAATTTCTCATTCATCTCAAGAAAATTAAAGTTTTGTATATTAAATAAAATGCAGAAATAAAAGACTTTCTTCATTGAAACTGTAGTTCCTTCTTACATATAGAACTTGAATATGATTTTCCATGTCCAAATAAGTTAAATACAAAAAAACAACACAAAGATATACTGTTGTTTGAATCTTAGACGGTCTTTTAATAAAAAAAACCCAGAGCCAGATAACAGGGTAAAAGCTGAAAGATCAGAGAAGCAGAACAGCCAGCCATTAGTTCTTACCTCTACAAAATCCTAAATCTAAAGAGAGTGAGTTCCTGTTTCTTCATGCTTAATATACCTTTCTCCTCCCTGCTGTCACTTCCTAGGATTAAAGGTGTGTGCGCTTCCCAGTACTGGGATTAAAGGTGTGTGCCACCACTGACTGGCTCTGTTTCCAGTGTGGCCTTGAGCTCACAGAGATCCAGATGGATCTCTACCTCCCAAGTGCTAGGATTAAGGGTGTGTGTCACCACTGCCTGGCCTCTATGTCTAATCTAGTGGCTGACTCTGTCCTCTGATGCCCAGATAAGCTTTATTGGAGTGCATAATATATCAATACAATATACTACTGGGTTTCTTAAAGACATTGTCACTCCATCTAGACAGGACGCAATAATAGGTCAACATAAGTATTTACTATATGCTGCTTGTGGTGTGGTGGGATTTGTTAAGGGCCTTCCCTGATGTCTAATGTATCTGTGATGCATTATCAAAATATAACATTACTCCTAGTGTTTTAAGTTAGTAATCTTCTAGAAATGGATGTACTTCTCAAAGGTTTAGTAATTCCATGCTCTCCAAATTTTGGAGGAATAGAGTCCATTGTGGTATAAAGGGCATGCCAGCAGTTAGGAAATGCATGATGACATGAGCAGAAAGTAGATTGATCATGTTTTGTCCAGAGACAGGAAGCACAAAGATAGAATTGGAACAGGCTGTAAACACAAAGGCCATCCTCAGTGATGTGTGCTTCTTCCAGGAGGCCTCCATCTCTTAAAGATTTCCAAAACTTCCCAGACAGTGCCACCAGCTAGGGACCAAGTGATTAAATACATGAATGTGTGGCGTACATTTTTCATTTAAACCACCACAAACAGTAATTAATAACTTTAAAGGGTTTGTGCATTAGCAACCCCCAAATATTTTCATTAAAAAGAAGTATAGTTAATTACATTTTTTTTTTTGTGTGTGTGTGTATAACTGAACTATTATATTTAAACAGTGCCAGTAAATGTTTTAGTGGTCATAGAGAAGAGCTGAAACAATTTCCTTCATTCCAACCTGCATCCTTATTAAAGGGAGAACAATACTCTGGCTTCCCAGACACCCATGCTCGTGTTTGCACACAAACCATGAGTCACATTGCTTTTGTTTTACTGTGAGACAAGTCCAACTCAAATTAGCTAGAACTAAATTGAGGAAATTAATCTCTAAGATACTTTGGCTTCCAAAGAATGGAACTGGCTTCTCAATTAAAATATTTATATTATGCTATTAAAGCTGTTTCAGTCTAGACCTAAATTCTGCTGTTTTCTCATTGGCTGCTTTTTAAAGACAGAATTCTCTCTACCGTGTCCAAATTTTTGTTGTGAATATACTGCCCAAAAGGAAAGTTCCTGCTCCCATGAGCCACAGCAGGCTCCAGGAACAATCTAACCCTGCCTCTACTCTGTGATTTAAGCCTCTGAGTGACTATATCTGGGAGATGGACTTACCAGTCAGATGTTGGGATGTACTGAGGAATGATGCTGAGGATGAAACACAGGGTCTTCTGTATGCTAGGCTAGTGTTCTCAAGTGAGCTATACAGCTGCAACCCCCTTCCAACTGTTAAGGAATTAGTTAGTGGTATTAGTGTTTGAATTTAGAGCCCCATATAGCCTACACAAGCCTCTACCACTAAGCTGAGTTCTCAGCCCTCTCCTAGTTATGTAAATGGAGCAAGATTAACAAATGAAGGCATATTTTATAGCACTATAAATTTACAGATATGTTCTTGAAGATATTTTTGTATCTTCTGTACTTATTTCCTCAAATATGAATCTAAAATCCTTTTTATGAATAAGAATTACCATTTTAAATCCCCCTAGAAGTAGTAGGTGTGGCTTACTGCTGTTAGAAATACTAGAATGAGAATGTAATATAATGAATTTTCTCCTTTATATCCGCATTTCTATTCACTAGTATCAATGAAAATCTTTAAAGGATTTGTTAAACAAAAACTATAGAAATTCTGCACAGCGCTTATCAAGGTATGTATTTGATTGGATAGATTGTTTAGCTGGGCAGTGGTGGAGCACACCATTGATTCCCCATAGGTGGACCCCTGTGAGTTACAGGACATTTTGGTCTACAGAATGAGTTCCAGGACAGTTGGGCAATACAGAGAAACCCTGTCTCAAAAAAGAGACAAGCAAAAAAATTATTTGTTTAATCATAGATTAAATCAAGTTATTTGAAATTCATTATATTTTATTGTTTTTTTCCTGTGTGTGTGTGTGTGTGTGTGTGTGTGTGTGTGTGTGTGTGTGTGTGTGTGTTCAACTGTAAAAGCGTGTAATTTTAGAGACAGCAAAGCCATCCTTTTTGGTTAATATTGGGATTCTAAACTATTGGTTCCATATTGTCTTCTTTAGATGTTTACCTACCCCCATTTCAGATGTTACATATTTTAGGAACACCACATGGTGTGTGTTACTTAGTTAATATTTCTTTCATGTGTAGATTTTCCAAATTTTATTTTTATTGACAGGTGAGTGAATGTGTGTGTGTGTGTGTGTGTGTGTCTGTCTGTCTGTCTGTCTGTCTATGTGTCTGTCTGTGGTTTTATGTTATGTGCAGGAGTCCACAGGAGTACAGAAGAGATTGTCAGGTGCCACAGAGCTGGACTCACAGGGAGTTGTGAGCGCTTCCTGATGTGGGTGTTGGAAACCGAATTCAGGTCCCTTTAACTTCTGCAAGGACTCTAAACTACTGAGCTATCTAGTGAACCCTGGATTTTTCAGTATTAAATCTTGGATTTTATTAATGAAAACAAGATCTATTCATTTATTGTTTTGCTGGGGTGCCTCACACTTATTTGTGAACTCTCTTTTAATATCAAGTACTTTAAAATGTAGTGTTAGTTTTCATATAGAAAAGAGAACCAAGCGCAGAAGGTATACCTCAGTTGCAGAGTCTTTGCCTAGAATGTAGAAGGCTTGGGGTTTGGTCCACAGTACAGGTGTGAACAAAGAAACTATTGCAGGTGTCATTAAATCCATTAATCATGTTTTCAATTATAATAATAAAATTGGATAACGCTTTTGGAAACAAATGTATACACCTATGAACAAAGGAAACACCATGTAAGATCACATAGATACGTAAAATTATGAATCTCTGAAGTTTTCATTATTGAAGATAAGTAATATCAAGCTCTTGTACCTCCAAACTGTGCTAGTGATTCTTCCTATTTTTTAAGTGTATAGCTAGGTTATAAGTTTTCCTAATTCCTTTGATTGAGAGTGCTAAAATTGATGTAGAATAAATCGGTTAGAAACAAACAGTTTGTACAGAGATCCTATTTTTTAGCTTATAGCTTTTTTTCTCATACAGTAGAGAGTTTTCACTACAGGCTATCTTATTCAATGCAGTATTTTAAAATAGCTTGAAAAGAATAAGATAGTAAAATTTATTGTTATTATCCTAGGAAAATGCCTATATTCTTTTATTTCTCTCTGCACTGATGTGGTGTTATGCTTGGGTCATTCTGATCATGTTTCTGTAAGTTCCCGAATCCAGTGAGTTGGCATTGAGTTACTGAATTGAAGTCCCTGCGGACATGTATTGATCTCAGTGAAGTAACATGCTGTCAGGTTCCGGAGGCTGTCGCCCTGACTGATCCTCACAGATCCAATGGATTGGTGAAAAGGAAAGAGGGTTTTGACCTGACTGTAGGACAAGCAAGTACATTTGTGTCTCTTCTTTAAATCCATTATATGTGCATGTATATTTACTCATGTCAAAATAAACCACAAAATAAACCTCTGGTTCTTCCTTTCCTTGACTTGTAAGTACTTTGAACACTGGACTCATGGCAGAATATATTTCAAAAGTCCATTTTTCCCTGAACTGGGTTGTTATGCATTTTGATAACATGACTCAAGTATCCAGAGTTGTTGATCCATTTCCACAGATGTGACTTTTCCAAGATCTGCAAGCTCAGGTAGATGGTATAGAGTGAGGCATGACGGACAGTACAAGAGGGTAATCCATGATGAGTAGCTTCTGACTTGATATCTCTGTGTCATTCTTCAGTGATAGCATCTGTTCAGTTAAACCTAGCCAGCTATTTGTCATTTTTTTTGGTGGGGGTGGGGTGGGGTACTTGTCTGGGTACAGTAGGAGGAGAAAGGATAACATGTTGTTACTTTTGTCTATTTACAAACCTGTTTCAGGTGCCTTTCATGTGATCCCTTATTCAAATTTTGAGCTGATATTTTGAGAAATTTTCTGATCAGCAGGATTGAAAATACAACTTAACGTGTTGTGTTTCTCACATGATGCTAGGATAGTCTTTAGAGCACAGCAGCACAGCCATGGGGTCCAGGGAGAAAGTTCTGTGTTGGGACTCTGGACCTTGCTTTTCTCCATGCTTGTTAGCTTATGTGACTCAGAAAGCAAGTAGTTTTCTTTGAAGTAATGCTGATAACAGTTTCAAGTACCATAACCCTTTCTGCTAAACACATAGTTCCATTGTGTGTGGGTGTGTGTGTGGGTGTGTGTGTGTGCGCGCGCGCGCGCATATGCCATTAATTATTTTCAGTTCCATTAAATAGAGACGAATCACAAAAGTACAGTGTCAGTTTATGCCAGGTTTTCTGACAATGACAGAATTTCAACCTCCTTAGCACTTCTAGCCTTTTAGGAAAATCTGTGTTCATCAAATTGCTCTGTATTTGGTACAGAAATTTTTCAAGAGCTCCATAAACAGCCTGTTGTGGACTTGCACAGACTCAGTATATATGCACTTATATGTATATACATTGAGTTTTTACAGTGTCTAAGATATTCCAGTGAGTTCTAGGGTAAGAGAGAATAAATGAGTTCTAACATATGCTTTCAGGCCTTGTTTAGGGAGTGCCATATCTAATGTGAAGACTATGTATAGTCTTCATTGATGTGGCATTTTAACTCTTCTGTGAAAGGGATGGTCAAATAAGCAAATGAATAACTTAGTTTCATCACTTTTAAAGTTGCAGCAATGTTACAATAATGTCCATTTAGGAAACCTTCAGATAGGCTTAAGGATTTAGCTCAGTGGTAGAGCACTTGCCTAGAAACCTCAAGGTCCTGGTTTCAGCCTTCAGCTTTGGGGGGAAGAAGGGGAATCTTAAAGTAATAATTTGTTGCTAAGAGTCATATTTATATTTATATGTAAATAGAATTAGATATACTCACATATTTACTATTACCATATTTCATTTGACAAAGTCTTTTTAAAAAACACATTAACAGCATTGTCAGTCTTATATAAATTTTCATAACAGAATGTAAATATAAAACCTATTTTGCTTTTTATGTCTTCTTAAAATGTGATAGCTAAGCTGCATATTGGCATATTGATAAGTTTTGACAGGTGAACTGAATTATAAACAAAAATCTGGGTTGAAGAAATCTAAGAACTAAGTTATTTACATTATACCTGTCATAAATAAAATCCCATCAAGATTCTTCACTCTTTTAGTCTTTTTCATACATGAACCTATATGCTTGGGATGGGCATCAGGGTTGGTGTCCTTGTCTAGCATGCAAGTCCTGGTTTTTATCCCTAGCAGGAAATTTTAATTATTAATTAATTAAGTGAGTAAACTACACAAAGGGTAAATAAGTTGGCTGGCTCAGCAAGTGAAAGTGTTTTCTGTCAAGCTCAATGACCTGAATTTGATCCCCCAGAACCCACATGGTGATTGGAGAGAATTGCCTCCCAGAAATCATCCTCTGAACTCCACAGGTTCAACATGGTATAGATGCAATAACATATACAGACAAAAACATACAATGGATTTAAAAATATTCCACATTGTAATGAATTGAATTTCTAAATAATGCAAGAAAACTGGAAGTGTATGACAAGCAGACTTACCTGGAAAGTGAGTCAGAGCAGGCATGGGTCTTCTACCAGACTTCCCTCAGCCACCTACCTGGGATGTTCTCTTCATTTGTTATCGTGATATTCATCATTTTGTACACAAAAATAATGATGAACATTTATAGAATACTTACTATGACTTATACGTGTATTTACTGGCTTCTGTTATTCTAGAAAATGCATTTACCAGCTGAAATCCATAATTTGAAACACCCTGGATTAAGAGATTTAAGAATAAGAATTTCCGTAGTGACTTCCTGTGCTTCTCTCAAGTACATAGCAGTGTGCATAAAAATATCCAAATGAATAATAGTAATAATGGAAAAATAATGAGGCCTCATCCATGGTCCCTTTCTTTGTTTTTAACCATTGTTTGCTGAAATACATGTTTGTCCAATATCATAAGCTTCAGAATCAAATTAGTATAAAAATCACATTAGGTAATTTACACAGAGAACTTACAGTTCAAGAATGACTCATTCTTGAACAAAAATCCAGATTATAAAATACACTTAATTATCACAGCCATAAGCAAAACAACTGCTATCTTTAAAACGAAATATCCCATTATTAACTAGAAAAGAAAATAACAATATTTGAATCAGCAGTCAATTTTGCCTGTATGAATCAGAGCATTAGCAGAATCTAATGAGTCCAGTATACAAATATTTCTACTCTATTTTGTCCCTATAAAAATTAAATATTAAAAATAATTTAAAATATTTTCATGGCTTAATATTTCTTTATTTGGTTTATTATTGATATACTTAGGAATGAATAAAACTTCAAAAATGTACAAGCACAACAATGAAATAAACCTATAAGAAAGCATATGTTATAAAGTTAGTAAGAGTAAAGACACAGAATTGTTGACTCTTTATTTATACTAGACACTAATCATCTTCATTTTTTTCTATTAATTTCTTTCTCATAGTAAATCTCTGATCTGAGTTATATTTTAAAGAGGATATTTGGCTTTAAACTTTACTCTTATACCACATTTTATTTGCCTGTCTTGCAACATCCCAGACCAGTTTGCTTAAACAATAAGCTTTCTATCCCATATGCAAGTATTTTCTGACTTAAAAATAAAAATATGATTTAGGATAAAAAGAAAGAAGAACAAAATATTCTCTAGTTTTAGAACACATATTCCCCTCTATCTGTGAGGACCAAAATTAATCAAAAACAATAAAGTACTCCTTTCCATGGTTTAAACATTGGACCAATGGTGTATTGCTCATGCTACAAGGCTTTCTTGTCTTGTTAATTTATAGATTTTATTTTGCTGACAATTCTATATTAAATTCATTCTTAATGTATCTTTTAAAAATGTACGTATCAGCATGATACTGTAGGAAACTAAAATAACCCCTATGTAGCATTGATAAAGATTCAAATAACACAGGTGAAATCATATGGTGTCTGGAGCTTGTTTCAAAATATTCTGTCGTAAGGAAGGTGTCATCTAGAACAGAGATGTTTCCGGATTACTCTGAAGAGACACCATGGCCGTGGCAACTCTTATAAAGGAAAACATTTTATTAGGGTGGCTTACAGTTTCAGGGGTTAATCCATTATCATCAAGGTGGGGAGAGTGGCAATACACAGACAGACATGATGCTGGAGGAAATGAGATTTCTATGTCTGGATCTGCAGGCACCAAGAGAAAAGAAGGACAGAGAGACTGGCTTGGACTTTTGAAACCTCAAAGCCCATCCCCACAGACACACCTTACCAACAAGGTTCCACCTCCTAATCATTCTCAAGTGGGGCCACTCCCTAAAGACTAACCACTCAAATACATGAGCTTATGCGGGCCATTCTTACTCAAATCCCCACAGGAGATAAATCATTCAAGGCCTTCAGTTGATCGTTTTTGAAGCTGGATGTCAGGTATTCATTGTTGGCTGGTTTTTCAATGAATTTGTGAATGATTTACTATTTGGTGATCATCTACTTGTGGCTGGCCCACCTGGGCTCTCTTGCTTTTTTCCTGCCTACTGCTATGATTTTCATTTTCTCCCTGCTTTCTGTCTACACACATCACCACAAACTTCCTCTAAACTATCACTGACCTTGGCCCAGACCCCTGTTCTTCCTTCCTGTCTCCTGAGGTAGAGATCTCTGTTGCTCTGTAACGGTGTGCCTTTCATGTTTCCCTGGAATTACTGTAGCTTGACACAGACTGTCAGTCGAGAGTTGACTCATCTTGCTCATATCAAATCCTTTTGTACTGGCTGCAATTAAATCTTGGAACCATTCAAATGTTTCCATCTCTTTGCTTTAGATAATACCACCTGCTCTCTGTGTGTCCAGAGATACTGAACTGTCCACCAGGGAGAAGTCTATCGGTGACCTTTGTGCTGCATCAGTGGCATAGGCCGTGGGCAAATCAAGCATGTAGTTGTTTCTCTACTTCCTCACATATTGCTAAATTCACAATTATATGTTTGATTAATAAGCTATGGAGAGAGGCTGGATAGATGCCTCTGCCTTCAAGAGCACGTAAGGACTGTTGCAAAGGATATGGTTTTGGTTCCAAGCACGCATATCAGGAATCTCAGGATTATCTGTAACTCTAGTTCCAGGACTTCTGAAGCCTTCTGGACTCTGCAGGCATCAGCACACATGTGGCACACATAACTCATGCAGGCCCATTCTCTTACAAATAAATAAAAATATTAAACACATCTTTAAAATGAGTTGAAGGGAGAAAAGAAATCAGAATCAGAAGGTGTCAAATTGACATCTTTAAGATTTCTTTTACTAGTTGCTTTTGATGGGTGCTAACCTAGTTACGTGCAAGTTTTTTTTAATAATGCCCTCTGCTATACTTAGAGTAGAATGTGAAGAAAAGAAAACAAGTTATAATGCTGGGCAAGAGCAGTTTTCCAGAAGCACAAAGAACTCATTGACCTTTGGTAGGTTTTTAATATGGAGTGGAGATTATTTTCAACAGGAATCAAACTTTTTAATGAGAAAGTTAAGCTGCTTTCAGAGTTGTTTGAAAACATAATCTGAAGAAAAATTACATATGCCATTCTTAAATGTAGTTTTTTTAGGTTCTTTTATTCTCACATAAAGTCTTTATTGAAGAAGAGCAAAGAAATATGACTTAACTAATGCTAAAACTTCTCAAAGCAAAATAATAAAATCAAGGACCCTAAGAACAAAAATAATCCATATTTCATTTTCCTTAAAGGGGAAAATATATATGTCTGGGGGAAAATAATAAATTGAAATTTAAAAATGTTAAGTAAATAGCAAATTAGCATAAAAATCATGTAGAGGGCAATAAATTATGAAACTTCTTTTTAACACTGTATGAAAAAAACTAAGAAAAACTGAGTTGAGAAGTAGTGTAAATGGAGAAACCAGTGAGGACTTTGTGATTGTAAAGAATGGTTTTACTTTAAGAGGAACTTTATGCTCATTTTTCAAATTGTATCCTTCCATATTTTATGTATGCTGTTATTGTCTGTGGGTCAGTGGTGACAGTATTATTTTTATAACGTGTATTTTGAAGTGGCATATGAAAAAGCATCTCATACCAACGTATTTGCTATCATAAATCTTAACCTTTATCATTAAAATCAGAGGGAAGCTTGGTCTTACTGGTAAGTGCTAGAATGCTTACCTGGTACTAAGGTTTGAGTATGACATGTCATCAAAACCCTGTCTACTTAAGTCTCACTCAACAAGCTGAGGGAATCCTGGGAGGTGGTGGAACCTTAACGAGGTGCTGTGTAGTAGAAGAAAGTTAAGTGGTTGTGAACTCCCCAGAGAAGTTGAGAACACTAGGTGCCCAGCCCCTTATCTCTATTTCACTTCAAGGCTGTGCGGAGGTGGACACCGTCCACCCCTCCCTATCTACCATAATCTGATGCCTTGCAACAGGCTCAAAAACAAGGGGCCAAATGGCCTGGGCTGATATCTCTGTGCTAAAAATAAACATTTCTTCTTTATAAAAAGCATTCACCTCAGTAATTTGTTATGGCTAGAGAAAGGAGATTAACACAGTTAGTGTTCAAGGCTCTGGGTTTGATTTCCAACATACAAGCTGATTAATGAAATGGAATAGAATTAAATGAAACTTGAGTCTTTAATTTTCTTTGAATCTTTTAAAAATATATATTAGAGTCTGTAAACAGGTGGAGGTCAGAGGGCAGCTTTATGAAATTTTCTTTCCACCTTTATCTGGGTACCAACAAAGATAGTATGTCCTCAGGCAAGGCCATTTACCTGCTGAGCCATCCTGCTCACCTCCTTCTTACCTTTTCTGATTTTTAAAAATTTTTTTATTAAGAAAATTTTTTCATTCATTTTACACACCAATCAAAGATCCCCCTCTTGTCTACTCCCAACCCCCAGCCTCCCCCTCCCCACCCACCCACAAGAAGGCAAGGCCTGCCATGGGGAGGCACATTTGGTAGAGGCAAGTCCAAGCCCTTCACTCTAGAGAAGCTAATAGGGAAGACCCAAAGAGGGACACATTGACTGCCCTGGGAAGGGGAAATAGATGAGATCTCCATTAGCAAACTGGGGATGAGGGGCGGGCAATGGGGGGTAGGAGATAGGGGATAAGAACAGAAGGGAACAAGATGGTCGAGCTGGAACAGGAAGGAGTGGGAAAACAATGAAAGAGATACCATGATAGAGGGAGATTCCATGGGGACAGAGAGAAACCTGGTGCTAGGGAAGTTGTCAGGAATCCCCAAGAATGACCCCAGCCTGGACCTTTTCTGATTTTAACATCAGAGTCGTCACTCCAGTATTTCAGATGCTGTTGGCACAACTAAATTAGGTCTTTTCTTAGTGTGCTGTGAAAAGTTGAAGCCTGCCTCTCCCACTTGAACTCCCTGCACTCTATTCTAAGCTTTTCTTGTTACCCTTAGCCTCTAGAACCTATAATGTAGTTTATGTAATTATGTTTATTGCTTACTTTTTCTTTATCTACTTAAGGATATGAATTAGCTCTTACTTTATTGCATGATAAATGCAAAACACTTTAAAAGGTACCTGTGGCTGATGAATTATTAATGAAAGAATGAATCTGTAATTAAAATAGCTAAACATTGCTAAATACTTAACTTTGAACCAAACAGTGTACCAATTATTCCATAGTTAGAGATTCATTTACTGTTCATAATAACCTCTGAGGTCAGTGCTTTTACAAACCCATCATACAAATGAGGAGATTGAGGTCCTGGAGCCTTGTTTGTTGACTTATTTGGCTAGAGAGCAGCAGAATCTGCATGCTAACATAGCAAAACTGTGACCAGAAGAAGTATGATTATATATATATATATATATATATATATATGTGTGTGTGTGTGTGTGTGTGTGTGTGTGTGTGTGTGTGTGTGTGTGTCTAAGTGAAAATAACAAATACATATTTTCATAAACAAATAGCTCTCAATAATTCTGAAATATCATGCCCTGTATAACCCGAAAACAATGGCTTTCTGGACCCGCTTCCCAGGTAGCAGAATAGGAATGCCACTGTATCCTTTCTCGCTGTCTCTAACGTCACCTTGATGACAGCCACTCAGACTTGCCATTTGAAAAACTCTTCAACTTCTCAAGCTGTCAATCTCTTCATACTAAAATGTGGGTTTTGGCTATAAGGTATTAAATGCCTCTCTCTCCAAATTCTACGGTTCTGTAAATGTCTTTTCTTGTTCAGATGTACAAGTGAGGTATTGGAAAGTAGAGAGAGAGAAAAGACCTTTGCCTTACTGAAAGCTGGTCAAATCCTTTCTATATTTGAACTCTAGTAGAAATTGCTTGGGGTTCTTCAATAAATAGAAATTAAATGAAAGATGAAAAAAGAAAAAAAAAATAGGACTTTTTCAGAATCCACAGTAGCTTGAGGGTTTCGCTACAGCTCTGGGCTCTGTTGACCAGACTGAAAGTTTTTGCATTTTTGGCATACCCACCACAGAATAGCTTGGATTTTTATTTCGGAGCATGGCTTACTCTTCTTTCTTAACTTTTTCAAACGTCCTGTTTGCAAGACTATCTTCTCCTTGGATCCTCTCAGTGAGGATGGACTACACAACTCTAGGCCCATATTCCCTATTTTATTTTTTGATACTGACTTGGAGAGACTGCTTATTTTCTGGATCTCAGCCATTGTAAATGGAATTATTTCAAAATCTGGTCAACTGTGAATTTATTGGTCTGTCATCTTAAGAGGAAACAAAACTGAAAAATATCTCTATAGTGTTACAAATGCCTTCTTGCTGTGGAAAGCAAAGTGAGAGTGTCTTTTGAAATCAATCTAGCTGCTCCTCAAAAATATGTAAGTATGGTAGGAGTTACTGTAAGATACAATAATCCACCTCCCAGGTAACTATCTAAGAAGAATGCACAAAAAATATCCACTTGGAAGGTCCTAACAGCATTTTTCATGATCGTCAGAGTGGGAAAATGATCTGAAGTCCCCATCAATAGATGATTGCATAAAACAAAATATGGGATGGCTGTTAAATGAAAAAAAATTTGATGAGAAAAAGGAATGAAGCAATGATTTATCCTCCAACAAAAAAGGGTTTTGAATATTTTTGCTGAGTTACAAAAGCTGATAACAAAAGGGGACATGTACTTTCATTTATAAGAAAAGTCCAAAATAAGCAAATCTATAGAGAAAGTAATTGGTTGAGTGATTGCTTAGAGCAGAGATAAACTGGGAAGACATGAGGAGGGAAGGTTAATGAATCTAGAGTTTCTCTTTTTGTGATGAGGAAATTGGTCTACAATTATACAGGGGTGAGTTGTGCAATTCTGTTGATATATTCTACTAAAAACATTGAATTATATCCCTTTAGTAAACTTTATAGTGCATGTATTAAATCCCAACATTTCGTAGGGACACACACACACACACACACACACACACACACACACACACACATACATATATAATTCTAATGTATCCTTTTACCTCAAGTATATTTGAATGAAAATGAACTTGGAAACTGATCTCTAATTTTGTTCCTGACAATTTTTTGCCAGGAAGGAAAACTTTCCCTCTATTTTTTAAATTAAGTTCTTTGAGTTTGAGAAGTCAACTAATGAAAGACAGATTAATATCAGAAAACACAAGATTTTTTATTAATATTTAAATATTTGTAAGATAACAGTTACATTCAGAGACTTCTATGTCCTTTTAACAAAGGCAGAGAATTTGAGCTTCAAGACATGATTTGCTTTGGGCAACAGACTGGGAAATGCATGGGAGAATTAGCTGAACTTTTGACTGTTTTAGTGAGATCTGATGTACAATCTCATTGTGATACAGACACATCCACATTCCATGAAAAGGGCCTCTCCTCCATTGGCTCCTTCAATGGAAATGCACACTATGCTTTTAGATAGATAGGGAGATGGACAGAGAAGTATTCAACACGTGTTGATTCTCAGTTGTCTTTGGCTTAAAATAATCATTCTCTTGGAAACTTTAGCATATTCTGCACCCTTCTCCTTATTTTTCTCAATTTGTCATTTCTTTAGTAATATGGTATTTATGTTGCAGGACTCATGGGATAACAAGATGCTGCATCTTGCTTTCAGTTTGATAGCTGTTTCAGTCCCCTACTACCCAGGCACAATAGTCAGTCTCTCTCTCTCTCCTTCCCTCTCTCCCTCCTCCCCTCCCCCTCCCTCCCCCTCCCTCCCTCTCCCTCCCTCTCCCTCTCTCCCTCCCCCTCCCTCTCTCTCCAATAACCAAGTTGAGAACATTCAGATTGGTATCCATAATAAAAACCCAAACAGACTAGCACTTCCTCTCTCCAGTTCTCATTGGTCTATAAAAATTTCCCTTACTCACCAGGAGGTACACTCACTGTGCTGTGGGTCACGACACCATGCTTTATGGGAAAATCTTGTTAGTCATTCCCACCAGTGACTTGGAGTACACAACCCTTCCATTCTTCACCAGACTGTCAGGAGCTCCATCTGTAGCCACATACTTCTTGTAGAAAGAAGGAAGTGTGCATTCACCGTCCACTTCAGTGAATTCTGAGACGGTCATTGGGAAGGAAAAATGACATTAGAAACACTAGGGAACCCTCCTTCTAAACTGTAAAACCTGTAAGTCAGCCTGAACATTTTAAAGCTCTGGAGCATAAAAAAATAAAAATATGAATATATAGATGAAACTTAATATCTAAATACAACAGAAAGTCATTATAGTGTTTTCAGTATATCTGCTCAGCTTTAAAAAACAGGATAGTAAGAAGCAAAAACTATTCATAAGCAGACATTAACAAATATACTTAGTTAATGTGTCCTCTTACCACTCCATGGACCAAGAAAATAAAGTCCTTGAGGTTCCTTCCAAAAATAAAAACAGGACGAAGTTATCAAGAAAATGTCAAACTTTTACTTTGATTGGAAGTAGAGTACTACAAAATATGCCTAGGAATCTTTTTTAAAAAATATAAAATCCAATAATTTTAATGTTTCTTCTCTAATTTAATGTAATTGAAATCAAAATTTCAACAATTTTTTTTCTTCAAAATTCAGGGAAAACATAAACTAAAATTCAGGAAAATAATGGACAGAAAAGATATTTTTAATTTGGAAAGTAGAGCAGCAATAGTTGGAGGTGTTGCACATTTGAATGTGTAAGTTAAGATTTCAAGACCAGGCTGAAGAAAGTATGGGAGAGCAGACCTCAGCAGATATGATGAAAGGGCAGATAAGGTCCTTATCTAAGAGAACTCTTCAAACCTCTTTAAAACAAGAGGTGTTTGCCAAGTTTTTTCCTGATTCTTTTTTCTTTTTTTTTCTTTTTAACTGTTTAAAAAACAATTGTTTTCTCTTGGTAATTGAATTCAGGACCTTACACCATAGGTAAGCTGTCTACAAACAAGAAGCATTCCCAGCCCTAAACGTCTAAGAGAAGTTATTGTGACATTTATTAATAGTTTGAACTGTATTTTAAAATAATTATTGAATTTCACTTTTTCAAATTAATTCTGCCTTTGGAGATACTTTTAAAAAAATTTATGTGTATGGTTGTTTTGACTTCATGTGTGTCTGTGTGCTATATATGTGCAGTAATTGGAGGCCCTATGAGAATCTCAGATCCCCTGGAACTAGAGTTACCAACCACTGTTAACCACTATGGGTGCTGAGAATTGAAGCCTGCTACTCTGGAAAAGCAGTCAATCATTTTAGACATTGAACCATCTCTCCAGTCCCCTTGAAATAATTCTTAATGAAAAAGAGAGAGCTTTGTAGACTCAGTTGTGACATTTCAAACTGCAAATTGTTCTCTCCATGCTCTGGTGAATAATCTGGTTAGCCACACAGTAAGGAAGGCATTATATTTTTATGTAGCTTTGTGGAGATAGATATATGACTTCCACTAATCTAAAGTGCAGTAAAAATTATTTCAAATTATATGATTGATGCTAACAAACCAGTCAGCAGCAAGCTATATAATTTCTAGTGTCTGTTATCCAAGTCAGAGCTTAGCTTTCTCCCAGGAGAGAGAGAGAATATAATGGCAAGGCAGCTTCCAATAGTCCTTGCCTCAGTGCCCATGGGTATGTAGTGTAATCTCTGTACTCCCTATACCTATGGGCCCAGAAGAGAATCAAACTATGAGTTACCTATTTTTTTTCCGGACTGAATATAAGAAGGACAGTTACAAAGATTCATTGTATCTCTCTAAAGTTGGTTCATGTTTTCCCATGGTTTAGTATATACTGAGATTTTCTTTGAGGGAAAATACATCATTTTTTGATCAAAACACTTCTAGCCGTGCAGGTGCTTGACAAAGCTGCCTATTTCTTCATGTTTCTTTCTTTGGTTTAAAATATGTACACAATTATGTTGCACCTAGTCTTCATGGTGATGGTAATATACCTGTAGCTGCCTGGTAGCTATTGTCAAAATGGTAAAAACCATGGTCCAGTAACAGACATGAAATCGATATTACCTCATACGGTGAGATTACTGAGGGTATAAATACCAAGTAAATGATATATTATTTTTATTTACAAGAATTAGCCTTTTAAACAGATTCACACCTAAATGATACTGGACTTTACAAACAAAAATGTTGTTACAGTCAACTGTGTAAGTGAATCTGAACAGGTAGTTTTCTAGTTAAGCTAATCTGAACTTTTTAATAAAGCATATTAAGCACAGACTGGTAACTTATTCCTTTTGTAATAGTGCTTTAAGTACTCCACTGAAACACGGCCAGTGGATTTGCAATATTCTTAGTTACCATTCTGAGGAACTGTGTACATTATATCAGCTCTGCCATCTCTACTGTTAGTGAGGAAAACGCTGTGAGCAACAGCAGCTCCTATCAACAGGGAGCCATATTAATTATTTGAAATGTGCCTCGTAAGAGGAATCAGCGGCGTTTATTACTAGTCGAATATTACTTGAAACGGGAAGGTTACTCTAACTGTTATCATAATCTATGTATCATTAACTTTCCTTGTTTAGGAAGAGAGATTAACAACTCTGTAAATTGCTATAGTAAATGTGTAAAAGTATAACTACATATTCCCATGTAGGAAGAAAGTGGTGGCTTCTCCACTTCTGCCCAAATCTTCTTTGTATGAAGTAGCTTCAGAAAATGTAATGACTCAGTAATTATTCTTTCTTGCTTCAGAATCCTAATTGCTTATTGGATCATCAGTACAAGTGATAGCTGCTTTGAGCATTAGAATTTTTTTTTTTTGGTTCACATCAGTCTTTCTTCTTTTTTGTGTTTCTTGATGGGGGACATAATTGCATTACGTTGCCAAGACTAGGGAAATAAATGAACTTTAAAAAAAAGATCATTTTAGTTTTCAAATTAACATTGATTTTTTTTTTATTTATAAAACAACACTTATTACAAAGAAGTGTGTGAGGGAGTAGAATGTTTTCCAAGAATAGGGAATGAACCCATCTTCATGCTGTTTAAATTTTAGCTAGTTCTTTCTTTTCCATCAAGTTACAACAAGCAGGATAGAATAGTTTTCTCTTCAAACTATGGGAGAAATGCCTTAAGGAAAAATATGTTTGTCAGGGTTTCAGCATCCTAAGTGCCATCCAGATATTACATTGAGTGCCAGTCTGAAAATTGTTTAACATTGATGGACAGGAAAATAAATGCCGCTGGCACTGTCTACAATACTGGATCCAGAGGACAGCACTGAAAGTCAGTTTATTCTTAATAACTTCAAAGTATTCAGATAGATATATTTAAGTTTCTGACGTTTTGAGGTTTTCTTAAAACTAAGTTTACCACTTCATAATCATCTATAATGTAACTGAAGGGAAAACTAAATATCAAACACACACACACACACACACACACACACACACACACACACACACACACACACTCACACACAAACACTTCCAGTCCCAGCCCTTGGGAGATAGAAGCAAGTCATTCTTGACTATGTTGCAAGTTTAAAGTCAGCCTGGGCCTCACAAGAGCTTGTCTAGAAAAGAAAGAAAAAGAAACCAAGAGAGAAAGAGAGGAAAAGAAAGTAGAAAAAATCCATCTTGGTTAGAGAGAAGAATCAATTTAATTGGGTGATGTTTGGTTCATGTTTAAGCATATCATTTTATAATCTACATTAGATACTTTTTCTGTGTGGAATAAAAATGATAGAACACCATAAAAATTTTAAAGTAAAAGACAGCTACAATGTATTTATTATTTATTTGTGTGTGTGTGTGTGTGTGTGTGTGTGTGTGTGTGTGTGTGTGTGAACAGTCAGGCCGTTAATATTAAAGTTAGACAGTAAGGACAGCTTGTAGGATTCTTTTCTCTCCTTCCATGATATTGGCCGGGGGATCTGTAGCAGGTACCTTTACTCTCTGAGCCATATCATGGTTCCTATGATGTCTTAATATTTCCTTTTGTGTTCACAGGGCCAGTGCATCATGGACAGGTTTCCTACATCTCTCCACCGATTCACCTTGACTCTGACCTAGAAAGACCCCCGGTTCGAGGTGAGTTTTCTTGATTTAAGGAAAAGAAGCAGTGTTCAGTGCTGAGTAAGGGTAATTAATGAAAATGGATGTTGTTGTAATATACACTTGTAGTACAGTACCTATTTAAAAATGAATGAGAAAAGTAATGTATGAATAACGAGTCAGAAAATCTTACTTATAAACAGAAGTATGAAATACTGTTTCAAGAAATAAATGAATCCATTCATTCAAAAAATAGGTATCCTGAGGCATTTAAATAGAGGTTTATTTGAATCACTATTTAGAGTGTCAAGCCACCAGATTATGGCTCAGATTTAGTTTTCTATCATCAGATGTTTTTATAATTGTGTATTTGTTTTCAGTGTCATGACCAAAGTCATAGTGAAAGAAATTTTCCTTGGAAATTAGTATTTTTTATAAAAAAAATTTATGTCTTTGTAATTTCAATATTATTATTGATTTATAAAATCATATAAATTAAAACTATTTCCATGGATGTCAACAAAACTCATTTGAAAATATTTTTATTACTCATGCACAATAGAAACTGAAAGGTAATATTAGTTAGCTTACTATGTAAAGATAGAATTCATTTTTCTGTTTTTAAAGGAATTCCAGGCCCCACTCTTCACAATGTTTCCTAGTGTTCAAACCTCATGTTCCACTGTCATACTGTCCAATTTTACAACTCACAGCTATGCCACGGTTAATACTTTGGTTTGAAGTATACGGTGTATTTTCTAGCAGAGCCATCAAAGGCTTGGCGAAAGTCAGTAGGTGTGAGTTTTTTGAGCATGCCTCCTGCTTGAGCAGTTCCTTCTAGCAGAAGCCCTATCTCTTTTGCATCATGTAGGATTCTCCTGGATCGGAAGGCTGTACCTGTCTGGCAGTGTTCCTTGACGTCCAGAGAGGCATTCTATGCTCAAGCTCCCCCATGATTCCCTTGGTTATTTCCCCTGAGACATTTTATGCTCTTGGCCAGTGTGCATGTTTTCTGCCCTTCTCTGTGTTTTCCTGGAGGACATAGTGTTGGAATTAATGTTTCCCAGCCACGGGGCTGGGTGTACATTGCATACATAGCTGAAAGCACTCCACTGATTTCTGTCGAAATGACCTACAGTGAAAAGCAATAGAGTAAACACTTCTAAAATGACTTTTCTGGTTTACAAGAGACCAAGATCCAGGGTCTATAAGGGAATCCCATGGAGAAAAGCACAATGAACCAACACAGAATGTCTGAGGTGTTTTGGTTGTTTTTTAAGAGAGAGTGCTAGAAGGGAAGGTTAAAGTGATAAAATATGACAGCTTATAAAGGATTCCATATTCCATACCATAGAGTTTGTACTTTGTCCTGGGAAAAGGCTTCTTTGGGGTATTTCCTACCAAATGGAGGATGTATCATAGTGTCAATTCTGGAGAAGAAGATAGCCTCTCTGGCGTCAGGGTAGATGATGAGCTATTTGGGTAAGCAGTTGGCTAAGAAAGGTGTCTCCCATAGTTGAGCTGAAAGATGATGGGGCACTTAACTGGAATTATGCCAGCAGTGAGGAGAGGATCTAAAACATATCAGAGGTGTGGTATCTGGCTGACTATTATGGGGATGGGGCAGAAGTACCTCTGAGCTTGCTGTGGCGATTGACTATTTAGGTAGCTTGAGAAGCTGTATTCATTCCAGATTTTATGTTGAAATTAAGCCCTCAGTCCAACAGGGATGGCCTCTACCCTCACCAATATTGATGCTAGAATAAAAGGGGAAGAGACTAGCCAGGTACTCCATTGTGCTCCTACCTTCCAGCGTGAGGATGATCATCTTAGATGGAGAACACACTTCTCCTGAGTCTGATAGCCTTTTGAATTTTTGAGCTCCCGAAACTGTGGGAAAATAGATTTTTTCTTCTTTTTAAATTACCCAGTCTTAAATATTTTGATATAGCAACACAAAGTGATTCAGATACCTTCTGATAACAACAGAATCCCTCATGAATAATAGGCATGAATGTGAATCAATAGATTGATTTATGCATGCTAATTACTAGAATATTGTTCTTACCAAGGGTGAAGGACTATTTAACAAGTTGAGTACTTTATCATAATTCCATTATTTAGATGTGGCCCCAGTATAATTTGAGAAAGATTATTTACAAGTCATGGCTGGCTGGGCATGGTGGCGCATGCCTTTAATCCCAGCACTCAGGAGGCAGAGGCAGGCGGATCTCTGTGAGGTTAAGCCCACCATGTTCTAGGAAATGAGTTCTAGGATGGCCAGGGATATACAGAGAAACCTTGTCTTGAAAAACCAAAACCAACCCCCCCCCAAAAAAAAAAATAGCATGGCTGGAACGGATAAAAAATCTACTCCAAAACTTAATAAATCTAGACAGCAACCATACTACTGCTCTGAGAGTTGGTTGAATGGACTTGGTGCTGATGTAGCTAGATGCTGAGTAGTCAGCAGTCTGGCTGATTTTGTAAGAGCATGGTTCCCACATTTTTAACAAATGTCTTGTCACATAGGTATTGGCCTAATGCCTCTCCTGTTGTTCTTCAGTCTGGTCTACCGCCTTTCCTGTCACGGCAGAAGTGTTTCCTCTAATAGGAAGCCTAGCTTCAGGGTGAGCCTCTGCTTAAGTCAGGATTGCTCATGTCTCGCTTGTCACAGCACGTCACCTAGCCAACCTCAGACTTGAGAGGCCAGAAGTCAGTTACCTCTTGTCATGGAAAAGCCACCATTCAGAGAAGCCTGGATACATGAGAAAGAGGAGGCTAAGAAATCCGTAAAGCCATGTAAAAATGAAATAAATCTAGAATGACTCTGAAAATATCCAATTTGGAGAGTTTAGTTGCTTTTGAATTGACTATCTTCAACCACTTCACAATCCTGAAGGTGGAATTGAAGTTGTTTGTGAGGGTGGGGGACATGGAGCACAGAGTCTGGCGTTTGATGGACCCTGCATAAGATGTAGCTGTTACTGTTATTTGAGTTCATGGCAGTAGTGTATGGGAAGAGAGCAGGCTCTAGAACCAGGCTGATCTGCTGTCTGTATTACAAAAACAATACTAGGCTAGTCTGGCAGGATCATTAGAATGAAACAATACATGTGATGCACCTGCCTCATACCGGACCTTGAGCAATTCACCTGGAAAGTAGGTAGCCATTGTTAAAATCTGGATTTCAATTTCAAATGGCTTCTCTTTCATGTTGATGGGTGATTTTCAGCTGGGAAAGAGTGAATGATGACCACCCACAGTCACCAATGCTTAAAACTTACCTCAGACTATATAGAAATTTTATTTTTATGTAACTTAAAAAAAAAAAAGCTTTAAAGTCAAAGTAGCAACACCCATGAGTTCTCTTCAACATGGTTGCCTAAACAGGACCCAAATAAAGATGGCATCAGTAGAAATGCAATATGGAGGGGACCTGCCCTCATAGAATGACTGTCTTTATGGCTCCTCATGCTCAGACGATCTATCCTGGGCATTGTCATTCTTTATGAGAATGTATTTTATGGTATTCCTCTGCCTGTTTTTCAGATGTTTCTTTTTGATTATGTGCAGTTGAATTATATCCAGCATGTTCTTAGGAACCCAAAGGAAAATAGTGTAACAACTTACAACACACTCTTGAGTAAAATGTTGTACTCTCTGTGGCTGTAAAGTGGCCGTTGAATATAAATTCAGTGGCACTTACCCACTAATGAGTAAATTTGAGAGTTTCTGTTCTTTAAGTCCAATGTGACCATACATGGCATTTGGTCACATAATTTATGCCTGCAATGACTTTATGTGCATTCTTCAATTTACAGAGTTTTATTACTGAATAGGGGTGTAAATTCCAGTAGTTTACTAGTGCATTAATGTCACAATACATTACAAGGTAATTAACCAGAGATGCCACTATAAATAGAAAAAATAGTCCCAGCCTTCACTATAAACTACTTAATAAAAATAAGCTCCTGAATCAGCATTCACCATTACAGTAATTTTTCTTGACATATGTCTCATTAATCAGGACTTCTTAAAAAAAATAGCTTTGTCTAGAAGCACTGTTGTTTTTAAACTTTTCATTATTAAAACATTTGTTACACTTTGTAGTCAATTCAATGGAATTCATTATGTATTTCTGCACAGAAAATAAGTGTGTGCCTTTGAGACACATTCCCCAACTTTATACAAGTGAAAGTGAAAGAAATACTACGTTGGTCATATTGTGGCAGATTTGTAAATTGTAGTTCTAGGAAGATTGTGACTTGCAGTTCTTGGGGCTGGAGAGGTAGTTGAGAGTGGTTCGAAGCACTGCTTCTGTTCTATAGGACCCGGGTTCTATTCCCAGCACACACGGCAGCTGAACGCTGTCTGTAGCTCCAGTTCCAAGGGATAGAATGACCTCTTGGTCTCCACGATGCCTCCCACATTCTTTATTTTCCCTCCCCACTCCTCATTTGCAAAATATCCTCCCTCAGAATATGTCTGTATGACAGATAGCATCATCCAGGCAAGGAGACTGTGTGAGAATGGGAAGATGCAGGAGTCAGAATCCAGAGCAGAAGCATATGCTATTTGAGATTCAAGTATACTAGTTAGGGTACGTTCTTCACTTGATCCTATGTGTTCAAGCTTCCTTGATCTTTCATTGTTGTTCTATCCAGTTGGGTGATGACCTTAGCAGGGATTCTTCACACTGAAAATAGTGAGAGGGGTCAAAGTAGAGTCTTTGAGTGGGACGGAGGTTTCCTGGCCTCATGAGGACTTTAGTTAGCATGCCAAAAGCTCTTGGTTACACACAACCTTCCACTGAGTCAGTTGCTCCATGTTCTTGTCTTGAAGTCAAAGAATAATTCGTGGACCACAGGCGAGTGAGTCATAGGAAGAAGTTTACTATAGATCTAGAGGTAGAAGTTTCAGGGAAAAGAAGGTCAGAGTTCCTGAGTGGAACTCTCTCCCAAGTGTGGGGTACCATCCCATTGCTAGTCTTGTGGCTTTTGTTGGATGTAGGTAGAAACTAGGGTGAGGCATGGGAGGCTGGGAGTCAGTCTGGTTGAGCTACCACCAGGCATGTAGGTGTTGAGTTTCCACTTTTAACTACCAGGCAGTGGGGTCTCTCTGAGGTTATTATGTTAAAAAAAAAAAAAAAAAAAAAAAAAAAAACTGATGAGAAACCAGAGCTGGAAGCAGCCCCAACCCCTTCTGACATTTTTAGTCTTTGGCCAGGACAGAACTAGAGACATTTCTAGTCTGACAAGAATTGAGGTACCTATCCCTAAACTCCCTGACCAGTTTATTGCTCCAGTCCTCGCCAACATCAACAGTAATTGTATTTACATTAATTCACATCAAGTTTCAAGAAAAAAAAAACATGAATTTCTAAGTCTTCCATTTACAATATTGGTAATAATGATATTTTGAATATTTTTATTTATAAAAAACATTGATAGCTACTCAGTCCATTCTGCTTTCCAGAATGGTGAGTGACTCATGATATAGCTATGGGGAAAAATGTGTCATTTATTTTTGTAGATATTTCCTTTAGGTAGTTCTCAATAAGAGGTCTAATATACACTAATTTTTGTATTTTTACAGTTTTAGTTAAAACTTGTATTCTGAGTAAAAGATAAAAGGTTTACTTACATTTGAATAAAATGTTTATTTTTAAACTTTTTTTCTGTAATAAACTCAGGACTATAATCATGGTTCAGTGGGCACGTAATCAATGAAGTAGAGTAATGCCAAGCATTAAGTTCCATGTGTGAACTGAATTAGATCAAGCAAATCCACACACTGAAAATATTTTTTAAAGTTCAAAATAAGCAGATGGTGCTGCCTGATGCATCTACATTAAAAATAGGCTTGAGCCAGCGATTTAGCAACACAAATTAGAGTCGTTAACACACAGTATCAGCCAGTGAAATGTAAAATCATTTTAGATTGATTAAAATAAAATTGGAAGGTGACATCTGTCATTCTTCCTCAAGAGTTTCTAGGTCTATTCTCTAATAGTCTATGATGGTGCTGTCCTAGCTTCTCAATGTGTATGCATTATATGATGACACATAAATTTCTTAGATTTCCCAGCTTTTTTTTTTTCTCAAGAGAATAAAATAAAACTTGCAATATGAGTTCTGTGATCATGTTTGAGTGCTCTAGCCATGTCAACACTCCTTCATACACTTCTAAATTCCACATAGTATTTTTTTTGGGGGGGTGGTGGTGATATCATTTAAAGAATACTATGTGAGGCTAGAGAGATAGCTTAGGGGTTAAGAGCACTTGTTCTTCCAGAGGACCTAGGTTTGATGACCCACCTTCCTTGGGGAGGCTCACAATTATCTCTAGCTCCAATTCCTGGGAATTTGACACCCTCTTCTGACCTCCTTTGGTATCAGGCATGCATGTAGTGCACAAACATACATGAGAAAACCAATCATAACTACAAAGTAAATAAATCTACAAAAACTATAAAAAGTACACTATAAAACATGTGTGGGATACCGGTGGACACGATAGCTTACTGTTAATGGTAAACTTACCCTGTTGTACTAATATGGACCTTTGACTAAGTGTAGGAAATAATAGCACACATGGTCTCATGTAGTAACAAAAATATCCTATGACTTCAGATTTGACATCACCATGATAGTTATGGTCTTTAGTGCAATGTCATCATATTACATATATGTGATTAAATTTGTGTTTCATTGAATTGAGATGAAATTCTGAACATAATGATAAAATAGATTTTTATTCAAGATTGTCAGAGTGGGAGCTTGTAGGCTTATAACATGCCTTCCAAACAAGGTGTTTTATGAAACCTAATCTTTATCACTTGAGGGAAACAAACAAACAAACAAAAACCTTAGTACATTCTGTCTGGTCTCTTGAGGCTTATAATTCTTATGCTGAGAAAAATCCCTAAAGAGAGCGAAGTGATCTGGTAGTTTTTCCAATTAGGACTTTTAACTACTTGTGTTGGACTCAGCATGCGCCCAGTAAGAAGGAAGGTGGAGTGTGGCCAAATGCTCCATGGGTGTTGGCTGATGGAATGAGATTTTTGGTACTGACTGGCCCTTAAATGAAAGCATGCCCTGTGGTGCTCTGGCTGTTCTCCTCCAGCTTCAACAGCAATGATCCTTGCTTTGGATGTGGTTGTGCCTCAGTAGAGCTACTGCTCATGCACAAGGAATATCAGCAGGGTTGAGCAGTCTCTACACAGCCATTGACAGGTCGTTTTCTGAAATTTGCCTCTTCCAGCATCCTGCCCCACAGCTCTGTGCCTAGCCTCTGAAGACTGTTCCTGGCCTAACCCTTCTGAGATTGCTGCAGTCAGTGCTAGGCCTTTTATCTCTTTGTCTCATTTCACTTTTATCCTCTCTCAGAAAGGTATTAGTAAAGGTGTTCTATTGTTCTGTTCATGAGGGAAAATATTTTCCAAACTCACAGGTTTTTCAATGAGGCACTGATTTGGTGTAGAAATGGTAACAGCTAAAATTTACTATCTATGTCCTTGGAAAAAGTGTAAGGTGCAGAAGCCAGGACCACAGGAATGTTAGAAAACACATTGTATACTATAGGAATATCTCCTACTCTATGTAAGTCAAATTTAAGCTGAATGTTCAAACTAAAACAGATCCACATATTTCTCTAGTGGGCATTTCCCAAATATGACATTATTTCATGACATTATTTATGATTTCCTGGAATACCAACTTCCTGAGTGGACCTGGTGTGAGCACTCATCATGTGTTCTCTGCTTTAGACTGATTATTATTTCATTATTTTTTGTGATTCCAATGGAGCCGATTATGTTACTGGACTCTCTCTCTCTCTCTCTCTCTCTCTCTCTCTCTCTCTCTCTCTCTCTCTCTCTCTGTGTGTGTGTGTGTGTGTGTGTGTGTGTGTGTGTGTGTGTGTGCGTGTGTGTGTGTAATCATTCTCAAATCCGTCCTCTATGGATTCAACTTGTTTATAATTTGAGGAAACATTCTATACCCTCAGAAGTTCTTATTAGTTTGCTGTACTGAGGGTCCAGGGGCTTTTTGTTTTGTTTTTGTTTTTATAAGTTCACCTTCAACCTGTCTGGAAAACATTTTAAATACTGAATAAAGGACAGTGAAAGTTAGTAGTGCCCATTATTCAATAAAGTTTATAAAATGTGAAGTGAAAAAAAAGAAATTCATATTCAGCATTAGAGAAATGAGGATGTGTTTCTCCACAACTGCTAAAGGACATTTCTGCACAAGAAAAACTGGCTTCAGTATTTATTTGTCCATTAATACCCAGGCAGCATTCTTTTACCCTAAGAGGCACTTGGCTCTTTTAATAAGAAGTATTTTTCTCTATTAATTCTACCTCTGGGTTCAGTGACAATGTACAGTTCTTAAAGAGTGCATCAAAACACAGTATCCTTTGCTGTTAATTTTAGCATCAGGATCTTTTGGACAGCATTAAATAAAGTAACCAATGTGAATATCCCATGCATTCAATATTGATACACTATTATGCTGACCATTTGGCTGAAAGCCATAGTAGCTCAATTTTCCAACAATCTCATTTTTCAAAATTTTATTAATTTCCAACTTTGGAAATAAATTATTCTTTGACCTGTTCAGTACTATCCAAATACTGCTTAATTTAATTCAGTAATATTCTGTTGCTGTAGGTGAAGTCTCTGTGTCAGGGATGATTAGGATATAGGAAAGTACCGAATAGGCTCCCGGTGTTCCTATTTTCCTCCAACACTACAGACATAATTAGACAATTTCTTTTTTAGGTAACAATTGGTATATTTCTTACTGAATGACTGCACAATGAAATTTTGAACTGTGTGTGCATTTATTAGTCGTATAGTGTAGCTAGTGTTTTTCTGGTCCTGCCTGGCCCACAGTCAGGACAAATCTCTCTAACCTGCCAGTCCCACAGCCGCTCAGACCCGACCAAGTAAACACAGAGACTTATATTGGTTACAAACTGTATGGCCGTGGCAGGCTTCTTGCTAATTGTTCTTATATCTTAAATTAATCCATTTCTATAAATCTATACCTTGCCACATGGCTCGTGGCTTACCGGCATCTTCACATGCTGTTTGTCATCATGGCAGCTGGCAATGTCTCTCTCTCAGCCTTCCACTTCCCAGCTTTATTCTCCTCCTTGTCCCGCCTATACTTCCTGCCTGGCCACTGGCCAATCAGTGATTTATTTATTGACCAACCAGCAACACACCTGACACACAGACCATCCCACAGCAGTATAGAAAGCTATATAGCAGCTTGCCTCTGTGCTCTCCTGAAAGACCTGACTTATATTCAGTCTTCAGCGAGTATTTATACAATTTTATTGATTAATTCTTCCTAGGGAGGAGTTAGAGTGAAGTCATTGAGTTAGCGACTCACCAACTCCCACAAAGAAAAAACATCGGAAAAGTCCCTTCAGTCATGTAAACTGTGGGATGTCTAACAGTAAACCATTCCCAAGTGTCAGATAGTCTAAATACAGAATCACTTCAGATCTGTCTTAGGTACAAGATGCTTCTGTGATGTGAGGAATGGGAGACGGACAGCACAAGAAATGTGCTCACGACCACAGTCACTCTGAGCTATACGCTTAAGGATTTACAGGCAACCAGAGTCTTACTACAGTATTTTCAGATATAGACAGTTTGATTCAGTCAAGTTACTTTTTTATGAGACGGCATTACAGCAGATATTATGTGTGATGTACCCTAATAACAGACAGTAAAATAGGGAGCAAGAGAAAGCAGATTTCACGCTCTTTGACTCTACCTTGGGGTGGCGAAATGAGTGATAGATAAATTGTTGATTTAAACCATCAAGATTTTAATTAATTGTTGTCATAGCTATAAAGAGATGCATGGTAGATTGGTCAAGAAAAGCTCTTCAGGTAAGGTGATATGATACCTGAACCCAAACTAGAATAATGAAAAAAAAAAAAAGTTGGCCATAATCAAGTTAAGGATGATGTATCAAAAGTTCTCTGAAATGAGAAATTCATACTATTCCTTTGTTCATAAGCCAAAATCCTTACCAGGACCTCCTATATTTGGGCGTGGATAGACTTAGTCAGGATTTCACTGTCTTGAAGCAGACAGAGGAGAGAAAGAAAGTATAGTATTATTTTTCTTGAAATAAATTTAAGAGCCCAATAAATTGATAAGATCATTTCTGGAACACAGAGGCGGGACCTAACCCATAAACTGAACATACAGGGCCTTCTAAACCATGAAAGAGGACTGGGGGCTTTATTTTAAGAGCTGTGAGTATCCCTGAAGAGTTTTCACACAGAGTACTACATAATCTGATTTCGATTTTTAAAAGATGACTCTAGCTACAGTATGGAAACCGGCCCAGAGGGAAGTAAATCCAATCATTCTGGTGTGGCCTTTCCTTACAATTTCATTTACAGAGTCCTCTCCTTCCAGGGCAGTACTCTGAAGAATCCCTTTCTTTCTTTCTCCTCCACTTTCTACATTAGCTACTGTCCTCTATGGAATGTGTGACTTCTCTGATCCAATTATGGAAGAAAGACTTGGAAACAGACAAATTCGACCCTCAGGACCAAGTCTGGGCCCCTTCTAGCAGTGCCTGAGGAAGCACAGGCTTGCATTCCAATAAATGCCCCAGGGTTACATTTCCTGCAGAGAATCAGAGCATAAACTGCTAACAGATAGCCAGCAAAAAAACCCACATTCGCCAATCCCCAGAGTCAGTTTCTCTCACTAGGCAAGACTATTGAATCCTGTTAGAGCAAAAATGGTTTTAGACTCATGGTTGGTAGATTTTGAGGACCTGATCTAGTGTGGGGTTAGTCTCCATTGACTCTAGCAGCCAGTAAGGCTTCATTGTGAAGAAATATGATCTGGTGAACTGAGAAGAGATCCACACAGGACTTGTCCCTGAGACACTGGGTATTTGTAACTGATGCTAGTCATTCTAAATTTCCTGGGTACAATGAGACAACTCCAAGATTTTTCTACACAGAAGACAATAATACTGTCTCCACATAGGAAATATTTACTCTGGTGCTAAGGTGAAGGTGGATTGAGAACATAGAGAATTAATGGGTTGTTTCATAAAAGGTTATCAGGAGTGTGAACAGATCGACAATAGTAATGAATAAAGAAAGCATGATAAGTTTGTAGATACCACCGTTAAAGCATAATAGGAGTTAATGAGTGTTTGTCTATATTGGCTATGTTGAGAGACAAATATAATTCCTTGATTTCTAATTTGGATAATTCTGGTAGATGTTGACAGTGTTCTGGAAAACAAGGGCAATGTATGTCAGTGCTAATGATCGCCCATTTCTAATTCAGTGAAAGCACGTTCAACATAAAATATGATTGGAAAACATTTCCTTTCAGGCTTCAGGAGATGTTCAAAATAATTTCAAGAGTGTCTGGGACCTTTAGCCTTTTCTAAGTAATTGAATTGGCCCTTCGTTATCAGGTGGTTAGTTATCCCATGATGTAATTTATTTCGAAAAGTATGACTGCTAGATTTATGTTGATACCGAGTCTGATAAAGATCTTTCCTGGAACAGAAAGGCATGCCTGCCAGGCTTTATTTAGCTTTTAATGAATGAATAAATGAAGCCAAAGCTCCGAAGTGAACACCACCTCCAGTCACCAAATGGCCCGTGCACTTTCCTTGCTTCAGCATTTTGAACAATTGTCCTTCTTTATTTCAAATCTGTGTGTTCCTTTGAGAGAGCACCTCAGGGCGCACTTGTCTGTTGGTAGATAAAACCATTCTTAAAGACACAACATGGAACTTATGGCCGCACGGCAAGCATATAAAATCCCAGATACCAGATGGAGAATGTCTTTGCCTTTTACTGCTGGTACCCTTTAAAAAAATTAAAAAGAAAGAAAAGAACAAAAGAAAAAGAAGGAAACATTCAAATGTGGCTTCTGTTGTATTCTGCAGTTATATAAAAAAGTGCAGTGCAGTGAATATTGTACCCCAAAAAAATGAGTTTCTAAAAGCAAACCCACAGTTTTGAAATTTACCCCACCCCAACAAAATCTGTAGTAGCATTTCTTATAAAGTCTGTCATTAAAATATTTTCTGATGAGTTTAAATACATATGTACTAGTGCTCTGAAGGACTGCTTGAGTACCTCATTTTGTACTTTATTGGAATGTGTGCTTTGAAAACCTTGGTGAAAATTGCCCTTTCCCACCTGGCTTCACCACAGCTGGCGCCTAGACTGTTTGTCATGGCCTGCACTTCTGCAGCCCTGGACTAGGGCAAATGGCATAGGAAATGCTCCTTCACTGCCTCTTCCCCTGATGAGCATGTTTAAGGTAAATGTAGAAGCAGACTCTTTATTTAAGCTCAGCCATGTTCATGTTTACCCCCTTCTTCCCTTTCCATTCCTACAACTCTCAAAACCACTGCTATTGGTCATGCTCCTAACTGAAATATTTATAGGGAAAAGACTTGTTTTAAATGAGCAGATGGGCCAGTCCTAAGACAAGCTGCTCTATTAATAAACATGTGTGGTACTTCATCAGCAAAGGAGCCTATTTTGACATTTCTTAGAGATGATTTGTATAGCCTATCTCCACCACACCTGGTGCAGGGACAATAAATGGGCACTTAATAGTCAAGCAGTGTGCACACACCTTCCATTAGAACTTCATTATGTCAGATATAATCATCTATTACTGAATGTCAGACATTTAATTTATGACCAGTTGCCCTCTAGAATTAGTGGCCATACACGTGAAGAGTCCGTTCACATCCATTTTACCATAAATTCCCTTCTTCCCTAAATAGTCACTTAAGCACATAAAATTGAATGGGGATACTTTCAGAATTCTAGAATATAAACCATTTTTATGTGTGAAATTTTGAAAAGAGGGTAACATGTGGGTCATGTCTAATAAAGAATTCCATGTTGAGATATGCTAATTAACACACATCTCTTTAAAGTAGTACATAGTATTCATTTGTTTACGAATACACAAGTTTGACTATGTTTTAATAATGATGCTTTTGGGAAAAACAAAACAAAATTTCTCCTTAGATATCTGCTACCTACCGGTGGACATACAGCTAGTAATACTGTGCACTAGAGTTAGAAGTTGCATGGGGACAGTGCCTGGAGAGATGGCTCATCCCCAGTTCAGAGCAAAGGGCCTGGTTTCAGCTCCCTTAACTTCATGATAATTCACAGCCATCCTTAACTCCAATTCTAGGAGGTTGGACTTCCTCTGGCCTCCTCAGGCACTAGGCATGCACATGGTGTGCATACATACTTGCAGGCAAAACATTCATACAATGAAAAAAATAAATCTTTTCAAAACTCATATAAGGACAGATTTTATATTACGTATTTCTTACCACCGTTAAAAACAAAACCTTCTCAGCTGGACAGCGTAAACAAATACACAGCGAACCGTGGCAACATCAATAGGCCTTGTATAAAAGAGACAGTTCGAAGAAAAGGTTGGGTTTGTGAAAGAGGAGCTGAGGGAAATAAAAAGAAGGCGATGAACTAGTACTTTGTGGGTTTTAAGAACTAATGTTCCCTGCTGGCGTCTGTAGAACCTTCTAGCCCTTTCCTTTAGACTGAGGAAAATGCAGTCAGAACTGCATCATGTCTTTTTCAAGATCACTGCTAGAGAGATATTCAGCTCCTGTCAAGGCTTCCAATTGAAGTTGCTCTCTGTGGAGATCTTTTCAGGGATTTCTGAGCTATTATCCAATACGGATCCCAGTGCTGGGGCAATAAAACCAAATCCTTGGGAAAGAAAATCTCAAAGGCTGTTTAACCATGAATAAAACTATTGTCCAGCCCTGTTATGGAGAAACCAAATGTTACAAAACAGCAAAATATTAGCAAAGTGATAACAAAAATGGAAGTCACTGCAACAGGTCTGTGTTAGATTCCAACCCTAAGTTGCAGTTGTCCTGTGGCTGTGAAAGGCTAGAGCTGCCAAAGAGGAGATTCTGTCTGCGGTACAGATTTCTGACCTGGCTATCCTCCATCTGGTAGAACCTGCATTCTGCCACTGTCAGTGAAGCAAGGTGGCAGAAGATCATTAACCTCTTTGCCAGAGCTTTGAAAAGAAAATGCGTTTTCAAAAGGACGTCGTTCATAACATTTTTTTTTTCCCTTCAAGGAGAAATGAGGGAAAGATGCTCAATGAGGGACACAGAGGTTTAGTTCTAATATCCTAGAAAATAGGAAGCTGGGAAACTGTGAAGGAATGCAATTATCAGTCTGTAATTAGCCGTGGCCACCTCCAAGCTCTTCTCTCAATAGATACTGGTGGTCACAGTCACATGGGAGTCTCTACGAGAACCCTGTCACTTGAGTGACTGAGGGGCATGCTGGGGAGAGGGGAAGATCTTTTCATAACTGACTCAATAGTAGTATTGTTAAGGTTTATCTGGCGAAAGCTCACACCGAGAGACAAGGTAACTCTGAGAGTCTAGCTATGCATGCTTTCCGAAAGAACTGGCCCAGGGGACTGGTTTCCAAGTTTGAACCCTTGGCAAGTAACCAGAGGATGGCAGAAGTCTCTACTGGCTGGCTGCCTGGGGGGAAAAAAAGAAGCAAAAAGGTCCCAAAGTTACAAACTAAACTTCGCATTGGTGAGGTCTGAAGCAATTCCAGCATCACACAATGCAGTAGGCCTCAGAGCTCTAAACCACCAACCAGCTACTTTTTAGGGGTCTCTGAATATGTTGCGCCATGTTTTAATCCCAGCTGTACTGGATCTGCCTCTTCAAAGCCCTCCCTTCATTATGCAAAACATTGTCGGCAAACCTGTTTGTCCTGGTCCAAATTCATGGCTCCCCTCTCGGTTTTGAACACCAGGTTTATACAAAGCGATAGTCTCTGAAGTTTCTGTACACAAAATGAGAGGGTTTTGTTTGCAAAATGCAAACCACTAAGTAACATTACTACTGAAAAGAATGTGTTCTTATTTATGCCCACCTCAAATTTATTTTAATTTGTTTGTTTGTACAAAGACCACATTTCAAATAAAAGCAAGTAGCATTCTTCATGAGTAGTAAGAAAAATGAGAGCTGCAATGAAATTCTATATGAAAAATAACTAGCTTGATTCTTGCAAGGGCACTTGACTGATTGGGCATTAAAAAGAGGCAGACATAAGAGAGCACTGTGACTGTATACTTTTGTCGTGATACGGCTTGCAGGCCTTGACTGGCTGGACCAAGAGCATAAAGCAGGCATGCCATGTAGACCTGGTGCTGGGCAGTGAGGCATGTTGGAAAGTCACTTACACTCCAGACACAGCATCCACGTGGAAAGGGTTTATTATTATAATATGTGTGTGTGTGTGTGTGTGTGTGTGTGTGTGTGTGTGTGTGTGTACATAGAAAGAGAGAGGAAGAAAGAGAAAGAGAGGGAAAGAGGGGAACAGGAGATGTGCACACCTCGTGGTGAGGAGGGAAGAAAGGGAGAGAGGAGGCAGAAGGGAGGAGCTTTTCCTTAAATGAAGATTTACATCAGAACGCAGGACTGGTCCCCAAGAGGCTGGCCAGACTGCCAACCACTTCCACTTAAAAGAAGAAAACAAAAACAAAACAATCAGTACAGGCACACTGAATTTGATGAGTTTATTACCTACCAATGGACAAGACAATTCAAGAAATTGTATGTATTCACGATGTTTTATTTTAAAATTAAAGAAAAAATGAAAAAATGTAAAAATAAAATTGTAAATGAAATACGTGCTAAGAAATACCATAACCATCATTTTTAATGGCAAGGTGGAAGAAGTCTGTAGTCTAATTGTAATTTATATAGACTGTGTATACCTTCAGTGAAAAGGCTCTAGGCAATGATATTTATAAATTCAGAACTGGAAGTCATTTGTTGTTCCCTATTGGATATAGGTATACGCATTATTTAATAAGAGACCTTAAGTTATTGGGAATTTGGAAGGAGTAATTAGGTTTATTTTCAGAAATTGATTGTTGAGCTGGGGGTAGTGACACACACCTACACTCTTGACAGTTCTGAGGTGGAGACAAAACGGTCAGAAGTTCAAGACCATTCTCCAATACACAATGAGTTCAAGATCAGCCTGAGTGACCCTTTCACTACCCCCAAACAATAAAAGGACTGGATTGAAGAATATTTAACCAACAGAAAAAAAAAAATGTGGTTTTAAAGAGATCTCACATCTAGGGTTTAATTTCTTCCCTGTTTCACCTAGATTAGTTAAATGAACATTTTAGGATTTTAACCTCACAAAACTATTCATTACATTCAAGCTTCAAAATTCCCTGATCACTGAGAAAAATATTCTGTGATTACTTTCTTCTGCCGTTATATAAACTCATTATGCTGTGTACTGTGAAATAATATTTGTGGTGGAAAGTGGAAACCTTATAGGAAATAAGCTGTATAAAGCAAGAAGAAAGAACTGAAGTATAGTGTTTCCTTTACAAAATCCACTGCAGTTTGTTTACATGTTTTTCTTCTTGACATTCTGAGTAGATTTTTTTTTTGACTGAAAGATGGAAGATTTTATAGTCTCATTCAGCTTTGTCAGTAAAATTTGAATTGTGACATTGAGGACATTATGTATTTCTAAAACTAGGAATCTGAAGTACTCATATTTTTAAGTCAAAGTCATGTAGAAGCCAAATGTCTTCCGTATGCTAATGTTTGTTCCTGAATAACAATGATATTCATGAATACTTATTATAGTCCTTATTAACATTTTGTTTTTAAATCACTGTATTTATCAAGCAAATTTGCTTCTATGGAACTTTTTATTATGTTCTTGATTGGGAAAAAATTGGCAAGTGATTTTCATTTATTCTGTCATGTAAAGTCTTTACTTTTATAAACATGTAATTTAAAATGTTACTTTTACTCAGCTTCCATACAACCGTAATTGTAAGAGTCATGTCGACTAGTAGGAGAAAAATTAAAATCCAAGTCAGACTATTTTTATTTTAACCTTTATTATTTAAAAAGGCTGCAAGTAAAAAAAAAAAAAATTAACACATGGAAATTAACCAGACCCAAAGATATACAACTCAATAACTCAAAGGTTAATTTATAGGTGCAATTAACATGCAAAAGATAGCATACAAACTAGGCTCAGGAAGGGGTAACACTGGGCAAATGACTGGAATTTGATGGTTATACGCCTAACTTAGTCATAGAACTTCTACAAACTTCCAAGTTGGAACAGTGTTAGAAATTCTATCAGCAAATACAATGAAAATAAGTGCATGGCTGACTAATGGAAATTCTAATGCTGTTCTTCCAGGGTATTTTCAGTTCTTATGAAAGCATCCAAGGTAGATTTTTTTATTAATACTATGAAATAAGATCCCAAGACTGGAGCTGGCATGATAGCTCAGGGGGTAAAGGTACTTGCCACCAAGCCTGGTCCCAGGAATGCCAGTGTGGAAAGAGAGAATGTAATTCTGCATGCCACATTGTCCTCTGGCCTCCACCTGCATGCTGTGGCAGGATAGCTCCCACATACACAGACATATAATTAATAAATAAAATGTAATAAAATATGCCAAGATATAAAAGTTATTTTTCCAGTTGTTGATGCAATAAGTAGGACTCTGGAATAGATAGTAAATAGTAAGCAGTTATTATGGTTTAAGTGTGTGTGTGTGTGTGTGTGTGTGTGTGTGTGTGTGTGTGTGTGTATACACACGTGCAGTATAAAATGTTACAGAAATAACAAAATATTAGTATGAGGGTTAACTGCTAAGGTCTCTGAATTAAACTGACAAAAGACTGAATAAGAATGGCCTCTATAGGTTCAGATATTTGAATGATTAGTCTTCAGGTAATAGCACTACTTGAGAACGATTAGAAGGCATGGCCTTGTTGAAGTGGGTGTGGCACTCTTAGAGGAAGTGTGGCACTGGCTTAGAGGTTTCAAAATACCAGCCCAGTCCAGTGTCTGTCTGTCTGTCTGTCTGTCTGTCTGTCTGTCTGTCTCTCTCTCTCTCTCTCTCTCTCTCTCTGACTACTGCCTTCTGATCTGGATGTAGAAACTCAGAGCTACTTCTCCAGCATGTGTCTGCCTGTGTATCACCATACTCCCTGACATGATAATGGACTAAACCTCTGAAATTATAAGCAAGTCCCAATTGAATGCTTTCTTTTATAAGAGTTGCCACCATGGTCATGGTATCTCTTCACAGCAGTAGAACAGTGACCAAGACTGTGACCAAGATCTTAACAAGAGAAAAGGTTAATTTACATGTGTAATACACATGCAAATAATAGGATACATAGGTGGCTCAGAAATGGGTAATCTGAATGGATGATTGGAATTTGATGGTTATATGTCTTACTCATAGAAGGGAGAGAAAGGGTTTTATGGTTTCTTCAGGAGAGAAAAATAGGTACTTAGGAGAACCAATGGGAAAGTAGGAAGACCATGTCTGTCTTCCCAGGTTTTGTTGGTGTTTCTATCTTTTCCAGGGCTGCAAAACTGATCAGAAAGGAGACATGTGATCCTTTTGTTCTCTTTAGTCTCCCTTGAAGTTGCTCCTCTCATAGTTGTATTTAAAATGTTTCCAAAAAACATACATATATACATACATACATGCATACATCTCTCTCTCTCTCTCTCTCTCTCTCTCTCTCTCACACACACACACACACACACACACACATTGAATGTAAGGTAAAAATACAGCAGTGTTCAGAGGTGGGTCTATGGAGAAGTGAGTAGATCATGAAAACTCTGATCCCATCAATGAACTGATCCATGGATAGATTCAAATTTTGACTGGGTACTGGGAGTCATAGAAACATAGGAAGTGAGACTTGATAGTGAGTTTTTTTTTTCCTTTGGAAGCTATTTCCTGTTCCTTATCCCTCTCCCTCCCCCCTCCCCCTTTCCCCCTCTCCCCCTCTCTTTTTCTCTCTCCCTCCCTTCCTCTGATAGGTAAGCTGCCTGCTCCAGCCCATCTCCTCTGACTAATGTTCCCCTTCACCACATGCCCAGAAGCCATGGAGCCAGGCGAATTTTGATGAAATACCCAGAAACCATTAGCTAGCTTTGCCTCCAGAAAATGACTGCTGTTACAGACACTCTGAGAAGGCTTCCTTCAGCATCTATTGAATCAAAAGTTCTTCACGGGGCTGGAGAGGTGGCTGCTCTTCCCCAGGGCCCGAGTTCAATTCCCAACACCTGCATAGCAGCTCACAACTGTTTGTAATTCCAGTTCCAGGGGACTGTATATCCATGGCAAAACACCAATGTACATAAAATTAAAATAAATACATTTAAAAAAAAAGTTCTTCAGTAAGAAGTAATGGCCATGCTGGCTTTGGGTTTCCAAGTGGCCCCCATGAGTACCTCTTATAATACTACTGGAGGGTAACATCCATGATAGTCTTCAAGGAAGGTAAGATTTCAAGTTACTAGTTAATAATTTGCTTTTCTCAGGGTCCAGGTGGAGGTGGCCCTGAATTGTTCAAAAGCCAAATGAAGGCAAAGCTCCACTGATGGGATTAAAGTGGAGAGTGGTTTATGCTGTAGAGGAGCTTTTTTGGGGGGGAGAAGCATTGTCTTCAATGCTATTAACAAAGTTTGTTTTATTTTTTTTCTCCACAAATCCTCGCCATCATGAATCCCATTATGTAGACCTCAAGCTGAGTGAATTCCTCATTGTGATGTATAGTAATGGCCACACTTTCTGAATTCTATCCTGAACACAAGAGAAAGAAATGCTCATGAACCACCCTCGCAGTCTCCTTGTATACAGAGATCATCTAAAACCAAGAAACTCTATAATCAGTTTCTGAAGCTACTTTAAAAGTGTTCCCTACAGTTTAATATTATTTACCTGATATAGTGTGAAGTTAGGTCTATAAAAAGAAACAGAAGTAAACAGGACATGTTTATAGAATGCCTTGTGGCAGTTAAACATCGATCTTAGGTTCTAATTTAATGTAAGATTATCAAGTAGGTAAACTCAGGATTGTTCTATTTACTAGAACTGTGTATGAAGCAAATTGAAACCACCTGTGAACATGTAAGGTCATATAAAATAAATGAATATGAACATGTACAAATAAGTTACCTTGGTTAGTAAAGCCAGACGTCTAATGCATGCACGTAAATGTATGGCATCTCCCATTGTAAAACTTGAAAATCAACAACTCTCTTAGACCACCAAATAAACCTCGTCACACACAAAAATAAATAGTAAAAGGGTAAGTGTATCCAATTACTTTTCTGTTGCTATGACAAAACATCATGACCAAGACATGTAGAAGGGCTTATTTTGCCTTATGGTTCCAGGGCTTGAAGTCCATAATGGTATGGTAGAACCGGCAGTTTAGACATGGTGGCTGGAGCACGATGCTGAGAGCTCACATCTTGAATTGCAAGCAGGAAGTAGTGAGAGCAAACTGAAAGTAGGCAAGTTTTTTTGTTTTTTTTTTTTTTTAAATATCTGAATGTTCCCCCAGTGACAAACTTCTCTTGAAAGGCTATACCACCCAAACCTCAAACAGCACCACCAACTGAGGTCTAAACATTCCAATGTCTGAGACTCTGGAGACAATTCTTTTTTTTTTTTTTAATTGAGAAAATTTTTTCATTCATTTTACACACCAATCAAAGATCCCCCTTTTCCATCCCTCTTCCCCCCCAGCCTCACCCTCCCAGCCCACCCCCCCACTCCTTCCCCATAAGAAGGCAAGGCCTCCCATGGGGAGGCACATCCAGTACAGGCAAGTCCAAGCCCTTCCCCCTGCTTCAAGACTGCAAGAGATATCCCATCATAGGTAGTGGGCTCCAAAAAGCCTGCTCATGCACCAGGGATGGATTCTGATCCTGCCACCAGGGAGCCCGCCAAGCTACACATTTGTCTTGCTATGCAGAGGGCCTAGTCCCCATGCAGGCTCCACAGCCATTGATCCAACTTTCAGAGTTCCCACTAGTTTGGTTTGGTCGTCTCTGCGGATTTCCCCATCATGATCCTGATGCACTGGCTCATAGAATCCCCCTTCCCTCTCTTTGACTCGACTCCTGGAGCTCTGCCTTGTGTTTGGCTGTGGATCTCTGCATCTGTTTCCATCAGTCATTGGAGAAAAGCTCTGTGATGACAGTTAGGGTATTCACCAATCTGATCACTGGGGTAAGCCAGTTCAGTTTTGTCACGTTCTCCACTATTTCTAGTAGTCTCATCAGCTTCCAGAAGGAGAGAGGCCGGGACTAGAAAGAGAGAAAGCCCATGTGTCCTTCTTGTGTTATAATCTTAGAAATCCAACAGCGTATTCAGCAGTGGAACTTGGGAAAACATCATATGGCTGAAGGGAAGGTGATGGTCAAGACTTAAGGACTAAGCTCAAGACCTCCAGTAAACTGTGGGGATGGGTGTTTTAGAGAATGAAAGAGAAAAGACAGATTGTCAGGGGCAATCTGCCTAGACTTCAGTTTAGTAGCTGAAAGACAAAGAGATAGCAAGAAAGAAAAGGAAATGCTATGCTTTTCTGAGTGACTCAGGAAAGTAGGCAGGCTGCACGGAGGAGGGGATTCTATGAAAAATAAATATATTGTCTAATTGAAGGGACATTTATTCCTCCCCATCTCCTTAGCATGTCTTCTGGTAAGTCAGCTTGAGGAATCAGTGTAGGGGATTCCTTGCCAGGTGCTGAAACTCCCAGCTGGATTGACTAATCTTAAGGGAGGGTACAGACATTTGTAATGTCATCTCCGGAGCAGATCAGAATGTCACGTCTCTACCCAGGGCCGGCCGGAGTCTCCCATTCATTTGACCAGGAGGCCTAAGGTGTGGCAAAGCTGATACCTATCCTTTCAGCAGAACAGCAGGTGGGACCAAAGACAGATTATGAGGAGAGGTTCAACCTTGGTAGCCTATATGGTTATCATTAAGTCTCAAACCTTGGAGAAAATGCCTGAATGACTGTTTAACATATCAAAGCAAACCTGGCTGCCAAGTTCTCCCAGCATCCCTCAGCCCCTACCAGCTACAGGGTCCTCCTCCTGGCTTTCATACCCTGCTCTCTACCCTGAACTCTCCAGCCCGGGGCTAGGGGGCTGAGTTGTTCTTCCTTATATAGCTCCACCATTTTGGTTACCTACCTCTTTTTGTACCTTTGCCGTCTTGTTCCTGCCTCCTCTCTTCCTTCTCCTCTCCTTCTCCCCATATGACGTTGCTCAGTTCATGTCCACTTTGTATTCTCACTCTGCAATTTCTGTACTGCCTGTGAGTATGTTTTCCCTTTTATCTGCAAGAAACTTACTCCTCCACCATACCTAGGAGCAGTCAAATCTTTCTTTTCCTTTTATTTATTTTTTTTCCCTCAATTACTTTAAAAAGTTCTTCCTATAAAGATGAGACTCTAAGATCATTTAGAAAATGGGCTCAATCTGAGGAATAGATTTAATCCATTTCAGCCATCAAAATCCAGCCATTCGAGCTGGGCACAGTGGTGCACTCCTTTAATCCCTGTACTTGGGAGGCAGAAGCAGGCACATCTCTGTGAGCTTGGTCTACATGGTGACATCCTGTCTCAGAAAACCAAGGAATGGACAAAAAAAAACAGAGAGATTCAATTTCAAAGTTCTCACCAGAGGGATGGGTGTCTGGATGGAATTTCCATCACTTTTTCATGAATAACTTCCAGGCAGAGGAGCCTGTGTAAAAGAGAAGCATTAAGAAACCAGAGCTTCCTTCTGGCATTCCTTACCTGGGGCCAAGGAGAGAAATCAAGGCATTCTTGGAACCTCTGTTAGGTGCCTACCTGACCAGTTTCTGTCCCCTGTTCTCATCATTTGTATGTGACATTTTCTCTCTCTTTCTACAGGTATAAATTTTGTAGTTGTACCGAGGTTTTATTTTCTTTTCCTCTTGCTTTGTTTTGTTTTTGAGATAGGGGCTCACTATAATGTAGGCTAACTTGAAACAAACCATCCTCCTGCCTCACCCACCCAGCTGCTGCAATCACAGACATTGTGCCAGGTAGATTATGTTTCCTGGATTAACAGAAAGAAAAAAAAAAGAGTGGTGGTGGGGTAGGGGAGGCAGGAGTTTCATGATTTGCCTTTGAAACAGGCATGCTTTGTCGAGTTTTCCTTCTCCTACTTGGTTTGTTGTGTCTGTTAGACCAAACACTTAAGAAGAGGGACTCTTAAAATAAAAGGATTTATTGACTCTAATAGAATCTAGCTCGAGAAATCACCAGTCTGGGGAACAGGTTCCCATGACTACTAAGAGCAAATATAGGTGGCAGTTAGAAATGGCATCTGGGAGTGTGAATTGTAGCTCCTTGGGAGAGTGCTTGCCTAGCACTCTCCAAGCCCTGCGTTTGGTGCCTAGGACAGGAAGTGGGCGTGAGGAAATCCAAGCTAGTAGCATTGCTTTTTAGGAAGTATTTGGACTAGGAAGTCTTGAGATAGTTGCCTTGAACTGTAGAAGCTACTTTCAAAGAGGGAGGAAGGGAGACTGTGAGGCAGAAAGGCAGGCCTTAAGGAGGAATGATTCTTGCTTCTGGAGAGGTTGGGGTTGTCAGCAGCATGCTGTGGCATTCAGGTAGTCATGATAGAATCTAAGAGTTTAATATGGACACTCAAGAAACCAAGTTAACCTTTGGTTCTTCTCAACCAGCTGTTGGCTAGCTGACTAGCCCTCCCCCATATCATGTGCCTTTCACCTTTTGGGACATGTAATTAAATTTAAGACATCACAGAAATTGTCTCTTGTTTGGGTTTTATATATGACATGGACACTTACAGCCACCAAAGACTGGTAAAGGCAGGTTCACATGGGATGGCTGGCACAGGAAAACCTTCCTTTCTTTAAGAATCTACAAAGAACCACTACTGGTCTTGAGTTTGCACCTGAAGGGAAAGGTTTAAAATAGGTGATGCTCTTGAATGCCACTTGGGGGAGAGGGTCCCTCTTCAGTTAACTTCAGAGTTGTAGTTTTGTTTTTTTTTTAAAGCTTTCCTTTCTCTTTCTTTCTTTCCCTCCCTCTTTTCCTCACCCCCCTCCATACTTGCTATTTCTTGTATTTTTTTCAGTATTGTGGATTGATATGTTTGCTAGGCAATCCTCCCAACACTTGGATATAACCCAGCCCCAAGGAAAGTAGTTCTGGATAAAGTGAAAAATTATTTTTCCCGAGGGGTACTTTCCAGTCCTAAATATCTGTTCGAACGTGGAATTCAGTTGCATCTGCCCATGCTTCCTTGAATGTCCAGAGTTCCTCTTATTCTCACACACACTGCTATGGTGTGTAAGTCTCCTGGGGTCCAATGAGGGCATGAGCCAAGGCCAGGAACCATGAAGACGGATGACTGGAAGTTGGCTTCATTTGTCCTTCGTACGAGCCAGCAGGGTTGACACTGGGTATATTTTGCAATCATTTGTTTAATTAGCTAAAACTCCTAAGGGAAAATTTGATGAAATGGCAAACTCTCAAAGCCTCATTTAAATCTGTTTTTCTGTGTATAACAGAATTTTATAATACATAGACTTTTAAGGGCACGAATGAGTAAATTCTATGTAGTCAAGCCTTTGAGTACTAAAAGCAACTTTTACAGAGAAATGTAAAAATAATTATATACTTTAAAATATCACTCACATAAAAAAGGTAAATATTTGCATTTACTTTTGTTTTTGTTTTTACATAGATAAGTCCCCCTCATTTTCAATGGAATTTTGTACATATTTCGTATAACTAAGTTTACATTTTGTTCTTCTCTAATACATTTTAATGCAGTGATATGTATTTAATTTCTTTTAGAGCCTTTAAAAAGATTTCTTTAAAAGCTGCACATTCTAGTCATTCTGCTTTGGTATTTTCCCGAGTTTAAATTTCGAGGGCTGACTGATTGAAAGGCCAGTGGGCTCCATTTTTTTTCTGGCCTCGAGTACAAATGCAAAGACAGCTGGGACTGTAAAGTGTTTACAAGCACCCCCCCCCCCTCAAAAGAAGGCATATGGGTAAAGCGCCATCTTCTCAGATGCTTTTCCTTAAAAAAAAAAAATTAAAAAATCAACTATATTATCCGGAAATCAAAATCTCATTAATGAATTGACTCCAGATGAATAAAGAACATTGGCTTTGTGACAGTCAGGAGGCTGGAGGTTGAATGCGTTTTGTGTTTTGAATGAAGCTGCATCATTTGCTGTTTTTTAGTGGCAGGTGACTTCAGTGCCCTGTGACTGAAAAGATAGGTTCAATGGAGGCTCCAGTCCTGAATGCATGTAGCGTACAAGCAGGATGATCATTCATGGCAATTGGAAACAGGTGTCCTGGCATTGGTTCTTTAAGGGCTGCTCTAAATAGCAAATTAGAAGGAAACGCAGGTACGAAAAGCAAAAGAGCAGTTTATAACACCACACTTCCACCCTCCTTTCTTCAGTACAGAAACACTGAAGGGAAATCTGAGTAAAAAACACCAGGGGATTCAATCTTTCAAAACGTCAGTCTAGGCCAGAAAGATATAGGATGCCAACCGGAGGGAGAGACTGACTTACTTTCATTATGTGGAAGGTGGTTAGTTTTCTTCAGAGAAATTGAGTAATTTGATGTCATATCAAAGTGTGAATGTGAATTTTTTAATGTTGAACATCGATGTAGCAGAAACAACTAAGAGTTGTCTCGATTTGCTTCCCCTTTCTTCTGCTGTATTTGAAGCTCTTATTTTGAGGAGGTCAATTAGCTACTTCAAAGAAGGATGCTTTCCAGCTTTGCATTGCAGTGAGATGTGTTAGCCAGCAGGGTTATAGGCTGAAGTGGTGTGTACAGCTCATGAGACAAGTTCTGTTTGAATGAAGGTGCTGTTCTGTTCTACCCTTCCTGCTGGTTAGTTCCATGTGCTGTAGAGACCATGGTGGATCAGACAGATTCCGTGAAGGCCAACTATCACACAAATAATGGCTTTTTGCCCGGCAGTTATGGAGTCCTTCCTCTCCTTGAAAGAGAAACAAAATTATCCCTTTATTAAAAAAGATTTATTTACTTCTTTTTATGTATGTGGATGTGCTTGCATGAGTTTAGTGTGCAACCCATGTGTACAGATGCCAGTGGAGGCCTGAGTACTTAGGATCACCTGAGATTGCAGTTATAGTTGTAAGGCACCTGATGTTGGTGCTGGGGAACTGAAAACCCAGGTTCTCTGCAAGAGCAGGAAGTGTTCTTAGCTGCTGAGCTGTCTCTTCTGCTCCTAAAATGATGCTTTCCATAAGCCATTGTTATTTTGAACATCTATCAATAACTGGTAAAGCTCATCTTTCTATCATCTACAGAAGAGGCAGTAGACATTTCTCTCCTAGACTAGACTTAGTCATATTTAGGAAACCCTGTCCCATTAGACATTTCTCTCCTAGACTAGACTTAGTCATATTTAGGAAACCCTGTCCCATTAAGAACTACACAAACTGTTAGAAATTATTATTTTGTGCATTTTTAGTTTTGTCTCCATAGTCTCTAAGACCATACCACTAACTGATCTAAGTACCTCCTGTTAGACTCATTTCTGGAAGGTTCGTAGCATCTTCAATACTGTCATCCCTGGGACTATGTCAATCAAAACAGCAAATGTCAGTCAAAAACAGCTGAAGTATTCCTACAGGGGAAAAAACTGGGTATATAGTAGCTACCAGTCAACTATTAGGAAAGAATATGGAAGGAAGAATGTGAAGAACGTAATTTTTCTTTCATTGTATGTGTTTGTTCTTGTTTTTGACATTCCCTGAATTTTGCTATGTAGCCCAGGCTAGCATTTAGCCCTTGAAGATCATGCTGTCTCAGTCTCTAGAGAGATAGGATTACAAGGCATGGGTACCACACCCAACCAAGGAATTTTTCCAACTTAAGTTAGCTTGTTTATATTCAGTGTTAAGCTTTGATGTGAATGATTGTAGTCATATAATACAATTTTAGTTCCTTAAACATTTTTGTTATTGTAATTGTCTATACTGAGAGTCTGCTGTTTTGCACTTTAATTTTCCAGGATGTACAATATCATTTAGAATCAGCCCTGGCATCCTTTGTTTTAACGATTATTTTTCTTTTTTGGAAATTTCCTGCATGGAGAAATGAGTCAAAGCTCCTGTCCTTTTTTTTTTTTTTTTTTACTTTTTTATAAACAATTATCATTATCTATTGGATTCAATTTAATAGTTCAGGATTTAGTGAGAATTTTTCTTTATGTATTCTTTGACAGTTTCATACATTCTTGTCACATTCACCTGAACACCTCATATCTTCCTGCACCCCACCAGCTCCCTCCTCTTACCAACCCCTCCCACTATTATGTCTTTCGTTTTGTTTTTATTTTATTACTCTCTGAGTTGAACCAAGGCTGCCTACTTAGGCATGGGTGTAGAACTATGCTCTGCAGACAGTGGCTCCCCCTCCCCCAGCAGCCATCAAGCACTGTCAGCTCTCCAGCGAGGGATGAGGCCCCAAGAGCTCTCTCAGATCTGTGACTGAATGATGAAGAGTTCAGTCTTGTGCAGATACTTTTCAAGAACCAGACACCACAAAAGCAGAACCCATCCTTGCATCCTCAGTAACTGAGGGTCCCAAGGATTCTCTACTTGGAGCAGCATACTTCCAACCACCCACCATCTCTGTCTTCCTATATCCCTCTCTCCTTGGTGTGTCTGTCTCTCTCTATAAAGACACCAGTCATATCGGATTAATAATGCATACTACTCAAAACAGGATGGCATTCACTTAATCACATTTGCAGTAACCTTATTCAAAATAATGTACAGTTCACAGGAAACTTGCAAGGAGTTGGGACTTTGACATATCTCTTGTTTGTAATCCAACTGGAAGCACCACATTTTGAACTCTATGTAAATAACCTGTTGTTTAGACTTGGTAAGTAAGTGGTAGTTCTTAGTTCTCAATGAATAATTTTAGTATTATTGTGAGGAAAAATGAATGAAGTCATCAAGGTTTCCAAAGGTTTAACAGCATTCTATAACTATTCTTTACTCTGAAGATCCTCCCATGCTCAAATGATACCATAATTAAAATACAGTGAAGATTTTATGTAACAGTGACTGATGTCATAGGTATCCAGATCATGACAGAGACAACAGAGAAAACTCCACCTCTCCACCTCCAGCATTCCGTCCATACTAATATGTTCAATGAATGTTTTATGAAGCTCCCTTCTTAGTTCATAACTGAGCCAACTCTCATAAAGAGGGAGTATATACATCTTAACAACTTAGAAGTCATATGTACAGTAGCTGTGATAACAATAACTAATTTTCTCTTAATGAAATGTCTTAGCCACGGTTGTAAAAGAATGAATCTCCTTAAGCTGGTCTGGACTTTCTTCTGCTCCATTTTCTCTACATTCTATCGATCTTTTTCTCTATGTGAGGTTGTTCTTTTCTCACAATAGCCTCCTTTGCAGTATCACTGTATGTTATTAGAACTCTTATTACTGTTTGAAAAGTCCCAGTCTGCTTATAAAGATGCTCAAATTTCTCTTTAAATCCAATGATTTTCAGCAGCACATTACCATTGAAGAATTGCTCCCTTAGGCAATAACATCTTCCTTTCTCTCCATCTTCACTTAACACTGGAGGTGTGACCTGTTAGGAAGGATTCCTGTATGTGTTCTCCATTTCCTTGAAGAGAAGACTATGGTTTTTTGTTGTTGTTGTTGTTGTTTTGTAAGAGGTGGTTCAAATTTGGAAACTCTCACACCAAGTCAAATTAAGCCTGTTTTTGCTCCTTTTATAGGACTCCACCATATGTCTTTCTCTCTGCAGTACTTTTGGGGGACTCTCATTTGGAAAGCATGGGATTCAAGACAGGGTTCCACTATGCTATCAGTCCGTACTACAGTTTTTATTTCCCTCCTTCAGCCTCCCCGGTGCTGGGATTGCAGGGAGGCACCCCCCAAGCTCAGCTCTAGGAGTGTCTTTGTTCATTTTATATAGAAATTATGTGTGGCATTCCAAAACAGTTACAAACCTTTTATTTCAGTGTCTGCTTTTAATTGTCTTTAAGTAAAATTTCCAGATCTCTTATAAATATTATACTCACTTAATATCTAAATGCCAGATGGGATTTCATTTTTAACAAACAAAGAGAAATGCAATCAGCACAAACACATGTAGTTTATTCCTAATTTCAGCACTGCTTAAAATATTTTAAAATTCTAGTAAACATTATTGTATATGTTCTAGCCATAAACACATTACATATAAACACAATGCTATTGCTGAACAGATTGACTCGAAGAATATACCTTTAAATTACAACATAATATAGAATTCTCAGGGAGATTTTTGGAGAAATTAAGACACTTTTTCGAATGGATGTTACTTTCTGAGATCTATCCACCGCATACATCAGAATTTTCCTTCCTAAGAGATGTGCACTGTCTGGACACACATGCACGTCTTGATGTAAAGAATAGCAAGAAGGAATCCTTTAGCTCAAAACCTTGGCCACCCATCCACATCTCCTCCCATGTTTCAATACCTACCATAGACCATATAAAGTGTGCTAACACTATGTGCTTATTGTCTCCTCTGCCTCACGATGGCTTGGTTATGAGGTAATACTGATTTTTGTTTAATTATATAAGTAGACACCAAATTTTAGACAAATTAGACAGTAGAATTTCTTGTTCCAGTTTTGGATGCTATTAATCATTATATAAATACTAAGTAAATTTGAAAGAACAGAATAGGTTCTGGTATCACAATTTATCCTCTCTTATCATTCTTATTGAAGTTATAAATTTACCTCCTAACTAAGTGAAAAGCCCTAAAGTGTTTTAGATGCTGTGTCTAATTTTGCCCTAGGGCAAAGAGTTCAAAACTATGAAGGAACATTTTACTGAAAATGACAGCATAAAGACACAAGCTCCCCAGGAGATATCTAGACAGCATTTTCTTTGCCACATTGGAAGTAAAATAGACATTGTATTTGGTCAGGGCAACTGCTCCTTTGTAACACTGGTAAAGATCTCCCCTGCTAAGTACAATGGGAGTTAAGTTGAAATTTAAATATAAAGGGAAAAACCTGAAATTTTGTCCATATGCTACATAGGTAGTATCACCTGCCAAACAACAAAGCAGAAGAGGAAAAAAAATAACTATAGGCGCAATTAAGTAATAAATCATCATCAAGAAAATACTGCTGTTGAAAATTCAGTTCCCAAATAGAATCGACTTCCTAGTCACATTACCTTCCTAAAATAATAAAGAAAAACCACATTCCTAATAATGAAAATGAATAAAAACATGAACCAAAAGACATTTTTAATCATTCAACAGCTGAAATGGGAATTGAATGCCTCCCATCTATTACTTTAGAACAGGTGTGATTTTACCTAGTTCATCTGTTTTATATCACATATTTTAATATCCGTGAATGTTATCTATTTTTTAAACATAATGATTTATCTGAATGGCAGGTAAAAAAAAAATTGTGAAGTTCTTTAGAATCATCTTAGGCTAGCAAAAGTATGAAGCCCAGAAAAGGATCCTCTTTGTTGAAGATCATTTACCACATATCTTTTGCTTTAACAGTAAAATTTTGAATGTGCTTGTCCTTTATTTTTAGTATTATTATTTAGTACTATTATTAAGGAGAAAATTCAGCAGATATTTTGTGAAGAATGTTAACTTTCAACTTATGGTTTCTGAAGCTACATTTATAGGTGTCTCCCCTTAGAAATAAGTAAACTACCTGTTTGAAAGAATATTAAATTTTTGTTCTGATGTTGGCATAATATAATGAGTGAAATGGGTTTTATTTTTAATCTCAAAAGGAACTGCTAATAACAAAAATATTTTAGAATATCTTTTATGTGTTCTTTGACAATTTTATGTATATATACAATGTGTCTTGATAATTATCACCCTCAGCCCCTTCCACCTTCACGTCAAATATTTGTTTGCCACCCACCCAGATAAAAAGGTTAGCTTGGCATAGCATTTAGTTTGTTTGGTCATAACTATGTAGTAACATATCTGTTTGAAGAAAAGAAATTCCATAGATAAAATGTATTGATACTATATAGGTTTTCTTTTTCAATATAATTCAACATTTATGACTCAACATTTACATAGTAGTCCTCTGCCAGGATGAAAATGAGAAAAAAAATTTTACTAGTTAGAATTATTCTTAAAAAAATATTAAGGAAGTCTATTTTCTCTAAACTTTACTTAGTGAGCATTGATATTTCTTTAGTGCATTTAACTAGTGAGTAAACAGCAGTATGTAACTAAAAGGTTTCTCCAGTACTGCCCTGCCACGTGGCCCCTCAGTCGCTTACAAAATAATCATTCAGAGGCTTAATATTCATTACTAATTGGATTGCCTATGGCAGGATTTTTGCTAGCTAGCTCTTATAATAACTCATTTTTACTAATCTATAAGTTGCCTGGCTTACCGGTATGTTTACATCTTGCTTCTCCTTGGGGAAGCTGGCATCTCCTTCCTCTCCTTCCTCTCTTTCCTCTCCTTCCTCTCCTTTCTCTCCTCCCACTATCTCCCTTGAATTTTCCCACCTGGCTCCATCCTGCCTCGCCATACTCGCCATAGGCCAATGCAGCTTTATTTATCAGCCAATCAAAGCAACACATATTTACAGCCTACAGAAAGACATCCCACAGCACCAGTATTTGTAGTGCATTTATTTAGTTGGTTTATGTATATGTAGTTAGAATATATAAAAATAAATTTGGTAAAGCGTGAAGTTTCAAAAGGCCTAAAAATACACTGTAGCTTTTGTCCGTGGAAGAATTTTGAACTCACCTTTGTGTTCTCTCTCTCTCTCTCTCTCTCTCTCTCTCTCTCTCTCTCTCTCTCTCTCATACAGAAATATAAGTATATGTACTGAGATAGGGTCTCATGTAGCTTAGGCTGGTCTTCAGTATGTGCCCGGAAATTCTCTTGAATTTCTGATCCTCCTGCCTCCACCTACCAGGTGCTAGGACTACAGGTATGCACCTCCACACATGGTTTCATGTGGTCCTGGGATCTAAACCAGGGCTTTACATAAAGCTAGGCAACTGCTCTCAATGAATCAAGTTACATCTTCAGCACCAGTTAAACATATGGTGAAAATGCGTTAATCTCATTTTGATACCATCAGCTATTGATAAAGAAGAAAGAAATTGGTTTGCATAGATATCTTCCTTTTAGACGTTCATCTAACATTCTCTAGATTCTAATCTGGACTCTCACAGACAAGATTTAATAGTATAACCCTGTCTGATTGCCTCAAGAAATTAGTAGTTTTTACTAAGTTAAAATATAGATAATATACACGTGTGGTGGTGGCACATGCCTTTAATCCCAGCACTCAGGAAGCAGAAGCAGGCGGATCTTTGTGAGTTCGAGGCCAGCCTGGTCTACAGAGTGAGATCCAGGACAGGCACCAAAACTACACAGAGAAACCCTGTCTCTAAAAACCAATACATACATATATATGTATATATGTATATATATATATATGTATATGTATATATGTATATGTATAATATGTAAGCTAAATTGCATTAAAGGCTTTCATATAACATGCTTGAATTTCTCGTAATTTAGTATGGCAAGAATTATCAGAGGTGCAGACCCTGAAGATGTCTTTCAGAGGTTCTGATACCTGAGGTTTTTCAATAGTTAAGAGGAAGAACAATTTGCATTGTTAATAAGCATCTCAGAAAAATGAAGTAATCATGTCCTACTTATTCCTGTGATCCTGCCCCCAACACTATTTTTTCTGATACTGCTTCAATTATCCACTTGTATTATATGTATGTTTTTAATTACTGTATTTCTATATCCTTATAATTTCATTCAATAGGCATGATTTCCTCCATTTTACAATAACTGAAACTTAATCAAGATTATGACATTAACTAGTGAATTTATGGAAATGTTTCAACTTAAAATTCCTAGCATTAATTTCCTATTTTGTGGCATTTCATGGGTTTACTAAAAGATGATTGAAAATAGATAAAAATAACTAAAATAGTCTGAACTACCATATACCGTACACATGAAGTATAATATCTATTAATTAATGAATTAATTTCTCTCATGAGAATGACACAATGCTCAATGCAATTGAAATTAATTCCTGAGATTTATCTGTTCTTGTTATTTATTTTGAGAAACAAGGTAAATATATCGGTAAATAATGCTTCATATTCTCCTGTGGTTTAGGTATGGACTTGCTCTATAGCCCAGGTTAACCTGCAACTCACAGCAGTCATTTTGCCTGAGCTGGAGATACAGGCATGTGCCACCATACCCTGCTCACCTCATGTTATTCATCAAGCTCTGGTTTCCAATTCTAGTGAACTAATGTGCTTACCTTGTTAGGCCAAGCCCCAAAGCTATCATGGCAATTCAAATCGCATGCCCCATATGGTACTTTTTAGTACTAGAAAAACTCCCTCACAGCCATGGACAAGTGTAGAGACACAGATTCTTGTCAACCTTGTTTCTGAACAGTTTTTTAAGTTGTTTGTAAGTTCTTGTTTGTTTTCTTGGTCCATGAAGTAACGTGAAAGGGCTTCATGGGTTCTGAGTGGATGCTTTCTTTCATGTTTGACTGACACCAACTCTTTCTGTGTTGTCCTTGGTGCCAAGGCCAAATCTAATCTTATTTATTACAAAATTAAATATAAGAATTTTACATTGTCATTTGAAAAAGTCTGTTCATGACACTGTTTCATTAAAAGAAACAAGTAAATGACACAGATGGAGACTAAAGAATATTATTATCAGTTGCGGTAAAATAGTGGATGGTGAATGGCTGACTACCCCTGGCTTTTGTGTGACACAGGTCCCTTCTGTCATTTGTCATATTCTGAATTACTCTCGCTTTTTTATTCACCCCAGAAGGCCTCTCTTCACTTAGTCCATGAAGTTGAAAGACTAAAGTACCTCACCCTTCTACCTCAAATGTTACTTCTGTGACATTATGGCAAGGCCACTTCCTGTGCCCAGAGTTGTATTTTTCTATTTAATTTCCTTAAAACAAAAGCGTGAATTCTTTATATTTCTGTTTGAGTCTTTTTTTTTCCCCTGCCTTTTTCTTTTTTTCAAAAAAATAAATGCATTTAAGATGCTGTAGTGTTAGTGCCCAATGATATCTTTAAAGGAGAAATACCATTGTTTAATTGCAATTTCAAGACATAAGCAATCATTTTTTTATTATTATTATTTTCATTTGTTTCTCTATCTACTGCACTGAAGACACTAAGAAAAGAAAGTTTAGAATTAAGAATTGTTTAGAAACTAGGCATGGCTTTGGTCATTTTTTTTTTTTACATTGTATTTTGGTAAATTTTTTTTACATTGTATTTCCTTACTGTTTGTGTGTGTGATGTGGTTGGTTTGTTTGTTTGTTGTTTGTTTTGTTTTTCGAGACAGGGTTTCTCTGTGTAGTTTTGGTGCCTGTCCTGGATCTCGCTCTGTAGACCAGGCTGGCCTCAAGCTCACAGAGATCCGCCTGGCTCTGCCTCCCGAGTGCTGGGATTAAAGGCGTGTGCCACCACCGCCCAGCTAGTGTGTGTGTTTTTTTTAACACTAGTATGACAACAACCAATCTCCACTTAACATAATTCAGATACTAATTCACAGACTTCATGTAGACTTTCAGTTAAGGTTTTTGTCCCAAAACAATACTTTCTCTTTAGTTACCAAAAATTAACCAGATGCATCGTAGACTTCTACCTAAGCAAGTATAAAACTGAGGGCTCCTACAGTCTCATTCCCACTGCAATAATTTGTTAAAATGGCTTACAGAACTCTGGAAGGATGTTCAAGAATCCTAGGGTACTGCTCAGTTCTGAGGAGCGCACAGAACACCCAAGGCTATTCTGTGGCCACTATCCTTGACCTTTTCAAAGTATGTAGCAGTGGGAAAGCTCTCTTGTTCAACAAAAGCTTTTTACCAAAAACCCAGCTCCCCTCAATCTATTCCAGAAGTTTTAGAATAGAATTAAAAGTTTCTCCCCTCTATTCCTTTTTGTGTTTTTTTTTTTGTTTGTTTTTTTTTTGTTTTTTTAGATAGCCAGACTGTATCCTGAAACTGTTAGAGACCCTGTCTTGAGTGACCCTATGTGGTGATTTGGTAGAAAGTGGCCCCCAAAGGGAGTGGCACTATTAAGAGGTGTGGCTTTGTTGGAGTAGGTGTGGTCTTGTTGGAGGAGGTGTGTCACTGTGGAGGCGGGCTTTGTGGGCTTATTGATGCTCAAGCCATGCCCAGTAAGACAGTCTACTTCTGGTTGACTCTCAGTGACTTCTCTCACACCCTGTCTGCCTGTACGCTGCCATGTCCCACCATGATGAGCACGATGATAATGGACTGAACCTCTGAAAACTGTAAGCAAGCCATCCCAGTTAAATGTTTTTCATTATTAGAGTTGCCATAGTCATGCTGTCTCCTCACAGCAATGGAAACCCTGATTAAGACACCCTGTTCACACAACCTCAAGTATACCTGAAAGGGACTGTGATAAAGAGCGAAGGACACTTCTTAGCTCTCCAAAATCCTGGGGGTTTTAAGACCTCTGTGCCACAAGCCAGGAAAATGACCAACTGTACTTTTTTGTACACAGCAGTTTTTGTGAGAGTGAGTGTTATCCAGCGCCTCTTCTCCCTCACCATCACTTAACTTTCAGTGTGTTAATTCACATCCTTTGCCACTTACTTTATGTTCTAGTCTTTCTCACTTTGGACTGAAAAATCAAAAGAAAGAAAGTCTGAAATTAATAGTAAAAGTGCATTTTTTTACCTACAAAGTGTTATTATTATTAAATTATATTAAAGAACATTCCTTTCCCTAGAAAAGCAAGTATGTGTCCTCCACCACTTGCCTACAATGTTACCTAAAAACTAGCTGCTGAAGTAGTTTCCCATAGACTACATGATTTTAATTCCTTAAGTTGATGTTTTTATATATTCTTCATATTTGAGATTTGTTCTTACGTTCCATTTTTCCTATTCATAATCCCAAAGGAACAGTTAAATCTGTAATGCTCCAAAGGGGATATCCAGGTGTGGAAAGCACAGTGATTTATGAGCTTGACTGTTTTCACTCATACCTGCTTTTCTATAGTCTGTACTTTGGAAATCTTTCCCTTGAAAGTATGTCTGTCTTTTTTAGTAGTTATCAAAGTAGTTGATGTATAACCATTATCATTCCCCAATTTCTTCCTGATGTTGTGATAAATACCATGACCGAAAGCAACTTGAGGGGGAAAGCGTTTATTTGGCTTATACTTCCAGGTCACAGTCAATCATTGATGGAAGTCTGGGTAGAACCTCAAGCTAAACCTGAGGCAGAAACCAATGAGGAATACTGCTTACTGGTGGTTTCCTTCTGGATTGCCCAGCCAGCTTTCTTATAAAGCCTTGTCCCATGGGCCTAGTGATGGTGATATACACAGACAGATGGGCCCTCCCACATCAATCATCAGTTAAGACAATTCCCCCCAGACATGCCCATAGGACAACCTGATTTAAGTAATTCTTCAGTTGAGATTCTGTCTTCCCAGGTGACTTCAGTGTGCATCAAGTTGACAATAACAATGACAAGGGCCCAGATGTAATATAGTTTATGGTCTAAGAAATTCTCATTCTTTGCATATGTCTAAGTCAAAAAACATCTGTGTTGGTAAGTTTTCTGTGAAGTTGACCCAAGCTGTACTCATTGAGGAAGAGGATCTATCAACTGAAAAGCAAATGCCTCCGTAAGACTGGCCTGAAAGCAAACCGGCGGGGCATTTTCTAAATTTGTGCAGAGAGCCCAGTTCATTGGGTATGGTACCACCCCTGGGAAGGTGGTCCTGAGTTGTCTAAAAAGAAAGCTAAGCCAAGGCATGGGGAGCCAACTAATAAGTGGTACTCCTTCGTGGCCTCTGTGTCAGCTCTTGCTGACTTGTGTTCCTGCTCTGACTTCTCTGGATGGTGAACTAAAAAACCTGTAAGGAGAAATCAACCCTTTCTTCTCCATGTTGCTTCCATTCATGTTGTTTTATCATAGCAATAGATACCCTCACTAAGACAGTGCCTCAGAATTTATTGCGTCTTTAATGGTAGAAGTGAATTTGTATGCGAATGTGCTCCTTTTCATATTCATTGAAAACTGCAAAAATTAGAATAAAAGCCATCAGAGAGTTGACTGGATAATACCTTCCTGTCAAAATTGAAGCCAGGATAAAACTAAAACAAATCATCTGCACCCAATTCTTATTTTCTAATATGATTCCTCAAGTGAAAGAAACCAGAGTCCTGAGAGAAATGGTTGACTCCAGGTCCAGAGCTGGAAGTATACAGAATGAGTTAGGAGAATCTTGTAGGACTACAAAGTAAAAGAAGGGCTCAAACATAAAGTGATGAAAACCGGGGAGACAATCAGAGCCAACCCAAAAAACTCCATGGCCAAATATGAAATGCTCTGAGTAATGAAATAAATAATATAGTAATGAGTTATAGCCTATACTATAATGTCAATATCCATGAATCTGTGTTGATATACATGAATAAATGCTAAGAAGAAAAATACTGTATCCAAATGATTTGTACAGTTACTGGCTAACCAATGAGATCAGGTTTATCTACCCTTTCATTGCAAGCTGTACTTAGTATCCTGCCTCCAATGAATACAATATGGAAAGTAATGAGACTAAGGTAAATATTTGAAGAAAATGGCAACACTGTCCTTATCTGATAATCAATTCTAACCCTATAACCAATCAACTGAATTATTTGCACATGCCCTTGATATGATATAATTAAAATGAGACCTTACCTTTGTGGTTATCCTTCTCTAAGTTCACAAGTTCAGTACAAGTTAAAAATAATAATAAAAGCATATCAAACACTAATTGAGAAACAATCTAGAAAAGAGCAATACCTCTTAAGTTCTTAAAAATAAGGTAAAAGTAAAGAAAACCCAATAGGAGTCACAGGCCAGTGGAGACCAAGGAATGTGACAGTTAAACAAATTATTACATCCTAGGTTTATAATGAGGGTAGAAGGGAAGGGGGAGAGAATGAAGCACCTCTGAATAAATTGTGGAGTTCAGGTTAATAGTGGTTTGCTATTGGAGATAAATATGCCATAGTAATAATGTAAGATGTTAAACTAAATTGGGACAGAGTCTATGGCAAACATCTGTAATTATCTTTGAAGCTTTTGTGTAATCAACTAGGAACCAGATTTTTTTCTTTCTGTAAAACTGAAAGTTAATTAAAAACAAAGAGAAATAAATAACAAGACTGGGAATTTTGTATTCACAGAGTTGACTTAGTTTATTAGAGAATATTTCCAGGGAGCAACCAAATCCAGAAAGAAAAATCACTTCAAAAATAAAGATATTTTGTTTGCTTCTTGTTATTATATAAATTGACTATCAGTGAGGAATTGTGACAAAAAAATTAGGAATGCTACTCAAGATTATTTTCATTAGAAAAATTAAGTACGTTTAGTGAGAATATCTGTATTAGTTAGTGCTGCTGTTACTGTGATGGAACACCATGACTAAGAGCAACTTGAGAAGGAAAGATTTATTCAGCTTACAATTCCCATGTTACAGCCCACTGAGGGAAGCCACAGTAGGAATTCAAACTGGGTGGAACCTGGAGGCAGAAGCTGACACAGAGGTCTTGGGGGAGAACTGCTTACTGGCTTGCTCCCCATGGTTTGCTCAGCCTGCTTTCTTATAGCATCCACGACTACCAGCTCAGGAGTGGCAGACACCACACATGGCAGGCTGGGCCCTCTCACATTAGTCACTAAATAAGAAAATGCTTTACAGGCTTGCCTACTGGAGGGTGAAGGATAATGAGCAGTTGTCTAGCCTGATATATAGAATGATAACCTGCCGGCAAATACCAAGAAAGATAGATAGATAGATAGATAGATAGATAGATAGATAGATAGATAGACAGATACATACATACATACATACATACATACATACATACATACATACGTAGATAGATCGATAGATAGATAGATAGATAGATAGATAGATAGATAGATAGATAGATAGATAGATAGATAGGTAGGTAGGTAGGTAGGTAGGTAGATAGATAGATAGATAGATAGATAGATAGATAGATAGATAGGACTGGCTGAAGGAGGAAAGGAAGGGAAGTGGGGAGCATGAAGAGAAAGAAAAGAAAGGGAAGGGAAGGGAAGGGAAGGGAAAACAGATGATGAGGTAACTTTGCCTATCAGTATGTTTTAGGGGCTTTAAATTCCTACCAACCAATCCCTGCAAGATTTCTCTGCTAAGATGGAACAAAGTATGTAAGAATGAGCTTTCAAGAGCCCTTAAGAGTGTTCCAACAGAGAGCTTTGAAGGGCTTTGGAGGAGTATTAGGTTGTAAGGATCTGGGAAATCCACTAGAGCTGAGAAATGTGTCCCATGGCTCTTGCTTTCAGCTGTTCATGTGACCAGTTATTTTTTCGAACTTGAACCTTGACAGATGTTAAGAACATAGAAGAGGTTATAGATAATTTCTCACAATTAAGAGCCAAAATTGGCTTGTTTAAAAAAACATAAAGAAAAAGAAAACTTGGCTTTAGTACACTGAGTCTGAGATGCCTCTGGGGCCCAGGAGAAAGCATGCCCAAATGGCAATAAAAGAGGATGTGGAACAGCACTTGGCAATCCTTTACTGTAGAAGAGCAGATAGTAAATATTTCATTCTTTACAGGCTAGAGTCTCCACTGCCTTTTCATTCTGTGGTTGTTTTGAAATAGCCAAGAGAAATATGTGAACAAATGAACAAGACTATGACCCCATAAAACTTTATTGACATGAGAATTTGAATCTCATGTATTTTTCACATGCCAAGAAGCATTATTTCCTTATTTTTTTTTCTTTCAGTTGTTCTCTGTTCTTTTGAGACAGGGTCCAGTGTAGCCCAGAATGGACTTGAATTTTGTATGTAGCTGAGTCGAACCTGGAACTCCTGATCTCCTTGTCTGGGATTATAAGCATGTGTCATCATGCTTGAGTTGGTTAGATTTTCCCAACTTGATATAACGTAGAGTCATCTAGGAAGAAGGAGCCTAAGTTGAAGAATTGTCTCCATCAGACTAGTGGGTGGACAACTCTGTGAGGCCTTTTCTTGATTGGCGATTGATGTGGAAAAACCTACCCATTGTGGGCGATGCTATCCCTGGACAAGTAGTACTTGGTGTATAAGAAAGCAAACTGAGCAAGACAATAAGCAGCATTCCTCCACAGCCTCCTGCTTCATGCAGTTCCACCTCTCCACGTTCCTCCTGTCTTGACTTCCTGCCCTGACTTCTCTTCATGATGGTCTGTAAACCATAAAGAGGGAATAAACCCTTTTCTCTCCAAAATACTTTCTGTCATGGTGTTTATCACAGTGATAGAATCCAAACTGGAACAATGTTTGTCTTACTTTTTTTTCCAACTATTAAAAAAAGTGAAGCCGGGCGGTGGTGGCGCACGCCTTTAATCCCAGCACTCGGGAGGCAGAGCCAGGCGGATCTCTGTGAGTTCGAGGCCAGCCTGGGCTACCAAGTGAGTTCCAGGAAAGGCGCAAAGCTACACAGAGAAACCCTGTCTCGAAAAACCAAAAAAAAAAAAAAAAAAGTGAAAAAAAAAATCCTTACCTGTAGGATGTTCAAAAACAAATGACTGCTTAGATCTAGCTTAAGTTTCTTAATTTACTCACCCTTAGTAAGAAATCTGGCCTGCAAACAGCAGTATTTTTATCAGTGCACATGCGGCTGCTTCAAGTGAAGGTTTTGGAAGCAGTCGCATCCCTGGATTGAGGGATAAAGGAGTATGGTGAGGATATGCTGAGGGGAGTGTTGGAAGTTAAAGAACTGAAATTAGTAGAAGAAATGTAAAGGGGCCCAAATAAATTTTTAGTGTGATTAGTAACCTTGTATCATTTTGAATTCATCTTAAATGCATGACACACATAATCATGTGGTGTTTTGTGAATATTTATGGACTCACCTCATTCTTTTCCAGCACTTTTCAGTGTTTTGTTTACCATCTAAAATGTGGCTTAAATAGACAAAGTCTGTCGTAAGGATCGGTGGATATCATGATTTTTATATATCTCATTCAGAGGATTTTGATTTACCACATAAAGTTGACTATATTGTATTCTTTATTAACTGAGATCACCATCAAGAAACTAAGTAAAAATTTGGAATCCAGGAAATCACTTTCAAATAAAGTAACAAAAGTATTAATGGTGCCAATGGCAAAGTTGAGTCTAAATCCAGTTTCCTTCCACTTCCTTCATGATGTCATTAGTTTTTCCCCCTACTTCCTTGTGCTGAAAAGTGATTAGCCAGAAACATATTTAATAAAGCCCATAGTAGATATGTTTAAATAAACTGAACTCTGAATTTCTGTGTTTGATATATTGTGCACCCCAATAAACTTATCTGGGAATCAGAGAACAGAACAGCCACTACATGGCAAGTTCAAGGCCACACTGGAAACAGAGCCAGGCATGGCACACACCTTTATCCCAGGAAGTGATGGTAGGAAGCAGAAAGGTAAATAAGGCACGAGAACCAGGAAGTAGGACTTCTAAGCTTTTTAGGCTTTTAGCAGCAGTTTAGCTGAGATCCATTCGGATGAGGACTCAGAGACTTCCAGTTTGAGGAAACAGGATTGGCTGAGAAGTTGGCAAGGTGAGGTTGGCTGTGGCTTGCTCTGCTTCTCTGATCTTTCAACATTCACCCCAATACCTGTCTCTGGATTTGTTTTTATTAATAAGGCCTTTTAAGGTTCGTGCTGCAAATTTCCCCAGCATTATTTTTCTCCTTCCAATTTGTGCATCATTGAAAAACTTGACACAAAAACAGGAGCAAACTCAAACTTTTCAATGACAAGTAGAAGAAGTTCAAGTATCATAAAGCTTAAAAGCCCCACGAGAACTTATCTGTAGCTCAAGCCTGATTGAAGGCCTGGAAATAACTGTTATAAATGTACAACAGTGTTTGCTCTCTGAGGCATACAGTACTGAAGCACCATTATTCCTCCTGGAAGGAAAAGCACCACACAGCCAGTCACCTGACCAGTAAACCCACTTTTAAGAGAGACAACTCAGCGCCCAGTTGTTCATTTTTAAGGAATGAATGGCAATGCCCTTTTCTGATGCTTTTCTGGGTTGGACACATACACAATGACTTTTAGCTTAACAAGATAGCACTATATTATAACCTGGTGGATATTTTTCAAAATAGAAATTAGTTAACTGAAAAAAAAAAACATAAATAAAGGCACATACCTATATTCACTGTCTTGGGACAATGCTCCTAGCTACATCCACACATGTGCACTGTTTGATTCTTTCTTGAAGTTGAGTATGGTCTGACCCACTCATTCTCTTCCCAATATTTCTTCATAACAGAGCAGAGGTAAACCTTTGCTTACTAGCATTGTCCAAAATTGAATTATGATGGTTGGAATGAAATGTGGAATGATTTGCATTGCTGATTGGAAAATGAAAAAATTTGCCCCCAGGCAGAGATAGGGTGGCAACAGCTGCCAGCTAATCCTTTTATCTCTCTGGATCTGGGTGGAGTGGAAGACTTTTATGATGTTGGCATCCGTGTGCTGTGTTCGTGCCAATAGCTGGGCCACTCTGTTGCTGCCAGCATCATACAAATCCTCTCATCCAGTGCTCCATCTGTGGTACTTCCCATGAGTGCCGCAGCTGAGCACTATCACTGACATGCCCTGGTCCTGTGCAGTCATCCCCTAGAACTCCCTCTTATTAATAGCTGCTACAAGAGTGCCTGCCATTTGACAATTACTTCTCTGGGTAATTTATATCTTTTCACTTAACAATCATCACAGCATTTTGAGATACTTATTATTATTACCCTCATCATCCTTCTATTACCAGTAAGAAAACAGTCTCAATAACTAAAAGGTAACTTAGCCAGCAATAGAAAGTGATGGAGCCAGGCTAGGAACTTTGGATTAAGCCTTGTTTTTGTGGTTTTCTTGAGCGACGATGCCAAATGTAATTGTGTTAATTCACTTATCATTTTGGGTCAGTCTGAAATATCTGTACATATGAAATATTAAAATCTGCTTCTGGTTTAGTGAGGGCACATGGCAGCACAATAATTATAAAGGTAGCATTTAGATTGTACTAGGTTTTGTAAACTAATTACAGACAGTTTAAAGTATACAGGAAGGGATGGCCCAGTGACAGAAAAACACTCTGCTGTTTTATCCAAGGGACTTGAACATCTGCAAATTATGGTATCTACAGGAGATCCTGGAACCAATCCCCTGTGGAAACTGAGGAACAGCTGTATGTCATTGTATGTCATGACTGTTAAAAGCCAAGATGGAAAGATTGTGTATTTGAATTAGAACCTGTTGCTTATATGAAGTGAAAATGGAGGCCTATGAATATACCTGACAGGTAGAGAGCTTACCTAGCATGCATAAGGCTCTGAATTCAGTCTCCAGCAAAACACACACACACACACACACACACACACACACACAAGAACACATGACACACGTGTATGTATGCACATGTGCAAACACCAATAAATGCATAAAGCAAATTGGACGTCTAGGAAATGGGAACATTAGTTGTGTGGATGTTGGATGTTGTGAAGATTAAACTAAGCAACATAGATTACTTAGACTAATGCCTGGTAAGTATTTGTTTATTCGTTTCACAAACAGTCATGAAAGACTGGATTAGATGGCTGCATTAAATCCAGGAGTCCATGGAACGAAAGATTAAATTCAAGTGAGATGCACTAATGAGTTCGAATAGAAACAAACACATTGCCTGAAACAGACTTGTGATTAGTTATCAGGTATAACTATCCCATGATTACTAGCATAACTAGCATTCTTCTGGGCCTTGTCAGTTCTGTGGTCAGTAATTTTTAGCCTGAGTGTGGTGATACTGGCATGTTGGTGCTCTCCCACATCTATGCCTCAGCAGAGATTTGAAGATGAGGTTTCAGTGGCTAGGACAGAATCATCTGGAAGTTCTGATGGCTGCTACACCCACATATGGCTCTTCCCTGTGAGACTGATGTTCCTCAAAATGCTTTTAACACTCTCCATTCATCCAGCAAACACCTCTGCCTCTGCACAGCAACTATTCCCATTGTACAGCCTAAGCCTCACAAGACTGTCACCAGGGTTGTCCAGAAATCAGGAAGAGGGAGAATTTGACTTATTTTGATTCAGGGAAATAGCAAGACAGAGTGATGAAAATTTTGGTCCCCTGAGCTTGTGGGGTTGCTGGGACATGAGTCTTCAGCTTTGATATTGGGGAAGTCTTAGGAGAGAGAAGAGGCAGAACAGAATACCGTCTGCATTTCCAGGTCACTTTCAGAGTAGCACTGGGAAGAAGTTAGTATCGCTCAAAATTCAGTCTGTAGCTAAGGTGGAAATGGTGGGCAGTGCTTACCATGTTTAGCTGGAGTCTGTATCAGGGAAAGCCCAGGCATTGGGTCGTATATCAGCTGCCCTGGTCTGCTTTGGTTTGCACAGGGATGCTGTTGACTGAATCCATGGCCTTGCAATGCTAAGCTTGAGCTTCACTACCTAGCTATGTCCTCAATCTCTCCCTACTTTTGAACTTCAGTTATTTGTTATCATTGTGAAATGCAGGCAGAAAGAGGAGACTGATAGAATAGTGACTAATCATGTGGATGGAAAAAATGTCTAAGGTTCTTCCCACATATGTAGTTCTTGGTACTGTATACCAAGGCCATTGCTACGACCTTGTAGATTAGGTGTCACTGGATCCAGTGTCCATAGACTGGTGACATTGCTCTCTGCTGCAGGCACTGTAGCTTACTGTCTTCCCTGGACCCACAGCATTGACCTTCTCTGGGGACTTGTTAGAACGGCAAATTCAAGAGTTCTACTCCGACTGCTGCCTTCACAGTCAGCAAACACTCCAAGTGATTTTTGACTATTGCCAAAGTGTGAGCAGTACTGTTCAACACCGTTGCTAGTTCACTGGTCTCCAATCCCATACATGAGGCCAAGCTAAATGTTCTAATGTTTGGGGTTTCGTTTATTCTCTTTTGTTTTGTTTGGTAGAGGGCCTTGTCAAACTAAATCCACCTTCCTGGGTCCTCTCACCAAAGTCATTCTAACATACTAGGTTAGTAGAAGAGAAGTGTAGGTGAACGAACACAGATCTCAGATTTCAGAAACTAGCTCAGCAGCCCAACACTGTGAACACTGGGGCCCGTTTCCATTCTCATCCTCTCTGACATGCATGGGCTGCTGAACTCACTAATATGAAGCCATACATTGTTGACAAGGGGGTGCATTTCCCAGGCTGTGCCTGGATGCCATTCATTCTTAGTATTGACCATCCTCCAGTTTCATTGAGCTATGAAAAGGGGAGGAGAGTAGATATTTTAGAAGTGCCTACCCCACACACAAACACTGGTACATAAAGAAAAGGTTTCTTCTTAGACATTATTTAACAAAACTCTTACTGGTAGTTGTAGGAGAAATTTAGGTATCTTGTAACTTCAGGGCAGTAATTTATTTCTGGCAGGAAAAGACGCAAAAGCTGCTGCCAACCTGAGTGCACAGTTTGAAGAGATTGGAATCATGTGAGCATCTTCATAAACATCAATTTTTGTCTGGCATAGGTTTAAAAATGGCTGCTTTTTTTAAAAAAAAATATTGTAATTATGCTCAAACAGTTTGGAATGAAACCCTGCGTTGTGATCCCCCTGTGATGATTGGTCAGCATTGATTTTTCTGAATTGTTTCGTTTAGCAGGAGAGTTAAAGGAAGACAGTCTATAAGGCTTGGAGAGCATGTCCTCAGAATCTTGAAAAGCTCAGTGGCCTACTGCTTACCTAGCACTCACAAGGCTTTGGTTCCAGTCACCAGATCTAAAAACAGTTTGAAAATGAATTGAGCATGTTTGCATGGAACTTTACCATATAGCTTATTCTTGAAAGAAAGACTTTACTTTTGTTTGCTTGTTTGTTTGTTTGTTTTTGGTTTTTGGTGGGTTTTTTTTTTTTTTTGAGACAGCATCTCTCTGTGTAATACTGGCTGTTCTAGAACTCTGGAAGTCTGGAACTCACTCTGGAGATCTGTATACCTGTCTCAAGTGACTATAGATGTGTTCCACCACATCCAGGGAAAAGACTTTTATTTATTATTATTATTATTTTGATTTTTTGAGACAGGATTTCTCTGTGTAGCCCTGGCTGTCCTGGAACTCACTCTGTAGACCAGGCTGGCCTTGAACTTACAGAGATCCTTCTTCCTCTGACTCCCAAGTGCTTGAATTAAAGGTATGCACCACTACTGCCTGGCCAAGACATTACTTTTAAAAGTTGATAATCCAATCAGATATTCTTTTCAGGTCAATTTGCTCATTAATGATTGCCTTGATTTAGTTATCATTTATTAGTGAACTGACAGAAAATCCTGAAAAAAAAAAAAATCGTCTATAAAGTTAACTTCTCTAAGTTAATGCAATTCCCTAAGTGAATTCTAGCTTCAGATCAGAGCTGGAAAGTCAAGGACTGAGTTTCCTCCCTTTAAAAACCTTTCATTGAATGTCAGTAAATGTGTGCATGTTGTACATAAAACTCATGTTCTTTCGTGATTTGTCTTTGACTCTGAGCATTTCAAAGCTCCAGAGTATCATGCACCTACATTAAATGGAGCCCAGTAGAAAGCCACACTTTTGGGTGTTATTTAGGCAGTCGCTCGCAACCCCAAACATGTAAAACCTATAGTAATGTTAGCTTTAAGAAGGTCAGAATTTGATCTACAATTCCCTTTATTTGTGGTTAGAATGATGTTGTACTGCTGAGGCCACAAATAAAGCTAAGGTCACTAGCAGAAACGGGAGCAAGTAATGGAATTTTTAAGCACGATCCCTTTGAATCTGCTGAGGAACTGACCAAGGGAGAAAAAAAAGCGTCGCATTGGCTGAACCAAGGGAGCTCTCTGACTATAGCCCTGAAGACACATGAAAGAAACAGTTTGGGGAAATTGTGAAGCTGTACAATTTAAATGCAACTGAGAAAAGCTTAGTGAGTGCTGCTTGATTTCATTGTACCTTGCTCAGGGACTGTCACATGTTTATTGCTTTTACCCCAAATGTGTCAAATTCCTAAGTAATGCTGCATAAGCTGGTGATGTTTAGCCTGCAAGGATAAACCTCAGGAACCTTTAGTTATTTATGACTGTAATCTGCTAAATATTTCACTCATCTGCCACTAGTTAAGATTCACTTAAATTCTGAGGTAATATTTTGGTCTTCAGAACAAATAAATTTTCGGTAAATTTCCCCAGACAATAGAGCCATTTTGTATAAGTTTAGTGGTTAATAACTATGTCTGTTAATAGTTAGCTATACTTTCTCTGAATTTACCCAAGGCCTCTTTTGTTAAAAAAAAATGCTTCAAGTTTCTATAGCTTGAAAAATAAGTAGGCATTTTATCTTCCTAGAAACTTTAGACCTGGGGTCTGTCACCCAGACAGGCTTTCTGAAATAGATACCTGTCTGGAAGGCTGCTGTTTAACATGAAATGTGCTGAAATAATAAGATTATGTCATAACCAAGCGCAGGAAATAGCAAGGGCCCTGGACTCTATTCCTGTAACAAGTTCTTTCTAATCATGCCCCTTGCCTCCTAACCCTGACATGTACCCTACAAACAAAAAATGTTCCGAGATTTGAAACTCAATGAAGAATTCTGTTAGATTGCAAGAATAATCTAGGTTTCCTTTAAATCCCCAATTTTCCAAATTTTCCCATTCCCTTGGGTCTTGTAGATCTCAGCCATGGAAAACAAGCATCCTGTCTCTCCTCACAATTGTCCCTTCTGGTATTTCTGTCTGATTCTTTTATTTTTTTTTTCTGGATCCTACCTAATTAAACATGAGGATGGTAAGGAGAGGATAGGGAAAGACAGAAAAGAACTGTATGGTAAGCTTTGAGGATGCCCAACTTTCATTTCCTCTTAGTGGGATGAGTAAAGATCAGTGTCTGCTGTGGGATGATCAGAAGGAAATATTCAGCAATGTCATGACAGTTTATATACCCCCATTACTTGCCTGTGATGACCAACCTTCATGTTCCTCCCACAAGATGATTATTCTCCTGTTCTCTCCAGGCATCACCGGGAACCTCATTCTACATCTCTTCTATGGGAAGCAAACATTTTGACCTAAGGCGGGCATCCTCCCAGCCCTTCAGGCTTGTGCTTCCTTCGTTTCATTGTCACAGTGGAACTGTAGCTAGTTCCCTTTGCTTATTTGTCTCCTCGTCTGTGCTTTGCCTCTGGACTCTGGGGTGAACATATTGAGTTCCCATGATTCCCTTCTCTCTATGCTTAAATGAAAGGGAAGTGTCAAATCAACTACTCAGGAGAGGAGAGAAGAAATGCTAATTATTCACTAACGTAAATGGACTCACTGGTGGCATAGGATGCTAGTTAATACAGTTCTACGTGGTCATAAAACTTGCACGGCCTCTGTGTTGGTGAACTTCCTCAGGATGGGCTGCAGTCTTCAACGATGTCAGACTAGCCTCCTTTGTACCTGGGTACTTGTACTCTCTGTGATAAGAGGAACTCTGCTATGGTTAGGGCTGGCTCTCAACCACTTCGTTTTCTTTTTCCTGCTCACTGCACTGAAAGTTAACAATGCTCAGCTTCCCAAGTGCCTCCTAAGCCTCCTGACATCTTCAAATTGAGGAATTCCTCATACAGTTTTCAGGGGAGGCTCCTATTACTTCCTAAAATGCAGGTGTCTCCAGAGTATACTCTAAAGCCTTCTTGGAGGAAAGGTTATTTTCTCATATCTGTCATAATCTTATTTTAAGAATTAAAAGTAGTGTCACATCGATCAAGCCTGCACGTACTTGTTAAATAACAAAATTCAACAAGACAAAAGAAAATCGCTCTGTGCTCTGGAAGCTAAGGCATTCAGCTGCACTTTGCAAGTCAAGTTAGGAACAAAAATGATTATGAGTGTGGTGTTAGGATTACAATGACTTATGGTGCTGCTTTTGTTTGATTACATCATGGAAAATTCTTCCGGATTTAACATTCAATCCTTTTTCTTATAGAAAAAAGGGAGAAAGGGGATCATGCTATTCTTCATATTTATTTTCCAATTGCTATCTGAAGAGATATTTATGTAACAGCAAATTGCATTGGTTACAGTTTGGATGGGAAATGTCCCCTGCAGGCTCATGTTTGAATACTTGATCCCTCATTAGTGTTGCTCTTTGGAGAGATTGCATATCCTTTGAGGTGGGAGGGATATCTAGGAGAAGAGGTTCACAAGATGATGGCCTTTGCAGATGGTAATAGTCCACTCCTGCTTCCAGTCCCAGCTCTATCCTTCCTGTTTGCTACCATGATGTCTCCAGTCATCTCAGGTTTATGCTGTCACAGACTGACTCACTACAGTCACCATACCTTCCCTACCAAGATGGACCATACCCTCTTGTGACCTTTCCTCTCTTAAGTGTCTTCTGTCTGGTTTCTTATCTTAGTAAAAGTAAGCAGTACAACATCTAAATGTAAATGAACTTTAGTTTTAGTTTATTTATGTGTTTGCATACCTTAGTGTATGTACCAGGCGGGGCAAGAAAATGGTAGGTCCTTGCTGTTGTTGTTTAGGTTTTAAAGGACAAAAATAGTACCATCACAGGTACATCTTTCAAGCAAAAACAAATTATTTATTTGTTTTTATTGGCAGGGGGGAGGAGTGCTTGTGCAATGGAGTGTGTGTGTGTGTGTGTGTGTGTGTGTGTGTGTGTGTGTGTGTGTGTATGTGTGTGTGTGTAAACTTCTGGGTACTAGTTATTTCCTTCCACCTTGTTGAGTCAGGGTCTTTTTTATTGTTTCTGCCACACTGCATACTCCAGGCTAGCTGGCCCTCAAGCTTCCTGGCAATCCTCCTGTCTCAGCCCCTCACTCACCATAGGATTAGACATGAACCACATCCTGCTGTAAGCTGGGTTCCTAAGACTGAGCTCTGCTGATAGAATTGCACAGCAGGTGCTTTCCACCCCTAGATCATCTCCCCTGCTCACTACTGGCAAAAACAGACTGACAGAAGAAACCGAATTCAAGTTGGAGGTGTTTCCGACACCTCCAGACATGAAAGCCCAGTGGAAAGGTAAAACAATCTTGGTTAAATCTGTTGAAGAAAGCAGCAATTTAGCAAGATGTGATTGAGCCAAGTGTGGTGTGATACAGTGGTAATGAGGCAGTGGGAACTTAACAAGGCGGGTTTGTCCACATTCAAGATGTTACTGGATGATAGTCCCTTCCTGGGGACAAAGGGAACTCTCCTGGGAAGAGAGTCTTCTGACCTATTTTCAGAGTCCAGCTAAATAGTTTTATCTCCAAATTTTGAGAAAAAAAAAAGGCATTGTGTTTTTCCTGCTTCTATGATCTCTTCCAGCTGCTTCCTCAAATTCTGAAGTGCCGTGATTTGGGGACAGCTTGTTCAATATCCATCTGGTGGTCATATGAGCAGTCACTGATATGATTATGGAGTACAATTAAAGGTTCAAATAAAAAGTTCAAGAAGAAATGGAGTGTGAGCCAAGAGACAGGAGGTAGAAGTCAAACCTATAAGAAAATATTCTGGCAGGTGAAGCAAGATAGGGAATGTAGGCAGACTGTACAGTCGGAAACAAAACAAAATTTCTCCCTGTTAAGTAGAGTTGATGCACCTCAGAAATCACACAGACCTGGCCCTGATTCTTGGATATGCCTTTTTGGCTTGTTTTGGACAGCCAGTAGCATTTTCCTTCTGAGATGATTGAATAAATACATTTTTCTAAATAATTGCAAGGCAAACGAATTTATGTGAGGTAGATCTTAAGGATAGTCAGTGAAAACTAAGATTAAACTATGTATGTTTAAAGTAGGAGCTATAAAATGCAGTTTTGTATATGAAGGACACACAGGAGGAATTACATAAAATTGATAATTTTTCAAAGTTCTTTTTCAAATACATTTGGAGAACTTAATAAGAAATAAGAGATTTTTTGCTTTTATAATACAGGCGAATCTGTCTTCTCTTCTTTATAGAAAATGTCACTCAATCAAAATGTTGCAATTATGTGTTTTGACGACAGTAAATTACTTTGAGAAGCATCTGCCATATTCCAAAAAATGAACATAGCTGAAATTTCTTTCTATGAGTGGTCAGCAGAGAACTTAGAAATTAGTTTTGCATCCTAGTATTTTTCAATATAGGTAATAACATGAATTTATTTTTAAGATTGATTTTTTTAATGTTTTTATTCAGTACATATGATAGTGATGATAAGCTATATAAATAAGTCAATATTGATATGACAAGTGCACTTATTCTTTATAACATTTTTCTATAAAGGCCTATCTATAAATGCACATTTATGTAATTTTCAGAGAAGTAAGGAGTTTAGGTTAAAAATTTAGAGAATTAAAATAAGAGAGAATTGTGTGGAAAAAATAGAGGCACTTTTCTTATTAGTATCATAAAAATCTAAACATTTTAACCCTAAAATTGGATCTATGCCTATAGTCATACTTGTTATTGCTTATGATGTTTTCCAGTACTATGATAGTTACTCAAGTTTTATATGATTGTAAGGTTACATACATTGTTAGGTCTTATGAATTTTTGGTGTTCTGCTGAGGCTCTGTATAAACTCCTTCTATATCTGTCTATACTTATACATCCTATATGTCTATAGCATATATGATGCTCATTTTCAATGGCAATAACGTATGGACCACTTCGTAAACCCTCTAGTGATGCATATTTGTGTTCTTTCCACCTGCTTCCCAGTAGATGTTAGATGAATTGCTAAATGGTCTTATTAATAAAAAAATCTGGAGTCAGATATTGGGGTGAAAACTGAGGGTTCAGAGAAGCATAAAGAAGCCAACCATGTTCTTATCGCTAGGAGATCCTTAGCCCAAGAGAGAGCTACTTCCTGTATACTGACACCTATATCCTTTCTGTGCCCTGCCATCTTACTTCCTCTCTCCGCCCAGCTACATCACTTTCCTCTTTCTGCCCAGCTCTATCACTTCCGGTCTGACTGTACAGACCTCCAGACCTCTATAGTTAACTAGTGCTGGGATTAATGGTGTGTGCCACCACACCGGGCTCTGTTCTCAGTGTGGCTTTGAACTCCCAGAGATCCAGATGAATCTCTATGTTTAATATAATAGCTGGCTTTTCCTTCTGATGCACAGATAAGCTTTATTGGGGTGCACAAATAAAATATCACCACATGTAGATGCACACTATCTTATATAAATATATGAATTTTTTTCATTGTGATATTATCTGTTAAATAGGAATATAAGGAAATAACTTCATTTTTCCCATTTTGTATATGTTGTCATTTATTTTATGGACCTGATTTCAAACTTTTTTTTTTTTTTTTTGGTTCTTTCAAGACACGATTTCCCTATGTAGTTTTGGTGCTGGTCCTGGATCTCACTCTGTAGACCAGGTTGGCCTAAAACTCACAGAGATCCACCTGGCTCTGCCTCCTAAGTGCTGGGATTAAAGGCATGCACTGCCCGGCCCTCAAACTTTGATAATACCTTGTTTAATCCTGTTTTTTTATAAACGATCCATTAGTTTGCATATGCAAAAATAAGCATATGAATACATAACAAATTATAATTTTGCAATAATATGTATATGATTTTCCTTCATTTGCTCACATGTGTATGGTTCTTAAGGATCCTACAAATACAAAATGATTTCCTAATTAAGATTTTTACTAATATTTTGGCTCTTCAATTTTTCTATCCTTTTTTTCTAGATCTCAAGAAATTTTAAAATTCGATCTGCTTCTTTAAAACAAAATGTCTTTTCTACCTGTCCCAGTTTTTTTTTTTTAATATTAGTTAGATCTATCACATTCCATTTGCCCCTGGCATCATTGAAGAAAAGTATGTATGTAACACAACCTTTCCTGAGCCCCCATTATCATGTTCCAGCATTCTGTTTGTTCTTTTACAGGGTGCACTACCTTTGCTATTACTTTGTGATACTGTAGTCTTTTAACTCCACTGCTAATTATAACCTTGACAGTCGTCTCCATTCTTTCTTTTCATTCTCTTTTTGTCCATCTCTTACATTTTATAATCTTTCACTAGATCTCTAAGATCAGATTCCATTATATGTTCACCTTCTTGGAAAAAAAAAAATCTACAGACCAATAAGGAAATCACAGTCCTTGCTTATGGGTCTTTGTTTGAGATGTCCCCGAGTGCAGTATGATTTGTATGTTAATGATGTGAAACCAAGTGTATAAAAAGTGGGTAAAGGAAAATATAAAATGTGCTTCAGAGAGCAGGCTTGTTTGTTTTCCCACATTCCTTTCTTATATGGTTAGCTTGAGAACACATCTGTGATGTGAGCTTGTGTGAAAGCTAATGGCTTGTGATCATCTCCTGGAGTGGCAGTGAAGCAGGAAGTTTCATTTCAGATTTCTCACTCAGAATGCATCTGGACACTAGAGGCATTTGAACATGTTGGCAGGCTAATACAATGTATGGAGGAAACAGGAGACTGCCAGAATCACTGTGTACTGCAGTATCTGAGATCAGAGAGCATGAAGCATATGCAGTCTCTCCCTTCCTCACCAATTCCTCCAACCCTAACCCAGCTCAGAGAGGGAGCTGAGGTGATTTGGGCTTGCACTTTTCATTGTTTTTCTCATCTCTCATTATTCATGTTCTCAAGTGTAAAACAGCAGATAATACCGATTTTTCACTATTAACTCGTGATTAGTGGAAGTGTGTTTTAGAAACACCAAATCAACATACAAAGAAAGTAAAATATAATCTGTGTTCTTGAAAGCTATCCAATTTCATTTTATTTATCACCTTTGAGCCTTTTCACAAATTAGAAAGCAAGCATCTATCCATTTCAGGTAAAGATTATTATACATCTAAAAGCTCCCAATCCTGTTATCAGCATGCACTAGCCAATTTGTTGAGCAAACATGGATTAGAAGTAAGTGAAGAAACGCCTGTAGTTCAGTGGTTTTTAAACTGTGTTTGTTTTGCTGTCAAAAAGATATATCATGGTTTTTAATGGCATTTTGCAGTGATGACTGCTACCAGCATTTAGTGAGTATAGCACACAGACATAAGTAAGAATCTTGCAGTACACAGGACAATTCCTCAAGCCCACATACGTGCAAGAGAGTGATGCAATCTAACATCAGTTAGTGCCAAGGTTGAGAAGTCCTGCTCAAATAAGGATATGAACACACAATCATATCCTAAATTTTAAATTCTAACTCTCAAACTACTACTACTACAGTAAGACAAACAAATAAATCCAGATGGGCCTTACCTTATTACAAATAATGTTACTGCTATATAACAATGGATAGCTTAAAATGATTTATTGTCTTAACTTTTTTTTTTTTTTTTTTTTTTTTTTTTTTTTTTTTTTTGGTGAAGAGTCCAGGCACAGCTTAGCTGGGTCCTCAGAAAGGCTTTAGTTGTCATGAACTGTAGGCAAATTTCTCAGCTGAATCTTGACTGGGGAGAGCCTGTCTTCAAGTCCATGTGCATGGCAGTATTCACTTGTTTATTGATGCTTGAAATATTGGCTTTGGTTTCTTGATTGCTGTAGATTTCAGCAACTTGTCTCACAGCTGCCTCTGTTCGCACAGAACACGTCATTCTTTAAAACCATTATTGAAAGTCTTCTTGGAAGATGTGTGTTAAAATGTTATAAATGTAATCATCTTCCCAGAGACAGTGTCTCTACCTCTGAAAAGAGAGCTTTCCATTGGATGCTCTGAATCCAGAAAATGAAATCAAAGCTAAGTTCCAGTCCCATACTTTTAGTCTCCAGATGGAGAATAAACATGCAGGATCTGCTGCTTACAAATCTCCTCACTCCATTAAGGGTTATGAAGGCACAGAGCAAAAGAAATAGGAGGGACAGGGAAATAAATGTCTCACACCATATGACCAGGAGTATGGAAGGGCCAGGTACAGAGAAAGACTGTGAATTAGGAGCTAGAGAAATCACAGTACTGAACAGCTTCTTAATTAACTCTCTGTCCCAGGGGCAGAGAAACAGGGATGTGGCCTGATTTCTTCAGGGTTCTTGACTCTTAGAGTTACCGGCATCTAAAAGGAACAGACCTTTGATCTAACTATATTTAGGGGCTGCATCTTTCTAGCACCCATTAAAAGTAATTATAATAAGTTTTATTCAATAGAGATTTGCTAAGAAACTCTGTCCATATACTTAAGTATATGCAGATAGTTCATTTCTTGATATTGAATTTTGTTTAGCCTTGACTATAATTAAGCTAGTTTAATTTTTACTCCTTATTGGAAACTAATTTCAAAGTTGGAAGGTTGAGTAATAATAGAAAGGTAAACACTAGAGCAATTCATTGTTAGCAAAGTACTACAGATATTGCTGAGCAAATTTTATGGCTATACTGAATCTTTTATCATTTGTGTTCTCTGATAGTCTATAAACAATCCATGATTTTTCAGGTACTATTTCAAAATCTTTCAGTCTTGGACTGTAAAACATATTCACAATATTTCACAGATGATAGCAGATAATATTATCATGTGTCAGATTGTAAGTGTACTTTGCAATTCCACAGGAGAGATCCAGATTTCTGTTTTATATAAATTGCACTCAAGATACATAATTTTGGGGATAAGGGTGGTAGTTATACAGTCAAAAAGAGAAAAAGAGTCTTCCCTTAAATAACTTCCAAGGGTCTTTGTACTATTTGCATCTCTTATATATTCACAATATGTAATTTAAAATATTTACTTAACATCAATTATGTGCCAGAAGCAATATGGGCCAGGATAACATTGCATTAACCTTTATGAGTCTGTTTTCCTTATTTTTTCTGAACATCACTTACCTAGTTTATAGATCCACCCAAGTTTCAAGGATAAAAAGTAGTATAAGAGCTGCTTCACAGTCGTTTCTTTATTTACCTCGGTCTACTTGGCTAATGGTGCAAAATGTGATCAGCTTCCAACAATGAACCTTAAATTATTTTCCTTCATCAATATCCCCAAATAGCAATACATTGAATACAAATATGAGTTACTAAAAATGATGATTTCATTCATTTTTTCCCCCATTTTCTTACAAGCACAATCGATCAGGACCCAAAGAGATGAGGTCTAGGAAGAAAGAAGGGTTAAGATTGAGATGGGCGGCTCTATCAGAGAAATGAGCACCCTGACTGTAGAGGATGAGAAGGTGGTTTGGGCAATAGGGAGACGAACGCACAGCGGTGACTAGAGCAGGAGTCAAAACAGGAAGCATGTGGATTGTAAGGCTTTCAAAATCCCATTTAAGGATTGTGAGTTGATGGGGTCAGTGGGGAGCTTTTAAACAAAGACATCTGATTTTTACTCTCCAACAATGACCTCAGCTCAAAGGCGAGAGGTAGATTGTTGGTATCTACAGAGCAATGCAAAGAGATGATTTCACTGTTGACAGGAAGAATAGCTTGAGGGCCCTGAGGTGAGGAACCTCCTGCTCAGTGGGAAAAAAGTCAGTTATAAGGGCTCCATGCTGTGTGACTCCATTTATAAGTGCATCTTTGAAACAATGAAACCCCAGAGATGGAGAGCAGGTTGAAACAATGAAACCCCAGAGATGGAGAGCAGGTGAGTGGCTGCCTGGAGAGAGAAGTAGACATAATTGGGTATGAATATGAAGAGCTGGCATAATGCAATTCTGTTACAGTTGTGGACCAGTTTTCCATCTTGACCGTGGTGGTAGTCACACAAATCTGCACATGAGGTAACATTACAGGGAACTAACAAACACAGACATGGAGATGATTTAATTTTATTTAAAGATGGTAACATATTACTTTTGTTGGGTGAAACTCTAACAAAATGTCAGAAAACTGAGTGACTAAAAGGCAGAAATGTAGTTTCTCACAAATACCAAGGTAGTCCAATACCAAAGTATCTAAGTCTGGTTTTATCTAACACCTTCTGCTCAAGCTCACAGATGACCTTGTTCTTGCCTTTTCCTCCCATATCTTGACTCAGTCTGTGCCTTGTACTAATCTGTTATTAGAACAGTTGCCATTGTGTAAGGATCAGTCCCCAAAGCACAATTAACCTGAATCTTGCTAAAAGGTCTTGTCTGCAATACAGTGACATTCTTGAGTTACATGAGGCTGGAATTTCAACACTTATGCGGGAGTGGGCACAACCGAGTTCAGAGGAGATGAAAACTGAGAAATGTACTGACTGTAGTCAGGAACCCTGGACCGATGTCTTATCCTGGCTCTGACATTAAAATTTAGCTATATATGTTATCATCATTCAGGGACTCTGGTTGAAATAATTCCACATTTTTGAATCTCATATAGGTCTCAAATTCTTTAAAAGTTAAAAAAAAAAAAGCTTTCAAGTAGAATAAGATCATGTTAGAGAGGGAAATGACATAAAGACTTAGGATAACTATCTCTGGTCCCATCAGTGAACTGATAAGTGAGTCTCAATGACACTATTTTTGAGTTAGTCTGTCATGCCTACGTTGTTGATAATAGAGTGCATCTATTCAACAGCTATTAATTCAGCACATTCATCATGTCATTCGATACTGAAAAAAAAGTATACTTGTTGCAAGGCAGGAGAGCAACAGTCTTTGTGATACTGTTTTTGTTTTCTTTTGTTGTGATACTTGGAATCGAACCCAGGGACTCATAGTTATGAGGCAAGTGCTATGTGATTGGGCTATAGCCTCAATCCCAATAATCTTTATCTTTATGGTGCTTTGTGAAAAGAACTTAAGAACTTGGTGTGCAGAGAGTCTTATACAAATTTAGAACACTTCCTCATGTGAAGCTCAGGCTATGTTTCCAGGACAATAAGCTCTGTATAGATTTCTATCATCTTTTATTGACTTCTGAGTTTCGAGTTCAGTCTACAACTTTAATTCTACAATAGGTGTATATACTTCCTATTATATATTTTAACATTAGCTTAACATGGCTGTTTAGTTTCTTTTCTATTGCTATGAAGAGACACCATGACCAGGGCAACTTATAAAGTAGAATATTTAATTGGGTGCTTTCTTAGAGTTTTGGAGGCTGAATCTAGGACCATCATGATGAGGAACCTGGCAGCAGACAAGCTGGCAAGGTGGTGCTGGAGCAATAGCTGAGAGCTTACGTGTTGAGACAACAATGGTGAATCTGAGAGAGAAAGAGAGAGATAACTAGAAATGGTGTGGGCTTTTGAATCCTCAAAGCCCACTCCCAGCGACACACTTTCTTCAACAATACTTTACCTCCTAATCCTTCACAAAAAGTTCCATAAACTGGGAACAAAGACTCAACTGCATTAACCTATGGGAGCCATTTCCATTCAAACTACTACAGTGACCCTCCTTTCTCTGTCTCTCCCTCTGTCCCATTTTACTCTCAAATCTAAGTACTTAATATTTTTTAAAAAGAGATTGTTGTATCATTCATGCCCAAATATCCTCTCATCTAAATTTTTGAAATATTTCATGGATAAATTATTTTAAAAAATATTTTATAGTAATTTATAATTCCTTTTTTTATGCTGGAGATTAAACCTAGGGCCTTGCACATACTAAGCACATGGTCTACCAGTGAGCCTTATCTCCAACTCATGTTATTCTTTCTTGAAGGAAAAAAATGTTTCATTTTCGAGACCAATAGTAATCTGATTATCTTCTGCAGGAGGCTGAGATAAAGGGAGACATAAAATAGTATTGAGTCTCAGAGGCTGAGTAGAAAGATAAACTTTATAATTTGACTTTAGATAGCCTAGCTTCTCTTGTTATATAATGCAGGAAGTCAGTCACCTGTCTAAGGCAGATGTTACTTTTTAACTCTCCTGATATGCTATACAGTAAATTAAGATAATATGAATTTGATTGTACTATTATTATTCCTGAATACTTAACGTGTATCAGATACTGAAATAAATATAAGAAGTGCAGTTACTGCAGTTGGCAGACTTCCCCAAGCACTTCAATTCCATAACTGCTTATGGAAACCAGGGCTTGTCCTGTGAAAATGAAAACAGTTGGGGAAAAGTGAATGGGCATTGTGCTATTACTTTATCAGTGTAGAAAAAGGTGGGTAGGAATTGTTGCCAATGACTGTACAGATAAATCAATTGCTGTGTAAGTGAGGAAATATTACTAATTTCTGAGTCTGAAGACCCCTGGAAAACATTTGCCTTAGAAAAGATCAAGAAGAGCTCTGTTTCCAAATCTATATCACAAAATGCTTTGGCCTGATTCCTCAAACACAAGCTATCAGACATTGCTCACCTGTCTGTTGTCAATGAAGAAAGGAATTCTGAAGTAGGAATATTGCCTTTTAGTGCAACGAGGAGTAGATGAAACCTTGTCCTGCTGTGAATGTCAGTGTTTGCTTATTTGTCTAGATATTATACACTTAAATGTGTTTGGGGTAAATATTTAAGGAATGTTACTTATGGTTCTTGTATGAAAAATGTATTTAGTTTCATCGCAAAGCATCAGGTTATTTGCTTAAAGAAAAGAAAAGTGATTTTTAAAAAGTAATTTTGGGGTGAGGGTCTTTGTAACCTCAAATTGTTCTCTTTTTCTTCCGTTTGAAATTATATCAACTCAGTCTATTATAGTGTTGCTTGATATGTAAACAGCATTGCAATACATAAAATAAAGTATGGCTGCTAAAATTAATGTATAAATTAAAAAAATACATAATTCTATAGAAACACTTTGTTTCTTGAGCCTGTAGATCAATAGTTTTCTGATGATTGTCTTGTGGATGTTAAATTGCATAAACAGAACATTAACACTTGGTTGTTAAATCTTTCTACGTCTTCTGGCATGGATGATCACAGATTTTTATCCAACCTTAGCAAAGTCACAGTATAATCAAGATACTGCATTACACGCAGATCTCCTGAAAATTCTTTTCAAAATAAAGCTCATGTAATTATCCTGTCGCTTACCCAGCATCCTGGTTCCTTTTCTCCTTGCTGATAAAATACTTGAAAGGAGCAATTTATAGGAGGAAGGGTTTATTTGGAATCACAGAGGAGAGGTGCAGCCCCTCATAGCAAGGGAGACATGACAGCAGAATCAACTCCCAGCCACGGCTGCAGCTGGGGGAGCATGTGAACACTTGGGTAGACCAGGGATGGAGAAGAAGGGGGTCAGGTCTACAATCCTCCTCAAGGTCTGTGCAACAGCATCAACCTTTCACCAAGCAGGCCTCACCTCCTGGAGGATCATACAACACCACTGACTGGAGACTAAGTTTTCAATCACCAGAGTTTGTAGGGAAAATTTTACATTGAAAACAAATGCCTGTTACATGGCAGATAGTGTATTTGCATGAGAAAAAAAAGAGTATGTAATTTCCTTGTCTTCAGAAAGAGTCACAGTTTAAATATGACTGTGACAGACGATTTAATTTATCTATCAGGTGTTATATGCTGTACACTGATCATTGTTTAGAAGTAATTGTAACATAACCTTGGTTTTCCTTGAACTTTAGTATCGGTTACACAACACTTCTGTAGCTTCCTGTTCCTGTTTTTAAAACTGAGCAAATGCAATAGTTAGCAGTCTTGTCAGTATTAAAGCAGCTACATGCCAAAAGTGGATGTTTGACTTCACAAGATGTAAACAATACAGTAGAATGGCTTGCTTACAAGATGACTGAGGAAGCCGGGCATTGGTGGTGGATGCCGTTAGTCCTAGCACTCAGGAGGCACAGGCAAGTGGATCTCTGTAAGTTCAAGGCCAGCCTAGTCTGCAACTCAAGTTCTAGGACAGCCAGGGCTACACAGAGAAACCCTGTCTCAAAAAAACCAAAGATTCTTGAGAAAACCATTTGCTTCGTCCACTTGGATGCTGTCACTGTAGCATCTTGCTGTTCTGATGGTTTTATTCTTAAGTTAATTTTTAATTTTATAAAAAACGAATGCTGGAATATCTATTCAAAGTTGGAGTTTATTTTTATACTTGGAAAGCAATGTAATAATCTACTGTTGTAAGTGTGCAATGCCAGAAACAGACAAACACATTTATGTTGTTCAACAATCTCAAAACTATTGAATAACAATGAATTCATAATGTTCAGCAGTTTCAATGACAGTGACTTCTCATATAATCTGCCTACATTGTAGATTCTTTTATTTCAGTGTTAACTACTAATCTTAAATGTCATATCACAGAGTGCACAGTATACTTATCTGTATTCCTGTATGCGCATGTATAGGTTACAAAATAAGTACACATTAAAGAGGCTGCAGCAGAGGTCACAAGGGTTTCAGCAGTGGACTGCAGAAGAGCCTAACTAAGAAGAGAATGAACTAGACCAGCACTTGCAGGGAGCCACCCTCAGGGCTGCTGGAATCAGGTTTGAGAGTGATGCTGCAGACAGAAGTCAGCTGCTAGTTTTAAGACTGAACTTGGTCTAAAGAAGGCAGTGGATTAGGAGTAGGAAACAGTGGGTCAGATCTAGGAACAGAGTGGCAAATAGGTGGATGGGCAGACAGTCAAGTAGGTAACAGAGCTCAAACAAAGCTCCAGGAGCAACTTAGGGAGGCCTTGGTCTTTGACACACACCAGGTGTGAGATGATAGGTTGATGTGGGCCCATGCTATCACAGTATTAAGCAATGACCAAGTTAGGGAGCCCAACAGAGAGTTATGCCATTTCCTTGGTCTGAAATGTTTAATAAGATCCTGCGCTAGTTTCCCTGATAGGATTTTAATACGCTATGTCTCCTCTACTCTCAATTCACGCCAATAAATTTATAGACTGGGTCCATTTTATTCCCAGGAATAATTCAGTTGATCAGCTTCTTCTGGGTAGGTGGTCCCTGATTGATGGTACAGTTTCTGGGACATCTTAGAGTTTGCAGTCATCATCTTCCCTCAAAATGAAGTCAAAAGCTGCTTGTAAGGTAGAGTGTTCAGGTACAATGCACAGCCTGGAAATAAATAAATAAACAAACAAAACCCCAAACCACTGTTTTAGATATTACAGAGTAAAAAAGAACAGGACATAGCCTGATTGCTGTTACTCCTTCCCAGTTTCTGAATATAAGCAAACAGTTTTTCAAAAATAACCAAGAACAGTAGCCACCCTGATATAGGACCTTGCTTTTTATCAGTTTCTTAGAAATGTGCATATGTGCATGGAAAATATAAATTCTCCAAGCATCCACAATCAAGTTATTTTATAGGCATGTCACATATGCTAGATTCTTGACACTTGAAAAATTACATCAAATGTTTATCAGTTCATCAGAGAATATGGAGTCAAACCAGTCATGTTAATGCCTAGAAATTAGCCATGTTAAGACCCGGATGAAATTGGCTGCCCCTCCATCACCAAGCACAGTGAAAAGTATTGAATAGATATTCATGGCTGCTTAAGAAAATTAAAATACATGAAATTTGCATGCTCAGCCCTAAACAGAACATCTTTACCATCCCTTTAAGATTCAAGGAACACTCTGGAAGAGGGGCCAGAAAAATGGAAAAGCCTGGAAGATAGGGAGAAGAGTTGCAAAATGCTGTCTTCAGAGCTTGACACAGCCATTGTAGTTATGATTTCATAGCAGCTGTGGTTGCTTATGTTGGGCCTGCACAAGCCTGGTCTAATCAACAGCTATTCCTGGATGAAGACAGGGTTCATGGGACATTTCTCTCCCTGATGAACTGCTGGCAACTGGTAAATTCTAAGTGACATTCACTGCTTTTGTGTACCAAGAGTGAGCCCACCAGGCTCCAATGGATGCTTTCAAATTTTTACCTAGGCAGATAGTCCTGGTCAAACTCAGTGGGTCACAAAATAAAAAAGCCTGAATGTGGGAAACTGGCCTTTAAGGATGAAGGATAACAGGAAGGGGAGAAAAGAGAACAGGGACTGAGAGAGAACAGAATATCATATAAACAGGCATGAAATTGTCAAAGAACAAGTTTAATTGGTTAAAAAAAAAATGCTGGTTTATTACCTCTGAGTTCCATAAGACTAGAAGTCTCCTTTCTCTGTGTCTCATTTATGAATTGAGATTAACAGAGCACTCTTTGGCATGTAATAAATTAGAAAAAAATAGTAGAGACACAATATTTCATTGCTCGTTTGTATACTGAATATTATTTTAGGCACCAAGGGAGTTCCGTTATGTAGCAGGTCTGAGCCCACCGAGGAATTAGAAATGTCATTAACAAAATGGGTAATCTCCGTAAGGCCTGCACCCTCTACCCTGAGCTAAAGCGAGCCAGCTGCTCTGTCATAGGTCAACTACCGGCTCTCCGTAGCCCGCGTTTGCCTGAGCCATACCTGTGTCCCGCTCCTCTTACTTTGACTTTGTAACCCTGGAAAACTAATGAGTCACTTGATGCCCCTGTTTCACCATCTTAAAGCGAAGACTGTGGATGGTAGTTCTCACAGGCCTGTTTTCAGAGTTAGAGCAGTCTCCGAGATGTGCTCACAACACTGCTTACCCCACGATAGATGCCTTTAAAAAGTATACGGGGCAGTTGTTGGCTCCAGTTAATACCAAAATTCATTATGTGTTTACCCAGCTATAAACGTGTAAATGTTCACTCTATTTGCAGCAACAACTTTGTCCTAGTGGACAGGGAGAGATTTTTGATAGATCTGGACTGAAATCCAGGTCCTGCCACTCAAATTACATAAAGTTGCCAGGTATGAAAACTTGCAGGATTTAGACTTGGAAGAATTGATTGACTTGACTTCTGTCAGCTCACCTGTGAAGATGTGTATACCCACCCAAAGTGTATTTGGAGCATAATTAAAGCATAGGGAAAATAATCATCACGATAAGTGAAGGTGCCCAAAAGTAATGGAAGCATAATTAAAAGCATAAACAATTTAGTGGTATCTGGCTTTGTGGTATCTAACATGTAGATTTTTTTAAGACGAGTATCTTAAAATCTTATATTTTCACTTATTATCATATATAATAAGGCCATTACAATTTCATGTTTATTAAAACACTTAATTTCCTCTATTTACAATAAGGATACTATCCTAAGGGAGAACCAGGAGACGTAAATGGATCAAATTACAGAAATAAATATCCCTCCACATGGCTGATAGTCTATAGTATTCCACTCTCAAGCAGCCATGCAGCCAAGTCTTACAAATGAATTCTGAAAGGAACTGGATAATTTCTTGATGGGTAATATCAATGTTTCACTTTTAAGACTGTGTCTAATCAAATACGCTACCACCTCTTGCTATCCACAGGGGTCAGGGAGAACATCTTTCTACCCTGAGTATTGCACGCATAGCCAAAAGCCATGCTCAGCACCGGGATGGTTTTAGCTTTCTTGTTTCTTCTATCGGGCCCTTGGGAGGATTGCTCTAGTAATGGACCTTGGATTCAAATGAACACTTGGCAAGTGCAGAGCACAAAGTGCTTTTGCAGTCAGCCAGAATATTGTCTACTGAAATGAGGCTGATACAAAAGAAACATTTGTAACAGGAAAGCCATGAAGAGAGTAATGCATTCAGGACAGGGACGAGGAAAATGGAGAACTGAAAAGAGAAGCTGTAGGTTTTTCATGAGTAGAACGAGCGGTGGCTGTAAAGTGAAATTCACATCAAGATGACGTAGCTGTCTTTTCTGTCTTAAGTATTAAATCTTTCAAAAGCTGTTTATCCCAAATGACAGACGCCATATAATCAAGGATAGTCATGCTTTCCTAGAATATTTTTATTCCTTCAGTATTGTCTTCAAAGATTAAATAAGACTAATAACTGTAGAAGCATAAAGCAATTCAGGATGGCAGACTTTTTTTCCCCATTCCTGTGATGATTTCGGATGCTAGGGATCAAACTCGGGACTTCATACAGGCTATAGAAGCATTCTACTGCTAAACCAACAGCTCTTGTTTGCTTCACACAGGCTGTCACTGTGCAGCCCATGCTGGCCTATAATTCGTGATCATCTGGCCACTGCCCCCGCCCCAAGTACTAGAATCTCAGATATGTACATAGCCAGAGGTGAGTTTTCACAGCAAAGTATTATAAACATGAAATATGCAACAAGAAAAGAACAAGTCACTTCCTGTTTGTATGATGATGAGTCACTTATTATTTGAGGTCATGTTTTCTCATTTTAAAATTGATAATTCATATTATTAATCTCTCTATATTTTTGGTCATAATTTAGTGTATTGCAAAGCATCAATCACTATAAAATCATCATTCTTTTCACATTTTCTGTTTGTATAGTCTACAAAACATGCACTAACATTCTAAGTACTAATAGTTTAAGATAGGCTGGAGGAAAAAAAATTAAAGAAAATAAGTCAAATAATAAAAATTACATAAGCTATAGACATTACATATCAAGAGTCAGAAGAATGGGGAGGAATTTTTTTGCATGTATGTGTGGGTGGGTAATGTAAGGCTATGAAGGGAAACTCAATATGGCATTTTATTATCTGTTATTATGAAACACACTGGGAAGGGTAAGGATGGTAAATAGCAAAACATTCGACTAAGATAAAATGCTGAATGTAAGTAGTCACTCAAACTTACTTTTTCACACAGTAGCCTTTCCGAGATTCACAGCACATAGACACTTAGCCCACAGTCTGATTAGGTTTGCTCTGTCTTCAGGTAAGATTGTACAGTAGCAGCCATGGAGACAGTGTCACTTCAGCGTTTCCTTATGGAAGACCAAGATACTCTCACAGCGTGTCATGGGGGCTGGAACCCAACAGGCAATGGCATTTCTGAGGGTTCCGAGTTTTCCTTTGTCATTAGCTCTTAGTACGACAAGGTCTTTCCCAACCTCAAGGGACATCGTGTATGCCACTAGTATTTAACTCTTCTACAGCTGGCATCCAGCAGTACCCATAGGGTCCCACCATAGCAGTGAGAAGAAAGGGGCGAGGAGGAGAGCATAGGTGGTTGTTAAAAAATGACTGTTACTCTGATTAAATTCCAACAGAACTGAAGACTTCCCACTTTTAGACAATTCTCGGTGACACAGTTCTTAGGAAAGAAATTATATTTTGATTCTTAGAATTAGGTTGTCTGTATTGAGCTGAGTATTTTTTTTTTTTTTCAGGAGCGTATTTGCTTTACTCTAACTGTATTGATTTACAGCCACTTTTCAGGGAAAGACATTCGTTTTCTCAGGTTCTTGACTCTTTGTGTTGTCTAGTGGTTTTCTTTAGTGGTGAGCACAGATTCATTTATAAGATAAATTTTCTAGACTGGTCATTAAGAGACATTTAGCTGTCATATGCTATTTCATTTGCATAGTCTTCCCCATTTTTACTGATCTTCTGCCTCTACTGCTTCCTTACTTGACCTATCTTCAATGTTCGCCTGTCTTAACTTAGAGCTCAGTTACCCTGGGTAAGGCCAACTTCTGAAGAAATAATTTTAACAGAACACATGCTAGTGTATAAGCCAGGCTTGGGGAATTTGGGAAGGCTCTTTGATGGAATTGGATGTCATGTAATCTGTGACTCAAAGGAGAGATAGGGGCATAGTGAGAGGGAAACGGGGCAGCGATACCCTGTGACAGAGAAGGTCACTGCAGTTGCTGGACTTTGGTCCTGTGTGGTTTAAATGATGATGGCTAAAAAGATGAGAGTGTTCATAATGACCTGCAGAAGCTCATGAAGGTCTTTGAGCATGAAGTAGAAAAGTTCGAGTTTTGTTTGGAGAATATGCAGAAACTATTTCAGAGTTTGAAAGGGAGAATAACACCATTCAGTTTTTACTCTAAGAAATGCCTCTGGGAAAGTTAGAAAATGCTCTGAGTGAGTTAATTTTAGAAAAAGAGAAGAAAAATAATGATTTTTATTTTTATTTTACTACGTTTTGTTACATGGTGCTATTATTTCTAAAATGTTTTGCGGTGATGATATAGTCTTCAAAACACTGGCTCACTTACTGGAATGCAGTGACACATACCAAATATATACTAAAAAATCTCTTTGAAAGTTTTAAGGCTGGAGTCACCACAAGCAAATATCCTGTGGCAGTTTGCCATTGTCCTGTGTGACTTGTGCAGTTGAGGTGGCAGGCTGGAGGCCCCTCTTGTACATCTGTACAACTACCTACTTTTATACAGAAAATCATCGCTGAACTAATCTCCCTTCTAGTTACATGCTAATTAAAATACCCAGTATTAAAAAAGGCATTCATCTTGAAAGCATTCTGCACTGCCTGTATAATTCTCAACAAAGAAGACAATTGAAAACAGTGTCTATTTTAAAAGCCTTTTTTCCCCCTCTAGCCCAAAGAGGTTCGAAAAACAAGTTAATTTGAGCATAAGATTATTTAGCTAATAACAGGTAACTCCACGAATCTCCATTTTTACGTGATCAAACTTAAAAAGACAAAGAACGAGCAAGGCTTTGTGTGAAATAAAAACTACAGCTTATTATCAATGAAAAGATTATAGTTCCTGTCAAAAGCTTCACAGTTCCTCTAAGTGGTCCCTTCACAAGTACAAATGAGAACTAGCTTTATTTAAATTAAAGAGAAAACACATGAGATTCACTTTTAACTATTGCCTTAACATTCCCCCAGTAGCAAAAAGTAAAAAAAAAAAAAAACAAAAAAAACCCCTATCATTTAAAAAAAAAAATCACCTGAAAATATTCAAGATATCCTTGCATTGCAGTGATGACACATTCACATGAATTTTTGAAAATGCTTAGCATTGTTAAGTATTTAATTTTCAATTTATTTTTACCTCCCAATGGTGTTTTCCATATATTTTTGCAGATATCTAAATATGTTTTAGTCTCGTTTTGTTTTTTCTAATCTAAAGCATTGTGTTCATTTAACATTTTGAAACATTTTGTTAAAAGTTAGTTAACCCATAGCAAACATCAGAGTTGATCACTGTATTTTATGAACCCTGAGCGTTTATTTTGAAACAGTCAAACACTAAACAGGATGACCATTCTACTCTGCTGTAGCTGTCAGGAAAATACTCAAAACCCTACTGTGTTCACTCACCAATGGTGACGGACTCTGGGTACAGCAGTGACTTGGGAAAGAAAGGAAAAAACTATACAAGTTTCAGATAGAGGGAAGAGACCCATTCAGCCAAGCTTAGCAATTTGGGGTATATAATATACTTGGGAGAGGAACAGAAGAGAGACACTCTGCCTTCTTGTCTCAATTTGAAGCAGTCGTAGTTATAATAGCCTACATTACCATTCCCCCTGTCCACTTTTCTTTCATATACAAAGAAAACAAAGAGAAGGCAGAAAACTGAGAAGGTAAGGCAAACAAAGAAAACACAAAGTCAGAGAGCCTCACGATAGGAATGCTACGATTACAGTCATTTGATGTTTGGAAATCAATATCCTCTGCCTCTGGCATATCAGTGCTGGACTGGGAAGTTTTATGTACAGCAAAGTCTTTCTGATGAATGTGGGATCTCTCCTGAGGCAACCGAGGGTAGACAATCAGACTTTTATCACTCTAAAGTTAGTTTACATCAGGTAGACCTCGAATGACCGCAAACTTGTCAAGGACTCCCCAAAATTTTTTATTATGAGTTAAGCTTACACCAGGCTAGAGCCAGTGAGTGCCCTTGTAGTCTCCTGTCAGTAAGAGAAGCTGGTAGTTTTGATTTCTAGTGCTACAAATTCAGTGTGTATATGTAGTGCACTTTGACAACCCCACAGTAAGAATATAAATATATTTGTCCAGGAAGAGAATTCTGTTAAGGAGTATTCCCTTATTGAGAGTGGATAACTTTGATGTGCTTCCATTCATTTATCACTAACCGTCTTTACTTGGCATTTAGAATACATTTCCTCATATAGAAAAATATTCTTTAAAATGATGTAGCAATATAACTTCTTAGGAAGTACTTGACACTTGCATTAGTAAGCCAAGTTTGATTGTTTTTTAAAGTTGGGTTGTGGATGAATTTCTAAACAGTCTTATTAAATAAAAAACGCAGAGTCAAATATAGGGGTGAAAACCTTAGAGATCAGGGAAATAGGAATAGCCACTAGCCAACCTTACCTCACCAGCTCTGCAGGTTCCAAATGCGAGCTAATTCCTGTCTACTCACGCCTTTATATGCCTTGCTTTTCTTCCCTCTCATTGGCTCTTAGCCCAGCTACCTCACTTCCTTGTCACTGCCTGTCTGTACAGACCTCCAGGTCTCTATGGTTGGTACTGGGATAAAAGGCATGTGTCACCACTCTTAGCTCTGTTCCCTAGTGTGGCCTTGAACACACCAAGACACTGCCTGATAAGTGATCGGATTAAGGGTGTGTGCTACCTGGTTTTGTTTACTTAAAATGGCTGGCCTTTTCCTCCTGATCTGCAGGCAAGCTTTATTTATCAAAGCACAAATAAAATATCACTACATTTCAGCACAAATAAAATACCACCACATTGGGTTAGTGCTCAAAGTGTGTGGGTAGACCACTGAGGTGCTCAAGTGATGTGTAGTAAGAGATTATAATCAGAATTGCTCTTTTTGAGATTATAACAAAATTACAATATTTTTCCCTTCCCTTCTCTCCCTCCTACCCCAGCCATATACTGCTCCATGCTCTTCTTCAAATCTGTGATCTCTTTTTTCATTAATTAAGTATGTAAAATCTCCATTTTTGTTCTCTCTCTGTCATTTTATTCTTTTGCCTTTGTCATATTTAGAAACTTACATTCTCTAATATATTAATTATTATAAGGGAGGATTTATTTTGGGTCACAGTTTGTTCATTGTTGTCTAGCATGGCCAGCAGGGCATGACAAGGGTTGAATCTGTCCAAGCAATGGGAGTCTGAGTCAGCTTGCTCACGCCTTTCTCCTTGAATCAGAGAGCTCCCCTAGCACCTGACAGAGATAAAACCCATAGCCGCCCCCCCCCCACCCCCAGCTGGCCGGACTCCTTCTAGCTAAGCATCACTTCCTACAAATTATACACAAACCAGGGTCACCATTCATGGACCAAGTTGTCACAAAAGAGCTTGTGGTGGAATCTTCACTTTCAAACCATAGCATCTAATATGAATATAATATCTTAACTTTTTTCCAGATCAAGTTTGAAATTCTAAATAGAGGGTTTAAGGTTTTAATTCGCTGTTGACAGAAAGCATTAAGAAGTTTACAGAGTTTCACTGCGCTCTGATTTTATTTTCTGTGATTAGAGTTGAAAAAGAAGCAACCTCCAAAGCCTGTGTTTGGCAGTCGTTGTCAAATGGCTGTTTTGGTACTCAAGTGGCATTCTGACACCTCAGTACTGGCATGCTTTTGTCATGTTTAAAATGAAAATGAGTTCATGGATTTCTATCTAGTTCCTTAATATTCTCTCAACAGTCAAATATAAGTGATTTATAATCTTGGGACTTCCTGAGGTCCTATTATGAGCAAGCAATGTAGGTGTTTTGTTTTGTTTTTTTTTTTTCCAACTGTGTTTCAGGAATTTCTACCACAGGCCCCCTGGGCATGGGAAGCACAACCACCAGCACCACTCTCCGGACCACTACCTGGAACATAGGGAGGAGTACCACGCCATCCCTACCAGGCAGAAGAAACCGCAGTACCAGCACACCGTCCCCAGCTGTGGAGGTGCTGGATGACATTACCACACACCTGCTGCCATCTGCAGCCTCCCAAATTCCAGCTATGGAAGAGAGCTGTGAAGCTGTGGAGGCCCGGGAAATAATGTGGTTTAAGACCCGTCAGGGGCAAGTAGCAAAGCAGCCCTGCCCAGCAGGAACCATCGGTGAGCCTGCCCCTGCCAGCCTGGCCTGGCCTGCCTTAATTTTGTGTTCATGCCTTCATATTACATTCTTTTTTTTTCCCTTTCCTTTCTTTCTTTCTCTCCTCTTGTCTTCTTTCCTCTGAGTTCTCTTCCTTTGGTCGTTACCATCTATTTTATTTATTACAATTTGATTAGGTTATGAGCTCAACCATATGAGTGCTGTATGATCAGCATTTGATAGCAGAACCTGCAGAAGCCACAGGTGAGAATTTGGTAGAAATACCTTTGTATAACAGTTTGCCGTGTTAGCTCTGGGGGTCAGATGATGCTCCACAGAGCCAGGCCCTCCTCACAACATCCCTCTACTGTCACTGGATTGTATCCAGGTTGTTTTGTGTTTCTCAGTGGTGGGTAAATATGGGTAGCAGAAGTTGAGCTGTGTGCTCTTCTACAGTGCATGATGACCATGGATCACATCTTACATTTAAAAAAGGAGAAAGCATGAATGTCTTTTTCATCAATTATGTAGTTGTTCTTTAGTGGCAAAAGGCATGTGACATGGTCATGGGCCTGCTATCAGGAGCTATCTCCCACTCACAGCATTCAATAAAGAACAATCCCCTCTGCTTCTTCTAAGAAATAGTTAAGAACTAAATACCTCTGAATCTGTTTTATTTCTGCTATAATTTATAATATTCCCAAGGTTGCAGTCATATTTACCATTTTTAAGACAAATATACTGCCTTGCTTGACATTTGTGTTCCCCTTCATAATACTTGACACACTGAAAATATTTGCACTATTTCTCAAAATATGTGAATAAAATAAATGTACAGTTGCTGTATATACATATACTCCTATAGACTGTCTTTGGACATTATTCACTTGTTTTCTTTAACCATGTGGGTATGTCACCCCAGATTCCATAATACACGGAGTGTTGGTAACACTAGAGAGTCTTGTTTAATATAAGCACCCATTTTTTCATTTTTAACAAAGTGCTTAAAAATTCAGCGCCATTCTTTTTTCTTTCTGAAAAAGAATGGGAATATGTGTTTCTAAAGTTATTTGTTACATTGGACTCAGAAAGCTATTTAAGACTAACTTCTTTCTTATATCTAAAGTCAGTTTCTTCCTCTCTGAAAAAGAGATGAGAGCAGCCTTGGTGCTCTAGACACAGCCTGTGAGCATCAGTAAGAACCTGCATTTGAAGATAGATCAGTATTGTGAAAATTGGGGAGGCGTTTTAGTGGAACCCTTCTAAAGCTCTCCCAGGACTTAAATGGTACTGCCAGTATACTGAGCCCCAATTTCAATAGCTCTCTGCATTCTCGTTAGACCCCAAGGCCAGGCCCACACAGGTTCTCATGGAATTCCAGTCATAGCTGCTGCACTTTAGGCACAACTCCATTCAGATCCACCCTCTATTTCGCTGCCAGGGATGCTTTTCTGAAACCTGAATCTAACCATTCTTTTCTTCTTAATGATCTTCACTAATTTCTAGCATAGTAGACAATGGGTTTAATGGTCCAGCTTCCTTGACTTTCCATTTTGTTAATGTTGACGTCTGCCAAAAGCCATATGTCTCCTCTACTCAAAATGGCCTTTCCTACCTTGTTTTCCTGACAACCTTCATTGCTTACCCCTGCAGACTCAAACAAAAGGTCCATGAAGACAAGCTATCCAAGGTCGTAATTCATGAACCTCTTCCCTACATCCACTATGGTTGCCAACAAGACTCTAAAAACATTGAATCCTTTTAATTTATTGTTCAACATTTGTCCAATGCCATTTACTTTCAAAACATTGTATCTGAGTTTAATAGACACTACCTCAATACAATTATCGAAGTTTTATCCTTGCTTATACATATGCATAGCGAAGACTGAAGCTATTCTAAGAAATGTGATTTGAGTATTTGAAACAGGAGTGTTACTTTGTTTCTATAGGTGTGTCGACTTATCTATGCCTTGCTCCTGATGGAATATGGGATCCCCAAGGACCAGATCTCAGCAACTGCTCTTCTCCTTGGGTCAATCATATCACACAGAAGGTAAATATGAAACCCACAAGGAAGGCTTAGCAGACTCTGTCTCTTGGTTGTTGATGACTAGTGCCGAAAACCAAATAGGATACTTTTAAAAGTAAATCCACAACAGTTCTTTATTTTAATAGAATTTCAATGTAAAAGACAACCTCTAACACATTATGTGCTAATTCCAGGATTCTGTTGTTTTTAAATTGCAAATCCATGAACTTACTCTAAGCCAGGCATTATTATATTTATAATGAGTTTATTATTAATCACATTTCTATCTTGCCATGAGCTGTATACAGATACAAACATCCAAGAGGCACTACCCATTAAGCAAGCAATTTTTTTTTTTTTTTGCAAGCAGAATTTTTAAGCCTACATACATTTGGATTTTCCCTCTGGAAATAATAAAATAATGTAGAAAGCTCTACCTCTGGAATCCTAAGCCACTTGCTGAATGTTGTGTAGCCTAATCATCTATCAGTGCTAAAAGTATACACATGTGTGACGAGATCTTCAGACTCAAATTTGAGTTTATTCAGTTGCAATATGTTGAACATTTTTATTATTAATGTGCTGTGGGGCTTCGAATTGATTTCATTACAAACAGAGACCAGATGTGCATTTATGCCAAAAGGGCTATGGGAAGGATCCTTATTACAGCAATTTATGTGGATTTATGCACTCCTAAAATGAAGAGTCCTTCTCTGGCACATTAGCCATGCTGTGGAATTTCTGAATTTTTTCCCCCTGAAAATATTACAAATGATGGCCTTCCTAAAAGCCTGCCTGTGCCATTTACTCTGTTCTGTATTTGTTTTTAACCAGGCTTATCCTCAATAATATTTTGTATAATAATCCATAAATACCTATCCAGCAGATCATTTCACAAATGAGCTATCACTATCTGTGCACCGTCGATCAAGGAAGAACTGTGGTTTTACTGACCCTGTGATTCTTTTACATATGCATCTCCATACTTGTTGCTATTCATAATGACGCTTCTCCAATTTCAGCCCTGTTTCTGCCACAGCTTTTATGTCCTTTGATTTTATTACAATGTAGCTCAGACCCCGGGGCAAATAACTCTCACTGGATGTGACCAGACTAAGAGATCAGCAGCATATCTTTTTACATTAGCAACTTTAAAAAAAAGTTCCCTAGATACTTAGCCCAGGGGTTAATATAAATTCAATAATAATTCACCTAGAAAGCTGAGTGTTTTCATGATAATTTCTGAATATGGTTGGGCTATTTCATTGCAGAAATTACCGGGTGACTTGAACCGATAATGATAGTTAATTCCCTTCTTTCCTCTGCAGCCCTGCTAATCTTAGGACAAAAGAGATAATTCCTTTTAAAGACCAGACAGCTGTTGCCCATTTGATTCATGGAGGAGATGTTTTTGTCTTATAATAAATAGGTCTTGTTCATCCGGAGCGTTTCTGTTTAATCCTGATGAGTCTATGGAGTTAGGATAGATTATAATTACATTCAAATTAAAGAATTTAGTCAACTGGAATTTATAACAATGAGTTAAGTTTATGAAGTCCTCAGAAGAATCTTTTGAGGCTGTCTCCAGCAGCCTTCATCAGGGAGGCTCGGGGAGGCTGCTTCCGATTGCCCACTCTGTCTTTGACACAATCTGCTTGCACATGCACTGGCCAGCCTGTGACTCAAGCATTCTCACTTTCACAGCCACATGGACTCCCCAGCAGGCTCTTTCACTTTCTCCACCCTTCCTTCCTGGCTGTGTCTGTTTTATGTGCCACTCTGAGTCTGACTATTACCAGGATCGAGTTCTTTTCCTACTTCCTCACTCCCTTTCCTTCCCCTTCCCCATCTCCTCCCCTCCCTTCCTTTTACCTTTCCATGGCATCTCCTTTGTGCTCATTGTCTACCCACGCCCTCCTTTTTTTTTTCTGCCATTGTGTTTTGTTTTGTTGTTTTGTTCTGCCTGCTAGGTTAGAAGGTAGAAGAAGAAAAAAAATAATATTATATTGTCCCCCCTCATCTCACTGAAACAGAGTCCTTGTCTATCTGTGTAGAAAGCTTGGGAGTGAAAAGTTCCCTGAAGCATGATGCTCCTTTGTCTTGCCTTATTTGGCTGTCATAACAAAATGCACAGACTACGTGGATTATGAACAACAGATGTTATTTCCTATTGCTGGGGAACCTAACATTGGGTTGATGGCAGATTCAGTTTCTGGTAAGGGCCAGTTTTCAGGTTGAGCAGCTGTTTGATACTGTTTTCATAAGAGTACCCATCCCATCTTTGAAGGCTTTGACCTCAAGACCCTTCTCTCAAAGCCACACCATCTAATCACATTGCTTTCATAGAATACAATTTATTTTGATGTTTACGTATAGTCCATAATAATTCCCCACTTGGTTTTATAGAACTGCTAAGGAACACCTGGGGACTTGAATGGAAAGGGCACTGGCCTGAAGATTTTTATAGCTGAACTCTAGTGGATAAGACATTAACCTCGTCATTAGTCCCCTCATCTGTAAAAGAGGATAGATCCTTAATTTGAATAGCAATGTTTGCTTTATATTTATTAACACTATTATTGATGACAATTGTGCAACTAAAAAAAATACTAGGAATAACTAAAAAAAAAAACTAGGAGGCTTTATTTAACTGAACAAAGCAAACTTATTTCCATTAAAATATGATTTATGCTGTTCTCCCATCAATCAGTCTAGAAGGAAGAAAACAGGCAATGAATATTGGTGGTTGGGACTTGCAAATGAATTCGGATTACTTCTATACTGACACAGTTAAAGAGTAAATTTTATGTGACAATGGAGAATGGATTACATTTCATTAGAGAGAAGGTGCTACAAACTCATGAATGAATTTTTTATAAACAAACTAGGTAAGGTACTTCCATAATGATTATATTTAATTTTAATAAGTATACTCTGTACAGAAAAGGGGAAGAAATGATGCCCAGAGGATCTTCATTCCAATGAGAGGGGCTACCTAAAAGTAGGAGGAGAGAAAACCTCATCCACATGAGGGATGGATGGCTGGAAATACGGATAAATGTACGGATGAAAAAGTAAAAGGGCCGGCGGTGATGGCCCACGCCTTTAATCCCAGCACTCGGGAGGCAGAGCCAGGTGGATCTCTGTGAGTTCAAGGCCAGCCTGGTCTACAGAGGGAGTTCCAGGAAAAGCACAAAGCTACACAGAGAAACCCTGTCTTGAAAAACCAAAAAAAAAAAAAAAGTAAAAGGAAGACAAATGTGGAGACATTTAGACATTTATAGACAGATACATATTCCAACTGACTCAAAATATTTTTCTTTACTGAAAAGAAACATGCTAGATCAGAGTCCAGCCTACTGAAATATTTGTGGTAACAAATCTTGTTCTCTTATCCACTTTAATGATGGCTATAAAATTATCTCTGGCATCAACTTACACTCCATATTGAACTCAACATCTCAAAAACAAAATCTGTGTTTTCTATTTTGCATACCTTTAGATGGTTTAGTTTACTTAACAAATTACTTCAAGAAAGTTTTCTCATATACGTTTATAGTGCTTAGTTTCAGTATTCTTATGGGTAGTGGGATTGTTTTGTCTTCATAAATAAAGACTTCTAGGTATACTTTTTTTTGATTGTTTATATTGAATTGGATTTCTTTGTGTAACCCTGGGTGTCCTGGAACTTGCAGTGATTGTCTGGACTGTGCCTCCTAGAGCTAGGATTACAGCTGTATACTATCTCACCCAGTTTAAGCAAATACCTCTTGAAACTTAAATATGGTTACTGTTTTGAAGAGAGCCCATTAATGTTTGAGTGGATCCCACAGCTGCATCATTTTATCATCAACAGATGTACAAACAGGAGGATTATTCACTATTAACCTTTTGTACTGGGAATAATTGTATTTTGACTTAATAATTATTTGTTTTCAATGTTTCACAACTATATACAAAAAAATTAAAAATTTTATATAACAGAACAATAACTCTTCTTTGCATCTTATTTTCAAACCCAGTGACATAAAAGACTATGGTTATATTCTCCAACAAAAATAATGCATGGAATTGCAATATGAAAATACCAGTGCTGCTGTTTGTTTCTCAGTTTAATATTTTTGTTCTTTATATTAACCACTGATAGTTATTATGCAAATTAATTATTATATACGTAGTTTTAAAAATACTGTGTTGTTGAAAAACATATTTGGCCTGATTTGGAATCCCATCCTTTTTTCAACATGGTACACAGTCAAATCAAATATCTCCTGAAGGACATCTGCCAGATCTTTTCATAGACAAAAATACTACAGTAACAATAATACCAAAATGCAGCCCAATAACTAGCAAAATAAAACATTAGTAATTCTAATACTGTGCTTATTACTAAAAGAATAGAAAAAGTGGAGAAGTATAAGGCATGATCTGTCAATGACACACGGGATAAAAGAATGAGCTTTGTGAAGTTATAGGAACCACAGTTCTCATATATTCATGAACACAAGAAGAGTTTTGCAAACTTTTCAGCAAGTTTACCTGGATCCACTTTCTCTGGTGGAGTACTGGATTCAAATAGCTGGTGAGAACAGGAGATACAAGGTGCTCAGCTGCTTTGGAGATGGTGACGTTGATTCTTGGCCAGAGGACAGGAATAAAATAAAGGGGCGCTGGTTCGGTTTTTGTTCTTTTTCTTTTACATCTTCTGATTGAGCTCCCTTGCCTATAGAATGTCCCTCATATCTTAAGGGAACTCATGTTCTAGAATCTGATCCTGCTGCACAGAACTCGGCTTTCTTCCTTCCTTCCTCCCTCTCTCCCTCCCTCCCTCCCTCCCTCCCTCCCTCCTTCCTTCCTCCCTTCCTTCCTTCTTTTCTTTCTTTTTCTCTTTCCTTTTTTAACTCCCACTTTAAGTCCTATACTAAAATTCCTTTCTATTATGACCCATTGTCCGTGACATGCATTCTCTAAGCTCGCCAAAGTTCTCCACTGCTTTGGAGTGGTGGGGCTGGCTGTTAATTTGCACGGGACAGGGACAGTAGAACTCAGGCTACCTATAAGACATGACAAGACAGCCTCTGCCACTTTGAAGGACCTACTGCTTTCCTCTGAGTCACCAGCCTCTCACAGTTAATAACCGATTACTAATCGATGAATACTGAAATTCCCTTCTTCCTTCTTTCCTGTCTTCCATTCTCATTTTCTGTGCCCCTCCATCTCTTCCTTCCCCTTTCCCCCCCTCTTTTTCTTTCTTTCTGTACTGGCATTAAATCCAGGTCTCACACATGCTAAACTGAGCTATTTACCCAGCTCACTGAATTTTAGAATTTGTTGATTCATTAGATTCCAGCATTGAGTCTTTAACCATTAGTAAAAAAAAATCTCAGTCGGGTCACTTTGTTGCCATTTAAATGTAATTTTTGATCTACTAGTAAGCCTTGAATGGTATTTTGGTATATAATAAATTTATTGCATAGTTATTCTTGAATTCTGTAATGTAGTTCATTATATTTTACACATATTTTAAATATAAAGATCCTAAAGAAATTTATGAACCCACTACATTATAATTGATATAGTCTGTTCTTGTTTGCTCAATTTTACTGTAATAATTTCTTCAAAATAATGATTATATTTTAACAACTTTACTAACAGTAACAATCCTTTAATGTCTTTTTATATAATATGAATATATCTTTGTGAAATTTAAATATTACCAATAAGGATTTTTCTTTTATTTCTGAATTTTCAAGCTTTCGTTCACACATTTAAGTATATTAATAGACATAAATATATGTGTATATTTGAAATGTTTTGTAAGTAGTATGCATCTATATCTTAAAGATTGATGTCAATGGTATTAATCTCCTTCATACCTTTAAACTGTTGGCATTTTATATTTGTAATTGAGTGGTGATATATAGTCATAACCTCTTTTGTTTCAGTCACAGGCTTGATGGGATGCCTTTGAATGTTTAATTTTTGATGTTAGGAAATTATTTCTTATATCCAACAGCAATAAGACTTAGTATCAGTAGTTGGCTGTATACAAGAGCTATACAATTATCCAATCTTGGCAGTAGTTCATGGGAATGACATTCATTTCCAAAATATTGCCAGTGCTTGCTATTATTATATTTCACTTTTGAATTTTTTTGTACATATATGTGTGTATGAATGTAATTGCAAATTATGTAGATGTTCTGATCACTCCAATTTACTTATTTAGAGTTTTTTTTATTCATTTTGTTTTTAAGTGTTTGGTCCTGCTGTGAACATGAAGCATTCCCTAGTGAACCTTACATTACTTAGTGCTCTAATCAGTTTGTGTCTCTCTGAATAATCATTGGGAAATTGTTTACAAAGAGATTTTTGTTTTGTTTTTTGTTGTTGTTATTGTTTATAATCTACACTGGTAGTCTTACAAGAGCATGAGAGAATAAGAAAACCAATCCGTACATATGATACTCATACATTTATAAAGCGATGGAGTATGTTATAGTTTAGAAAGATTCACATACAACACTCTCTGGGTTTTCATTGCATTCTTCATTATGAAAATGTGCTGTATTATTGTTTTTAGATACTGAAATTATTATTTAAATTTAATTCTAAGAATTTAAAAAATGACAATGAACACTATAAACTGGGAAGTGTTACTTATCTCTTAAAATTTTTTCTCACATTATTCTTATGAGTGAATTTATTTTTGTGTTTTCTCAAGGCAGCCAAGTATATTCAGGAAGTCATAGAATATTGTCTTTACAGTATTGACAATTTCGTATGTTTTTAAGTATGTATTTGAAAAACCAGCATGTTTCAGGAAGGGGAAATACAAGAAACTTGGGGAGTAATTTGCTACACGACGTATTGGGAGAAAAACTTCTTCGGAGTTTTGTAAGAGCATCAAGATCATATGGAAAGCAGGGATTTTACTGAGAGTAAATTTCCCTGATCTCAGAAAGCCATGAGTTCACTTAGTCCACCTTAAGTGCTCCTCTCGGCGTGAAGGAAAGCATGGACACCCTCTTGAGAATATAGACTAGGGACCCACAAGAAGCTCTTGCTGAAGTCCAATTTCGAGACTGACAGAGAAAATAGTGGGGCACACCTCAGACTTAACCACCCAAATGACTAACCCTGGTGAGAAATGGTCTCTAGAAGGAATTTTCCTCAGAAAGCCTCTTGAAGACATGACTTAGAAGTCAGGCTTCAAAGAAAAGGATGAGTTATCAGGAAACATTGTGGAGTGCTGTGAGGTGAGGGTGGGATTTAAAAACTGGTTCTTGCCTCAAAAATTCTAGCAACAAAAACAGTTGCTAAGGGAGACCAATGAAAGAATTCATGGCAAACATGTTTCCTTTCCATTCACATTGTAGCTAAAGTCTGGAGAAACAGCTGCCAATATCGCTAGAGAGCTGGCGGAACAGACCAGAAATCACTTGAATGCTGGGGATATCACCTACTCAGTCCGTGCCATGGACCAGCTGGTTGGTCTCCTGGATGTCCAGCTCAGGAATTTGACTCCAGGTGGGAAAGACAGTGCTGCCCGCAGCTTGAACAAGGTGAGACCCTCAGCTGTGTCTGTCTTTCAGTTTGAAGTAAAATCATTGAGACGTTCTTGCTTTTTTTTTTTTTTCCCGTTCTTCTGTCAAGTTGCACGGTTCAAAAAAAGAACCCATCCTTTCATTCAATTGACTTGACTATTTCGATTACGACCTTACTTGACTTTAATTTAGAGAAATATGTGGCAGTCTCTTCATATGCGTTTTGTGTTTGCAATTCTCCCTTTGGTAGTACTGTCTCAGTTTCTTTTTTTATGCTAAATTGCGGCAAAATTAATGTAGATGAATGCAACTGGTTATTGTTTCCTATAAAGTCATCTCTCAAAATAATTGATAGTGTAAGGAGTATTTAATCAGGAAGTGGAAATTTAAGAAACATTAACAAAGGCATGTTAAAATCAATTTTAGTTTTCTTTTTATTTCTCATTGAATATTTTTAATGAGATAATTTAACCTACCTAATATTACTTTTAAAAGCAGCTAGGGCAAGGAATTGGATTTTAATATACACTTCATTTTAATTTTTAAATGACTCAGATTTTTGTATCATTACCAATGAAATTTTGAGTGTTTTATTTATGCAAATTTTAACTTTAAATAAGCAAATTTAAATATGTTACATTTGAGAAAATATACTGTATTTTAATAAACATTTCATTTGCATAACTATATATAAATTGTAAACACAAAGTACATGTTGCATGTTTATAAAGAATGTCATTTATATGTATAAAACTATTACATAGTAGACTAATATGGTGTCAAAAGGTTAGCATCAAATGAAGATGCTCACAAATGGCATAGCTGAATTCTATGGCCTGGGATGTAAACATAGTCTTTCCAACTTTAAAAATAGAAGATTTTGACAGTTGAAGACTAATGTTCCGATAAGAAATTCATTTTTAAAACATTCTTCTTTTGACTGAAAGAAAAAATTAACATTATCATTCAACATTAAAAAGCCAGATTTTTTTTCTGTCAGATAGCTCTTGCTGCAGTTTCTTTGGTAAGCAAATGTAATTTTAGTGTTTATTTATTAAATATAATGTATTAGGTTTCTTGGTCATGCTGAGCAAGAAGGAGTTATTGTTTGTTTGTTGTTGTTTTTTTTTTTTTCACTTATATCCTGATAGAGTCATAACCAAGCCCCTGATGGAATAGTCGACAGCTGCCTATATGCTGTGGCATGCTGTGACTTTAATGTGTTATTACCCTCACTGACTTGATCCTACTAATGAACATGGCTTCCAGCTATTCTTATCATAAAGGGTTGGGAGTACTGATTTCTATTAATGTTACACATCCATAACATGACTTGTTTGTTACTGCAATACTTTGTATCTTTATTTAAAAGTGGTGTTAATGTCTGAGGCTATCAGGTAAAGCTGGCAATTAATGTCACATTCTAACTGGCTATAGCTAATCAGCTTGCCTAGACTGAATATCAAATAACTACATAATGGGCAAATTTCCATTCCTGGGGCTTTTTAATGCTCTCTTTTGTTTCCCATTTGGCTCTCTTCAATTGTTTTTATAATGCAGTTTGTCATATGTTAATTTGCATGAAGGGGTAGGGAGATGGGAGGGCAAAGGTTACTCATGTGCTTGCTGGCTTGCTCTCATTTCCTGTGGTTCCTACTTTCCCTGAAGCAGTTACAGCCCATCAGATTTGCAAAGTCAACTAGGTACAAATCAATTGCACTCCACATTGAAATTCTGGAGAGCTAAGAGTCCTACATAACTGTGATGTGAGTCAGTGATCTGAATGACAGCATTGGTGATTCACTTGCACTCATTGCTGACTTCTTCTTCCGCAAAGTTCCTGCTCCCTCATTGAAGAAAGCAGGAATTAAGCTTGGTACAGTATTAGCTAGTGAGCTACACAAAAAGCGTCAGGGTAACTGCTCCCTAAAACTGGAGAAACTCTATTTTGCAATTCAAGGCTAATGACCAAGGGAACTGAAAAACACAGGGGAAAATGTGAAAATCCCACAGTCTGATTTATAAAAATTTGGGTCATTCATTTAAACAGTGTGAATGAATGGTTATTGATTATTCATTTTAACACCAGGGGAAAATGTTTTGGGCCTCAATACAATCTTCTGTCAACAAAAACAAATTAAATCAAGCTTCTTTCCCTACTAGTTTCTAAAATGTTTTCTATTTTGGCCAAGACTGTCAAACCCAATTCTTTAAGAAATAAAAGAAGCAGCAAGTCAGGAAATGAGTCACATTCTATTAATCTCAAGTTATCTGACTCTTGATATTTGTCCCATAGGGTTAAAAATAGTCACAATGAATGGGCATTTCTATCTTCCTTATAATAGGATTTTTGAAGGTATGAATGAACACATAGTATGAACACACACATCCACCATATAGACTGTCTTGAAAACCACACATAATCTCTCTTTAAAATAATGGGTTCCAAACCTTTTGCATAATTGACTTACCATCTTACGTTTCCACTTGTGGCTCATAAATGAATGACTAACCGGATGTGACCGGGATCATTTCACATGAATGTATGTTGGTTTGTACTAATTTCTACTAAATGTATTCAAAGGCTTCTTTCTATCGACAACTTCCCACCACCTGGTTTTTAGGTGGGCTGTTCGGAAAAAAGGTTTTTGGCTGCTATAGTGCTGCTGCGTAGCCTTCATTTTCTTCTATAAAAGTCGTGAATCAAAAAGTAAGGTGTTGATGTAGATGTTTTCTTTTATTTCTCTGTCACTAACTCGTTTTTTCTATTCTGTGTTTAATCTGCTGTCTTAATGGATTCAGCTTCAGAAAAGAGAGCGCTCTTGCAGAGCCTATGTCCAGGTACTTTCTGTGTTTTTCTAAATGTGTTAAGTTGTTGAATTGTCTCTGTTGGTGATCGCATGTACGGGCATCTGAGGAAAAATGATAATGTGCCATATTGAACTAAAGGAACTTCTGGGAGGGCGTGCAGGGTGGGAATGGAAAAAAAGGGTCTGTGTTAAAAAGAAAGCTGACAGTGCCAAGTTCTGTCAAGCACGAGAAACAGACTAGAGAGAAGGTGCAGCTTGAGGCATGGAACATTTTCACCTAGGAGCTGAGTTTAATATAACATATAAATCTCTGTTTTTTCATAGAGTCGCTATACAGATTTGACTTATACACTGAATTGTTAGTTCATTCAGAGTAGAGTCATATAAGGCAAGACACAATATGAGATTTTTGAAATAATCTTAGTTCTGTTTCAACATAGAACTCAAGATGCCAGACAGGGTTATGACTAGGTTACTCTCTCATTGAGATCATATGTAAATATAATTTTTATCCAGGATGGAAATTTAGTTTCCTAACAGTACTGTTCTCATGGTCTTACGGTTTAGTGTAAAAGAGAACATTACTCAGACAAGCTGGGTGTCTTCCTGGGTTTTGTTTTACCTGTTGCTTTGTGGGGAGGCTGGCTTTTGTTTATTTATTTGTTCGTTTATTCCAAGCTAGAGTTTCTCTTTGCAATAGTGCTAACTGTCCTTTGTAGACCAGGCTGGCCTCAAACTCACAGTGGTCCATCCACCTGCTTCCAGAATGCTGGGGATAAAGGTGTGTGTCACTACCCCTACCTTTGATTTTGAGTCTGTGAATTTCATGATCTCAGTATGCAAATCACAACATTCTATTGAAGCAAATCCATCTATGTTTAGAAAAAAATGACCCCAGGAGCCAAGTCAGCTTTTGTGAAGATTGGCAGTACCAAATCAAAACCTTAACAATTTATTCACATTTGCATAGAATATGGGAACCTTGGCTTTGTCTCCCCATACCCTTAATGGCTTAGTTGCTGTAAACATTAGGTATCAATCTGTTCATTTGTGTCTCCCCAATGATCTGAATATTCACATCTACTAACTTTATGGCTAGTATAAAGCTGGGGTATTGATAATTAGAAAGCTGTTTAGCTAAAATCATGTCAGAAAAACAAGATGACCTTAGGAGAGAATCACTCAGGTTTTTAAGATACAATATAGGTAGACATCCTAATGAATGAGTATGACATCTGTCTTTGCTTAGTCATTTGTTTAATTTGACCACCATTATTTTTTCTTGCCCCATTTAAAAAAATACATGAAATCAATCATTTCCTCAAAAGTGTTAACAAACAAAACAAATGTAATCTCTGCCCTGAGGTTTTATCATCTGGTAGACAAAATTGATTAGTTAAACTTCCATTCTTCTTCCTTTAGTTAGCATCATATTGGGGAAATATAAAATGTACCTTGAGTAGATAAGGTATTTTCCATGTCTTCTCAGCCACTCAAGGGTGCATTGCAAGTGTTAGCGATATTCCAGTTAATTTTCAGACAAACAGAATTAACCAGCTTGTTTCCATCTGTAAGGCGGGGATATATATATTGCCTTACCTATCTCTAGTGTAATGGCCAAGGCCCTTTTAACAAAAAATTGATACCATCACAAGAGAAACGTCAGACTAATTTATTAAAGATGAACTGGATGTGACCCGGAAGCCTATGAAAAAGAATACCCAGAGAGGCAGAGAGACCTGTGTATTTTTGTGCTTAGGTGTTAAGAGGAGTAGGGCAATTGAGGGGTAGTGTGCTTGCATAAAGTGAGTGTGGTGTAACCTCAGGAAACTGAGAACATAGCCGGGACTGTTCACTTGAGTTCGGACATCTTTCAGCCTTTGATTCTCTTCTTTGAAGGCAGACAAGTGTCTCTCAAATGAAGACCTACAATCTGCTTCAGAAGAAGGTCATGAAAGTGTTTCTTTCGATTTTGTGACTTGTTTCCTTGTAGAAAGATTGGTGGGCCAAGTGCAAGTAGCTTTCTACCTCTGGTGATGTCTCAAATGTCGTGGTGCCATAATATGGGGGGGGGGGGGGTAGGATATTCTGTCTCTAGTTTTATTAATTTCAAACTTGGTTTATTTTTTAAAGGAAAACATAGGATAGAAATAAATCGTGTTCCTGTCTTATGAGTTGCATTTTGAGTCTGAAGGCCTTCTTAGCATGGGGAAATAACAGCATTTTGTGAGAATCATTTAAAAGAAAAAAAAATCTAATTTGATGTTGAAGATTAAGGAGATTATCTTTGTATTTGCATTTACTTTATGAAACGAATTTCTGTGAATAAGAAAATATTAAGGCTTATTTTCTTAGGTTTTAGAAAAGCATCCTTTAGGGAAGCACAGTGTGAGAGGTAGGGGAAGAACTCCCATCACAGAAAGGTGGGGAGCAGAGCCTGTGGCAGCCCTGCCAGGATTGTTTTCCATTGTGCTCTGTGCTATCCTTTTAATGGGACTTTCGGGATAATTAGCTTTCCAGTATTTAAAACTATGAAATGCATGGTCATTCAGACATGAATCTCCAATGGAAAATTAATAGCACAGTTTATTCAACAGCTGATTTCCTGGTGTTACAATTGACTAGCTGTGAATAAATGTTTCAGCTATTGACTAAATATCTGATGAGACACAATACACACAGAGGCCACTGGTGATGCAGAAATGCTCTGCTCGATAATACAAGAAGCTCCTTCTGATCATGTTCATGTAGACTGCTATGCCAGGAAGTTTTACAGTCAATGGTGCTGGACAAACCCCTGGAACTGACTCATGAAGAGGAGTTTTATTTTACCCATTGTTTATATGTTCAGATCATACTTGGTGCCATCTCTGAAATAGGTGCCTGATATACTGGAAAGGCTTTTGGTCTTCAGTCTAACATGATTACTTCTCATTGTGCGTTTCTACAAAATGTGGCCTTTCCATTTACATTGGACAAGATCCTTCTAGGGATGTGTTTGACTATCTGAATCCATTTATTTTTCATTCATTATTTTAAGAGCAGGAGTCTATTTTATGAATTATAAATATTCATGCTTTATATTTTCTTGTTTCCTACCCTTTATTCTATGAAAAAAACAAAAGCACAATGAAATCAGACCTGCCAACTATCAATTATAAATTACCAGTATGTGAACAGTTTAAATTGGGATGGGTTTGAAAATAATACATGAATTCCAGAAATAGTAAATTTACATTCTAAAGTTTTAAAAACAGGAGTCCAGTACAGTTTACTTTTCTTTATTATTTGTGACTTTTATTATAGTAAATCTTTATTGATTGCTAAAAGATAAAAATTGATATTGCTTATAGTAAAAGGACATTAATTGGTCCTGTAGTATACTATTTTTTGAAGTTTGGTTTGATGATGCAGGCCTGGGCCCACTGTTGGTTAGGGAATTCAGGTAGGAGAATATCCTGGGCCCCAGAGTGACTTCAGTATCAGCCTGGGCAGTTTAGTGAGACCTTGTCTCAAAATAATAAGTAAAGAGACTGAGATATAGCAAGTAATAGAGCATTGTTTTTATTTATGAAGAGAATTGTGAATTCAGGGGAGATAAAACTGCCTTAGAAACATCATAAAACAACTCCTATAAAGTAATGTGACCAGACGGGGCTTAGAGATAGGGGGGTTTGAGAGAGGCAAAAGGAGATGAAAAGACAGGCTGAGGTACATAACTAAGACTGATAACATCAGTACTGCTCTCCTGATGTGCATCTTGTTTTCTTCCACACCAAGGTGAAGATGACGATGGTTTCTTATTAAGAATCAGGATATTTGGGCTGGAGAGAGGTTAAGAAGAGAGGACCTGGGTTTGATCCCCAATGTGCACATGGCAGTTCACAGCTGCCTGTAACTCCAAGAGGAGGGGATCCAATGCCCTCTTCTGACCTATTCAAATATTGCATGAATGTGTTTCACAGACATACATGCAGGCAAAACACTAACAACATAAAGTAAAAAAAAAAAAATAAAGTTAAAAAACATTTACTAGGTCAGGTATGTGGACACTGTCGCGCAGAACACTTAGTATTCTCTATTATTTGTGTATGTTTTACTTTGAGACAGGGTCTCCATGTGTAAAACAGGATGGCCTTCAGCTGAGTTCTTCCTGCCTCACTGTCGTGCACCCTAAGATCACAGGCATGAGATAAGTTTTCATTCACTCTTACTCAATATTTGTAAGAACTTTGTGTCATGGTTCTTGCAATACATTTTGTTCAAAGTGAACATGGGAACCCACAAAGAGTTCATTGATTTCCATGAAATCACGGAGGTCAATGACTGAAGAGATGTGGAAAGCTGAAGCTGATTTGAAAGCTTATGTGCATTGACTCCTAAGGTAAAGTAGCCTTCTGACTTGCCTCATCAATGTGTGGTAGGAGGCAGGATCTAGCATTTAGTGTGTAGTAATTGGTGTGTGTGTGTGTGTGTGTGTGTGTGTGTGTGTGTGTGTGTGTGTGTGTACTGTATTCCAGATAAGATAAAGTAGCCTTCTGACTTACCTCATTAATGCGTGGTAGGAGGCAGGATCTAGCATTTAGTGTGTAGTAATTGGTGTGTGTGTGTGTATGTGTGTGTGTGTGTGTGTGTATACATACTGTATTCCAGAGCTGGACTAGAGTGAAACAAACCCCCTTCCTTCTCTCCCACGTGTACACAAACTGACACCATGCACCCATGTCCAGTGCCTGTGTAATCATTACTTTGTACTGTTACATTAATTTCATACACACCAAAATTTGATTGCGAGGTTCATTCACATTCAAAGGAGACCCCGGTTTAAACATGTAGTTTTAAGAAAGGAAAAAGCTGTTAAAGGAGCTATCAGACTGTTTTCCAAAGTGACGACCCACATTGGGTTTCTGTCAGTTTTTCCAATGTCTGTCAGGTTTCCAATTCCACCCCAATTCTTTTTTTTTTTATTATTATTACTTACAAATTGTATGGCTTAATGACTCAGGCTTCTCACTAGCTAGCTCTTATAACTTAACCCATTTCTATTAATCTATAAATTGCCACATGGCTGTGGCATTATCGGTCTGCTTGCACCTTATTGTTCCTTAGGCGGCGGCTGGCGTCTCTTCTGCCTCTGCCTTTCTTCTTCCTGTCTCTCTCCTTGGATTTCCCACTTGCCCCAAGCTGCCTTGCCATAGGCCAAAACAGCTTTATTTATCAACCAATCACAGCAACACATATTCACAGCGTACAGAAAGACATCTCACAGCACTTTCCCTTTTCTATCTAATCAAAAAGGAAGGTTTTAATTTTAACATAGTAAAATTACATATAATAGAACAGTTGTCAAGCAAGAATTACAGTTACAATATCTTGTCTATTTTATGTGGGAAAATTAGAGAAAATATTCTATCATCTATCCTATAGTTATCACCCAATTCTTGTCAACACTGGTACTATTCTGTCTTCCGGATGTGTACACACTGGTGCATATGAACTTCAGAGATTCATGACTCTGGTTATGGGTCAAATACCTCAACATTTGGGAATGTGATCCATTAACCAGCAAAAGACCATACACTTCCAACCAGATGGGTGTAATTTTAATAAGAATTTAGAAATACAGTGTAAATTTAAAAATATAAACATACAACTTTAGAACAACTGCCTTTGTGTTATAAATGTATGCAAGATTTTGCATATATTTTCAACTATAAATCACCATCCTTCAATTAATAATTTTTGTTAACATTGTTCTCTTCTTCAGAAGAAACTAGTAAGAATTACTGGTGTTCTTTTTTCCCTCTGCTTTAAAGGTAGAACATTTTCTTAGTTAATAAACATACTTTATACCTTTTCGTTGTTGTTCTTCAAGTCTCAGAGGTATTATGTTCTCCTTAAAGTCTGTAGTCATGCTTTGCTAATAGAGCAATAAAAGTGCGCTTCATAGAGACTTTAGCCACTATCAAGACCCAGTATACCAGGGAAGGTTGCTGATTAGTGAGATGATATTCTTCAGCCTGAGAAGTAAGGACTGCACCATGTGAGGAATTAGTAGTAGAGAGTTACATTGATGAGTGTGTTTGTGCTGGATGCTGAGGTGACAATTCACATTTTTAATATTTAAAAAAAAATTGGAAAACAGAATTTGGTAAAAAGATTGAAGTGCTAGAGAAAGAAGACTTGAAATAACAGAAAATTTTTAAGAGGTCCAGCAACTGAAAGGATGGTGTCACCATTTAATGAAATGCTCTATTTGTGATTAGTTTTGGAAGGATGGATAGAGAACCTGCCATGAGGCATGTTAAATTTTGACTTTAATAGATATGTAATACACAAAGTAAATATACAGCTAAATACACAAGCTTGGCATTTAGTTTGAGGAGATTATCGTTTTTTACTGGTGACTAATAGTAACATTTAAAGCCACTGTACTAGATAAGATTTTTTTTTTGTTGTTTGTTTTGTTTTGTTTTCCTTTACTAGTTTTAAAGGCCAAAGCCTGGGTTCTGGCAGTCCTAATAGCTAGGATTGGGCATACATTCTCAACGTGCCAACTAAGGAGACAGTTTTTAGTGAAAAGCAGAGATGGGTTCATTTATGGTGGCAACATTTGGATGAGGAACTAATCAAGGCATCCAGTGACCATCAAATGCATTTGCTTCAGCTTGAATTTTAGAATTAAATAAAGTATAAGGAACATGGATAATTGAGCAGTCCCTATCAACTTGTGTCTCCATGCATCACTCACCCATCACTGATCCAGCCCTGGCCCTTCCTGCAAGGTGATCTAATAAGTTCTCAGAACTGTGTGAAATCTCTTTATCTGGTTCACATCTGGGCTTCAGCTTTCTGTCACTTCGCCTGGATTCTTGAGGAAATTTTAATTTCTTAGAGTCTTCAATCATCTGAAAGCACAAGTATTTCTCTCTAGAATACCTTTTTTTCCCCTAAAGAGTAGTTACAGAATTAGAACATAAAAAGAAAAGAATCTGGTGCTGAGTCCCAGCTCCCTACAGTATAAGAGGTTATAAAGTGGAAGAAACCCCAGCAATAGCTAAAGAACAGCCTTAAGGGCAGGAGTACCATCAAGAACAGGAGAGATTTCTACCTCAAGATCACCCCAAGTTCTTGTTATTTTAATTTATTTTAAATTACTTATATGTCTGTGTGAGCGTGCATATATAAGTGCAGGTCCCCTTGGTTGCTGGTGGCAATAAATGTCCCTGAAACTAGAGTTACAGGTGATGGTGTATCACTTGACATCAGTACCAGGAACAGAGCTTGAGTCCTCTGCAAGAGGGGTGTGCTCTATTAGGTGCTGTGTCAACTCTCCAGGGTCACATCCCAAGGAAGAAGAAATGATGCTCAGTGATGCTGAGCCAGCTTTAAAATGATGATCCCAACTTCTAAGCCTAAAAGTACTACCAGTTCCTGATGGAGGTAAAGCATTCCCCCACAAAGTCCAGAAATCTATACTTCAGTAAAATACCTAAAGACATTTTGCCCATTCTGTTCATTTTTGTGTCGCTGATGCAGACTTCCTGTGACCTGAAGTTGCTCCTTGCACCTTTGACAAAGCGCAAATTGAATTATGCCAGTTTTACTTGGGTGCCTTCGGTGCATGAGACAAGAAGGAGTCTATGTTCCATTTATATTGCTAGGAAGAAATTAATGAGTATTTTCAAGTTCCTTGTTTGGTCACTTAATTGGCTGTGTGACAGAGAGCTCTGTGGTGCATGTCAAACAACTTTCTTAGTCCTCTAATGATTTGTGCTTTCCTTGTGACACTATCCTGTGCACCCTGTCAGACTGGATATCCTTGTTAAAGTGGCTAGAATAAATTGGCTAGCAGTGTGCATACAATGTTGTATATTAGCCACAGCAACAGGGAGTACTTTTAGCAGTTCTTTCAATAGATTTCCTTGTTTGCCCATAAGCATCAAAACCAACCCAAACTTTCATTTAATATAATTAAAAGGACATCTGAAAGTAGTTTGAATCACAGCAGGTTCTTGTGATTTGGTAACCCTTTGTTAAAGCCTTGTGAACTTAATATATTTCACAGCTTGATAAATCTGTGCTTGATGTGTGTCAGTAAGAGAATAAATACAAATCTGTACCCCGCATGTTTCTGCTGACCTAAACCTATTGTTAAGAGACTGTTGAGATTAAAGGAAGTTACTTCCATCTATAAAACCAGAGTCCTTCTCTCTACATGAAGGATAGTTATTAGAATCCCTTCTTGTAAGTTGAGTCATTAATTGATGCTCCAATGCAATTGTCAAATCAAAAGACAGTGAAATGATGTGTAATGGGAGTACAGTACTTCCTACAGGTGTTATTTATGAGTTTGAACAGGTCAATTCATACATCTAAAAGACCTCCAAAGGACAACAACAGGTGTTGATAGAGATCCTTTATTGACGCAGAAAGTTGTTCTGGAAATCTCTGAAAACTTCCTTGGTGGGCTCTGTGACCTAGCCAAGATGGTTACCTTATGAGAAGTCATTTCTGCCTCTTCCATTCTGCACAGTTCCTATAAATATGCACACATTCATTCCAGCTGCTGTTTGTGTAGACATGGTTTGTAAGTGTTCCAGAGAGTAATTCTAATGAAGACTGGGGGAAGCAACATTCTGTTGCTTTTACAGAACGTTTGTATCAAAAACAAAGCAAAAAATATTTCTCTTCTCCCTTCACCAACTTGTATTCTCTTCACTCAGTTTATGAGCTGTTATTTAATGGTCAGTCTCTTTATTTAAAGTCCATTCTGTGTCACATTGCTCTCTGAACATATATTTACCTTTGGGAAAAATTTAAATGCACACAATATAAAGAGATACTACTCGTGTACAAAGCAAGAGAATGCATATCCGTTTATGTTGTGATTTCTTTAATAGCTTTATGGTTGTGTAGCTAACCAGAAGGAAAAAGTTATAAAGGCTACATTATATATTGAAGATCCTGCTTTTAGAAACTGTCATTAACTATTCTGCGACAGGTCGGAACAGAAAGGGAAGTTTTAAAGCGTGATTTGCAATAAAGTAGCTGCCTGATGGCTTGGAACCAAACAAATGATTCTTTAGAACTCTTCCTAGCCGAGTTATCATTTTTATAATTTACCTTATCTAATGCATAAATTTTGTACAGACAGTAACAGACACAGTGATGGCAACTTAAACGAGAGTCTCTTCTCGTACTCACTTCAGAGCAGGTGGTGCAGATTCTCATGGCCATTCCTTGAGATCAGCCTTCAAGGTGTTCCATGGGTTCCCTATTGTCAGCATGGCCTTCCACCCTTCAGCTGCAAAGATGCACATAGGTTCCAGTCACACTGTCATACAGTTCTTAAATAGGAAGCAGGAAAATAAGTTGACTAACTTTATATCCTTTCCAAAAGTCTCCTCACTCAGCCGCTTCTCTTCAGAACTCAAAGAGTGCCCTGTACATGCAGTGAAATTCTGCAATGAAAGCAGACAACATTTTAGCTGGATATGTTGCCTAGTGGTTGCCTAATAAAATGGGGATCCTAGGAAGCTACATCTTTGGATACTGGTGCTAGGGACCTTGCCCAGAAAATGCAAAGGCTCTAAGTTAGACCCCTGCACCACACACACACACACACACACACACACACACACACAAACACACTCTCATATACATGCCTACATATACATACAGATGATAAAAAAGAAAGCATATTTTTTGTTTATACATGTGCAAATATGTACAAATCTGAAAATTGTCAAAACTGAAATTTTGAAGGAGCAGCATTCTATAACTGAATGGGCAGAGAGGAGATGGGTGGGTAGGTAAAATTTCTGTATTTTCATTATTTGTTGCTTTTTAACAATAGATCATATTTTTTTTGCAGTATTTTAGACTTACAGAATATTTGGCCAGGTAGTGCAGAGTCCATCTCTCTTAACCCCTGACAGCATGATTCTTTCCCTTCATAAATATTTTACATTAGTATAGGATAAAACAGATGTTTTGATGTGGTTTAAAGTTCATAGTTCTTTAACGTTGTTTTTTACTTATGTCCTGTTTCTTGGGACTGAGTTGAAATTAGGGCTGTGGAAGTTCTTCCTACTAGCAGTCCTTAAGTGCAGAAGCACATGCTCCTTTTAAAAAATAAAATAGGCCGGGCGGTGGTGGCGCACGCCTTTAATCCCAGCCCTCGGGAGGCAGAGGCAGGTGGATCTCTGTGAGTTCGAGGCCAGCCTGGACTGCCAATTGAGTTCCAGGAAAGGCGCAAAGCTACACAGAGAAACCCTGTTTTGAAAAACCAAAAAAAAAAAAAAAAAATAGAATAAAAATAATAGACATTTAATTTGAGAAAAGCCCGGCTTTCTTTGTTCATTCACTCAATCAGACAACGGTTAGACCCTTTGCATCCACACACTGTTCTCGACCACGATTCAAAAGAGAAGGCAGGAATTCTACTCCGGTGGAGCGCGGATCCTAGTTCAACAGGTGGGGTTTGGGAACGAGCGCTATCACCACACCAAAGCAGCACACTGATGACAGAAACATTACCCAGAGAGATAAGATACAGTCATGACATTGAAAGGACAGTTGCTTAGAATATGCGGAGTTAGGAAGATACTATAGTATGTTCACCATGAACCTGGGTCCTGATGTGATAAATGAAATACGGCAGGTGCCCAGCTGGAGAAAGCATTCTAAGCCACTGAATGTAAAGGTAGCCAAGTGAGGGCTGTTGGAAAGTTCTGGGACTACAAAGCCCAACATAGTCATAGTCATAACAACTGGTTGAAGGATCATACAATCATAGGAAGAGTGTGCAAAGCATCTACACTTGAACACCATTAAAAAAAACGTTAGCCAGGAACACCATCCTGTGCTGTTACAGTGTGAATTTGGCTGTAAATTTTATTTTCCACTGGCTGGCATTCGGACAGCTTCAGCTAGCACTGTTAGGCTGACTGTTCCAAACATGTCAACCAATTGCTTTACACTCCTCTGAATTCTTCCATTACTCCATTTGCTCTATTGCTGAGTCATTTTTTTTCTTATTTTTAATATGTTGTTTGAGAATTTTTACAATGTGTGTTAATCATATTCACCCCTCCCCCAACTCCTCCCAGATCCACACACACACCCTTCCCTACCCACCCAACCTTGTCTCCTCTCTGCCCATCAAACCCAGTCTATGATGCCTACAGTCTCTCAGAAGTGTGACCTGCTGCTTGAACCTAGTCAACCTACCAGCAGCCATAGCCTACAGGAAAACTGACTCTTCCTCTTCCAGCTATTGTCAAATAGCTCCACACACCCCAAGACTCAGCTATAATTTATGAGAAGGTAGCAGAACGATAGCAAGAATTACAAGTGGTGGATGACTACAAGAAACCCAGGTTTTCCAGACACAGCAAGGCCATTGCCTATATAAACTCACTGTTCAAAGTATGCACAAGATGCATGTAAGGTCAAGCCAGGTAAAATCCAACATGGAGAGGGGAGATGGACATGAAGTCCCACAACGAACTGGGTCATGTTTGAAAGTGCATGTCTGACCTTGACCCTACTTAAAGACTGTCTATCCATTGTTCTCATTTGGCATTTACAAAATAGTTTCGCTTTTGCATTATAGTGTTCTTGTGTCTGACTTCTCTTGCCAATTACCCATACTTTTCACTGGCCCCACCTGCGTCTTTAGAGTGTCTACTTCCAAATCATCCAACGATTGCCGTTCAGGTCTCCAAGCCTTTATTGTCACAATACCCTTTTCTTGAATTAATTCTATTTTTTTCTCTCTTTTGTCCTTCTTTTGTCTGAATAGCTTTGTGTTATCTGTCAACACCCACTCAATATGCCAATTACTTTAAGGTGGCATTCTTTGTCCCACTTAGTATAAATACCCTCTTATATGAGTTTATATAACACTCAGGTTTTTTTTTTCCCTTGTGGCAGCAATTGTCAAGTATTTTTTAAGATCGCTTCCCTCTTCTGACATCGAGTCTCTTGGAAAGGAGCAGTGCTACTTTCACTTCTGTGTCTCTAGGCATTTAAATTCCACTTAACTGCTCTCAGATCTCTAAATTTTTTGCTCTTTAGTGGAAACCACAGGCCCTATTTCCAATTACCTTCCACTGCAGCAGAAACACTGCCCCTGTGAACAGTTACTACCACTGGTCCCTTTTCTCTAGTTCTCTCTCAAATCTGCTTCACCAGGCTTCTGTCCTCAGTACTTTACTGAATGGGCCCTTCTCAAAGTCATTATTAAGTCAGTGATAGTTTCTTAAGGTCATTAGTGACATAATGTGCTAAACCAATGACCAATGATCAGTCTGTGTCTTTCTTTTAAATGTTTTTTTTGTTGTTGTTCTTTGAGATTATAGTGTAATCACATTATTCTCCCATCCCTTTACACCCTCCAAATCTTCCCATATACTATCCCCCTGCTGTCTTTCAAATTCATGATCTCTTTTTTAAAATTTTTGTTAGGATATGTGCACATGAGTGTGTATGTTTATGCATATGTGTATATATACACAATACGTATTTCAATCATACCTGACCAATCAGAAAAATCTGGCACTCTTGACTTTTCTCCCTGACATACTCCCATAAGAACACCTCACTTGATTTTCTTCTGACAAATTAACACTTATTTTTGCTTTTCTTCAAGAGTTTCTCCTTTTTCTCCAAGCTGTTGGAGTTGGAGTGCTCCCCAGCATAATACTTAGTTGCCTTTCCTTTGAATTGTTCCCATGGTGACCTCATTAATTTAGATTGGTATGATCTTTTTTTTTAATTAAGAATTTTTTTATTCATTTTACATACCAACTGCAGATCACCCTCTCTTTCCTACTCCAACTCTCTCCCCAGCCTTCCCTCTATAACCCACCCCCTATTTCCTCCTCTGGAAAGGTAAGGCCTCCCATGGGGAGTCAGCAAAGCCTGGTACATTGAGTTGAGGCAGGTCCAAGCACCACCCCTGCATTAAGGCTGTGCAAAGTATGATCTGGATGCTTGTGATCACAGATGTTATCCCCTGGACAGACTATTCTTTTAAAATCTAGAGTTACTGTTCCTTTTAACCTTTCAGCATCTTTCTTTCTTTGGAGTAGGCACCACAAGCCTTCTAGAGCATAACTGAATTCTCCACCTTCATTTTTATGTTTAGTCTCCACTGTCTCAGTTACTGAGTTCTGTCTCAATAGCCACTGTCCACATCTCACTCTAAACACTCTACTGAAAGTCTCAGGGGCATGACTTGATGCTTCCACTTGAAGACTTTTATTCTAGTTGTTTATTCTGTTGATGGTGGAGCTTTTTGTTTTGTTTTAAGATAGTGTTTTATGTAGACCAGGATGGACTTGAACTTACCATGTAGCCAAGGATGATCTTTGAACTTTGAACATACACTAGCAGAGAGATACATATTGGTCCTTAATGTTGAAATTGATGGAACTCATCTGTAGCCTGAGTTTTATAGTAGCTCTGGCAGTCCCAACACCTACATTCAACGATGTATTCCACCATGTAGGTTATAGATGCATGGTGATGAAAAGCAGAAAAGTGGAGTTAAGCATCATGTTGGGAAAAGGAACACATAAAGGGGACCCAGCAGCCTTGAATTCATCCAATGGTTGCTGTTATGAGTCTTGGGTTTGAATAGTGGAAGACTTGGGAACAAGGGCACAAAATAAGCAAATTAAGCGGTTCTTGTCAAGGTGTGATCCAACTTGCCCCTGTCCTGGCTTAGTTCCTGCAAAGTGGCCCAATATATTATTTTTTTAAACCACCATCATCACTGGAAAAGACCAGTTTTTTTCTACAAGATGATTCATTTTGTTCTGGGGTGGTGGGTCCAGCTTTGCACTCACGCATAATTGCTCTCTTCTAGAGGGGAGGAAGTGTATACTATGAGGCTTTCTTCTCCCTGGTATCCAAGGTAACTATAGGTTTAGGACAGTCACCTTGTTTTTGTGCTGTCAGATTTGGAGGAAGATGACTTAGGGTAGGTAGGCAGACACTCCTCGAGTGATTATCGTTCTTATACAGAGGCAAGCAGCAATCTGACTCAAAGAAGAGAGATGGAAAGTGTGGGCAAGCTGCCAAGCTTTGGTCTTGTTTTTGTTTAAGTTGGAGACTCAAGAAAGGGGTCAATGCCTTTTAGCAAAAAAGGCATATAAGTGCCTGCTACACTCTGCTCTTTGACTTCTTACCATAGGCTTTTTTAATGAGAAACTATTGACGGCACTTTCCCAAATTTCCATCTATTGCTAATGGTTCTGCGACATCAGTACTTCCGTATGTATTCAGTTATTCTAGATACCGTTAGATAGTGGAGTGGCTTCAATCTATCTACTTCAATTTGTGATGCCAAATCTGCAGAACAGAACTCTTGTGCAACGTTCAGACTTATTTAGATCTTTCTAACTGGTGTTGTTCAAGTACTTTATAATCAAATCAAAATAGGCAAATCTGTATTTATCAGGTTCCTCACAATTTCTTAATATACAAGCACAGTTATACACACTATTCTTCAAGCAGAAAACCACAAGCCTTTTTTTCCTTTCCCACTGTGATCTAGTGTCTCTTTGGTGACTACCACAGATTCCATGCATCGTGCTTCTTTCTTTCCCTTACTGACTGGCTTTAATTAATCTACAAATCATTTAGGTGTGTTTGAAATCTCTGCCTTTCTTCATCCCCAGAAAAAGGATGCATGGCTTTGAACCCCAATACTACCCCATGTTGTTTGCTAATTAGCTTTTAGCAAGATACTTCTCTAGGTCTCAGTTTTCTCTGTAACATGACAATACTAATAATTTGTACCTTTGTGGATTCTTGAGGGAAGTAAAGTTGGATGTATTTGTGTTAGGGACTGAACGACAATGATGCATGCAACTTCCTGACTTTAAAGTGTTTTTTTAGTGACTACTTGTTGCCTGTAGTAAGAATTGCAAACATCTTGACACTGCTTACAAAGGCTCCTAAAATCTAGACTTTACACATTGTTATTGCCATTGGAATCTTTGTGCTTTTTTGTTCTGTGTTGAAGAATTGTTTTCATTTCCTTCAATATGCTGGTCTTATCTCTGTGCTAAATGGGACATGCTGCATGCCTCACCTCTTTTGCTAGTGTTGAACCTCAGTTTGAAAATGTTGCTTCTGTGATAGTCTCTATACCTGTTCCTATTGTTACAGTGCACGTCATGTTGGATTTTAATTACTTGTTTAATTGTCTGCCCTCCCCATATTATCTTGTGGAGGGAAGGGAGAACAGCTGTCATTTTTGCTGCATTCTAATTGACTGCCACATTGAAGGTCCTCAATTAATGTTGTTGAATGAATTTGAGTCTGCAACAAGGTGAGAGTCAAGTCCATAGCTGTATTTAATTTCTGTGATATAGCACAGATTGCCTTGACAGCACTCAATCATTTCACCCCAAATTAAACTACATTTTTAAAGCAATGCAATCAAATAGTTTGTTAAAAACAATACTTTTTTTTAATCCAACAAGAGCTCTTATGAACAGTCTATTCTACAGAATTCTAGTTTCATGTTCTGTTAAAGGTTCTTATTACTATATTAAGGTCAGTTGTGTTATACAATCTAATTTTAATTAAGACTTGAAAATGCCAATACTTCACTGTAATATAAAAGGGAGTTCAGGGATTAGTCATTTTTATACGCTTAATAATATTAAATGACAGTGGTTATAAAATGAACCTTTGGTTTATTGATCACATGTGTAAATATCAGTCACTCAACTTGACTTCTAATAAAAAACCTGCAAGTTATAAACTGTTTTGAAGACTTTTTGAACATTTGACCTTTAAAATTTTGATTTGAATCAATATCTAAATCCAGATTGAATCACAATGTGCCCTATTCAGTAACGATTTTAAACTTTTGCCTTATTTTATTCTCAGCTGATAAACTTTATGTCAAAAAGTAAAAAGCAAAAAAACTGAGGAAACTTGCCTTTAATTTTTAAAATTATAAAGCATATTTATATCTATATATGAATGAACATATACAATGGTCTAGATCATCAGTGTTATGGATATAGTTTTAGAACTGTCATTCAATAATTTTGTCCTTGAACAAACATCCAAAGGTATACTATAACAAATTGAAATGACCATGATGTCATTAAAGTGATTGATGTCATTAAGTGAGATATCTTTTGGGTGAGATAATATTGTTTTTAGGATCTGATATTGCAATGCTTTTATATATGTTAAACAAATAAATGCATGGGATGAGATCACACACAGAAGTCCTGAAGCTTTATTTCTCTTCCCCCAAATATTCTGAGATTTAGACAGGAGAAATGTTTAAACATGAATGTAAATATTATGAAGAACAGAGCATTATTATTGAGCATAATTATGGTAAATATGATAAAGTTTCTGCATTCAGGAAGAACTCCAGAACAGATTTTAAAGTAAGGAATAAAATATTTTTCTTATTAATTTAAGTATTTTATGTATATGGGTGTTTTCTGCATATGCACTGCAAGAGCTTGATGCCTTCAGAGGCCAGAAGAAGGCATTGGATTCCCTGGAAATGGAATATAGGATGGTTGTGAGCATCCCTTTGGTTTCTGGGAATTGAATTCAGGTCCTCTGTAAGAGCAGCTAGTTCTCTTAAATACTCCAGCCATAGGAGTGAAATATTATTTTGATTGCTAGTCAGTTATTAAAAGTGGATCAGCAATTTCTTAGTTTAAATTTGTGTATCATTTAGAATGCTTCTTCTTAAATTTCAGATGGGCTGAATACTGTTGCTCTGTCACATCATCATCTTCCTTATTTTGTCTTTTAGGTACACAAGTCCTTTCTGCATTAAGAAAAAAAAACACAATTTTTAATCCCTGTTCAAAAGCAATGCATTATGTGTTTTTTTTTTTTAAAAAAAGAACCTTTCCAACTGAAATTTATGAGTCACTGTCCCATTTACTCTGGATTTCATCTTAAAAATTTCTATTTTAATCCAGATTAGAGCATAATGTGCCTTATTCTGTAATGATTTTTAAACTTTTGCTTTATTTTATTCTTGAATGATGAATTTTATATTAAAGATGAAAATGAAAGAATAATCAAAGAAAGTAATTGTGTAGTTATCCGTGATAGTTTGCATCTATGGGAGTGTGTAGTGCAGGTGTCTTTTTTGTTTGTTTGTTTGTTTGTTTTGTTTTTTCCTGAACTCCAACAGTCTCTTTCCTTCTAACTCTTTATAGTCTCCTTCAATATCATGGGGATAGTCCCCTTTATTCTTTGAGAAGACATTTTGGGAAACATATCAAAAACCTATAAACATAAATAAGGATGCTTTCAGTTTTCTTATTATTTCTTATTGTCACTAGTTATTTCATAATAAAAGCTAGTTATGCTTGTCCAGTGGCTACTAATGACCCAAAATATATTCTGAGAAATCGTATCTCTCCTAAAGGACATACTCTCATGAGAAAGGCAGATAAATATACAAATAATCATGTTAAACATGAACAAGCTCTAAATGGGAGTCTGCTGTAATCTGAATCTCCTAATTCATATGTTGGAATTCGGTGCCTATTGTAGTAGGGACCAGAAGTGGAGCATCTGGAAAATGAGTCAGTCAAGAGTAACAAACCTTCATGAATAACGGCAGTGCCCTCTCTCATCCACCATGTTAGGATCTACAGGGTCCTCCCTCGACACCAAGTCTGCTGGTGCTTTGATCTTGCACTGCCCAACTACAGGAACTATGAATGATAAATTAGTAATTCATAAACAACCTGGTCTAGGATGCCCTATTATAGTAACCAAAACAGGGGGAGACATCCCATTGTGTTGCTGACTATCTGGAATAAGAAGTCATGAAATATATCTATTTAGTATGTGTTGCCCTTTATATACTGCTTTGTTCTTAGCCTCAGAAAACCAATGCCCTCAGAGATTTAGCCCACACAGGTATGAATAGAAACATTGGCTAAAGTATGAATTTTCACTGCATGCCATGCACTCAGAAAACAATCATTGAACCTTACTTTTTGCAATTATAAATGATGCCTAGAGCAATCCTTGTAAAGATTCCTTTCTCTCCAGCAGGAGGAACAAAACAGCCATATAAGAAAATGAATATATGAGGTACTTTTAGAGAGTGATACATGATACAAAGAAAATGGAACAGGTTCACTTGTGGAAGACTTCCACCCCCTTTCTCTGATAACAGAATACCTTTTAATAAATGAAACCTGAGCTAGTAACTGATGGAGCTCATGCTTAAAAAGCTTGTATTTGAAAATTTCAAGGGTGATAAACTTATTCATCTTTTCATAAGTTCTTCTCTAAAGTTGTTTGTTTTTTATGGCTTTGAAGTGTAGGAAGAAGGGCAAATGAGTTCATCTGGTTCTGCTTACTTAGTAGCCTGGGAATTACTGCTCACCTGGGTGATACATGCCACTGATGAGTTTTTCGCCATTGATTTCCTTTGGGGATGGCTAAGAAATCTTAGGTTGTTTCACAAGCAGATCCTCTTGGAATTATCATAGAAGTTGCCACTGCAAAAAATATATAGCTGTATCCCTGCCAACATCTTTTACAGTAGTGTTAACAAATAAATAAAGCTTCCAATTCAAATATAGAAAGTAGAATAATAATGTGCCCCTAACAGTGTACCACAATTATGTACCATGATTAAAAACAGTCAAATGAATATGTCTAAGGTCTAAATTAAATGAGAAGAGTTCAGAATATGTTGCATAATGTTAGCATATGCCCAGAAACAACCTGTCCTTAATACTCATATCTCTAAATGACATGTGAATTGTTTTATTTATACGTGATTTTGTAGAAATGGTCAAATGTCAATAAAGTCTAGTCAAGCAACTATATAATGTGAAAGGGGATACTTATCACTGTATTCTTCCAAACTAAAATATGATTAGACTTACCTTTATGAGTAGTTTTATTTTATTAATTTGATAGAAAATATTGTTTATCCTTCTGTCCAGTGAAATTTAGTGGCAGAATAGAATGAAATTTTCTAGTGTTCATCTCCTATTCAGTTAAAAGTATTTGTAAAAAGATATAGTAAATACAAAGTCCTACAAAATGGTGAAAATGGAAGGTTCTATAAGATAAAGTCAGGACAAACCTTATTTTCTTCTAATTTAGAATATACATTTTTACATCAGAAAAAAAGAAAAAAACATTGAGTACTAATTTTGCTCTTTGAAATCCAAGAGTCTGCCTTCCATTTAAAGAAAGTGAGTGTATATTTATCATTCAGTTTGTGTTTAAAGTACATATAAGCTTAATCCTATGGAAACCTAAAAGTAGAAATCAAAAATCATCCTGTGATTAGACGTTATCATTTATGACAAAATTATAAATATTTTAGGAAAATCAAATATCTCTGTTCTTCTATCAGGACAGAATTGTGTCTATTTAATTGACTCTAGATAGGTGGCAACAAGTAGTTCATCAACTTTTAGAGAATTTAGCCTGTATTAAGTAGAAAACCATTGGATCTCATTGTGCTGTTCCACCAGCAGGAAAGGAGTCAGCATGCTCGTGCCTCTGTGCTCTTATTCCTCCAAGTTCGCATGGGCCACTACTCTCTTGTTCCTGAAGGCACCAAGTCATATGCCACCTAGGAGTTAAGTCATGTAAGAGGTTAAATGATTGCTGCATTGCACAAGACTTATTCCTTCCAGATGGCATTGTGATGTGGCTGTTACAGCAAATGAAGGGTCGGTCTTGATTGCACTTACTCAGTGGAGACTCATTTCCCCCTCATTACGGGATGGTATCAAATGAAAGTAAATGTAAGATCGAGCTATAATTATCTCTAATTTGCATATAAGGTTCAAGAAGTTACTTCCTTTGTCCAGTGTTAGCCATTATGGTTCCAAGCTTCCTACTCTGATGTAAGCTGCAAGGAGACTCTATCAGTCTTTGTGCTAATACTTCCTTACAATCATTGGTTTACTTATTTTTTTTTAATTTTGACACTTTCACACACACACACACACACACACACACACACACACACACACACACGCACACACATACACACACATCTTGATATATCTTACTTACCTTCTTCTCTAACCCTTACTATTTTCTTCTCATCTCTAACTACCTTATCTCATCCCTAACGTTCCCTTTTGAAAATTCATGACTTTTGGGTTTGTTCTATGAAGCTGTACAGAAGTTTAACCAGGGCCATCTGTGTGGCCATTGGATTGGAACAGTCTATTAGAGCCTTTGGGTACACAAATGAAAGCAATGACTTACCTCTCCTTGAATAATCCTCTTCCCAAACCTTCATCAGTGAGGCTAGGGCCAGGTGAGCCCTTTCTCCATCCATACCTAACTGTTGACAGGCACATAAACTAAGTAATTCTTAAAGTTTTTTTTGGTAACTCATTAAGAATATATTTACTTTGTTCTTCTTTAGAAAATTTGAAAGTTATTTATGTTGCTTAAAGTTTATTGAATGTTTCTCTAAAGACTACACCATGTTTGAGAAGATAAGATTGCTGAAATATATCCAGATTTTTTTTTATGAAAATATTTCATCTTACAGTTCTTTGGTTGCAAAACAAAGATCATTGAACAATAATTGGTGTTAATCAAAAGGCCTAGTTTTTAGATAAAGCAGTTCTGTACAGAGTCTTGAGATTGTTTCTCACAGATTGTATGTTATTATTGTTGATTTTTTTTCCAATTTAGATAGTATTTATTTTGCTGTTCTTGTGTAATTGCTCTGGCTATGGTCTTAAATAATTATGTTGAGTAGAATAGTCTATGGTGGGCATCCTACTTCAGGCTTGATCTTAAAAAACAATATTCCAAATTTATAGTATTATGTGTAATGTTAGTGGAGGGCTTTTCATATATGGTCTTTATTATGTTGAGGTAATTTCTATTTTTGGTTTGTCGGTGGCTTTTAATCATGAAAAGTGCTGAATTGTGTTAAATGCTTTTTCCTTCATCTATTGAGATAATCAGGTGACATTATCCTCTATTCTGCTAAGGGAGTACATCACATCAATTTATTTTATGTGTTGAACTATCTTTTCATCTCAGAAATAAATTACATTTGGTCATAATATATGGTTCTTTTAATGTGCTATTGAGTTTGGCTTGCTGGCCTTTTGTTGAAGAATTATGCATCCACATTCATCAGGGATATGACTGGTAGTTTTATTGTCTGGGGTGCTTGTGTCTGGCTTTTGTATCAGAATAGTAATGCTCACTCATAAAATGTATTTGGAAGCATTCCTTCCTCTTGAACTTTTTGGAACAGCTTGAGAAGAATTGATATTAATTCTTTAAATGTCTGGTTGAATTCACTCGTGAAGCCATCTGTTCCTAGGTCTTTTATTGTTGGGAGATTTTGATTACTGATTTTTTCTCTATACTCATCTATCACTCTCTTTGCTTCTCACTCAATTTTGAAACATATTTAGAAGATTGTTGGAGTGCATTGTTAGAGATGACCATTCCATTTATTTTTCTATTTTTACGACTTAGCAATTCTTAAATAACTAACAACAACAAAGGGGAGAACAGAAATACTGTAGTATATGTAACAGCCATCCATTGAGATAAGATGAAAATAATCAAATTCAGATTGTTTCATGATTAAGATCATAAACATTGAGGCTTGCTCAGTAATTGAGTAAAACCAAAACTTACTATAAGCCATAGTCATCCTAGGGTCCCCCATGCTATATATATATATATATATATATATATATATATAGCCTCCATGGTTCTGTGGGTTGCAGTCTGATTGTTCTGTGCTTTATATCTAGAATCCACTTATGAGTGAGTCCATGACATGTTTGTCCTTCTGGGTTTGGGTTACTTCACTCAGGATGATTTTTTCTAGTTCCATCCATTTGCCTGCAAATTTCATACTGTCATTGTTTTTCTCTGCTGAGCAGTACTCCATTGTGTATATGTACCAAATTTTCTTAATCCATTCTTCAGTTTTGTGTCTCCATGACGGGTAAGGTGACTTGCTGACATTCCACGCAACCTAAGTCAGAAGCTCATTTTTTAGTAAAAGGGGGGACCAGTAGAGTCCTGGCCCCCGTTTTGGGTAACTGTTGCCTTGCTTGCTGACTTTGACCTTGATATCCTCCCTATGCTAATTCCTTGCCGGGTTCCACCCTCCTGAATGCTTAAGGGAAGTTCCTTGTCTGTGTATCATGCATATTGGGCGTTAACAGCTTAGATGCAAGATTGTAAAACATCAGTAGCGAACTTCTGCCCTCTGGGGTTCTCCCATTGTGCTGTAAGCCTGTATTTAAGACCTCCTCCCTCCTTCAATAAAAGGCATTCGGCATTAAAAAAATAAATAAATTAATTAAAAAAAATCATAAACAGATAAAAATGACTGCCCACTTTCAAGCCAAGGGATAATTTCAGTTGCTTGCAGGATTTTTCAGACCATTGCTGATAAATTTTGGGATCATCTAATCTTAGAATAAATGTTCCTATCACTCAGTAGGTCCATATTCTCTGTTTGGATTCAGAAGATACCTAAAACTTTTCATTTGTTTTATCTCCTGGTGCCTGTTGGCATTACTACCATAGGTGACTTCCTGGTAAGCAGCTAATGCAATTGTGGTCTGGAAATGCTTCTGTGTGACTATCAGCTCATACTTCAAACCCAGAATGACAGAGCTAAGCACACAAAATAAATGTATTCAGTCTTTAAATTCACAAAAAGTTATTTAGGTGGTTTGTGAAATGTGTGTCTATGTTTAATGACGCAAACTACAGAAGTTGTAAGGCCATCTTACTTAAAAGTCTAATGATGTTGATTTGGCCAGAAGTTGGGGTAGCTTGGAAAATATCAAAAAAAAGCAACTTTATCAAGAGGCAAATTAGTTTTTGAGGCTTGTGTTAATTGGCAGCCAAGGTGTTTCATTATGAAGCTGAATTTTTAACAGTTGTTACTTGGTTACTATGAAAACACCAGCCAAAAGAAAACACAGCATTGTAAAGGATCTGTCTCCCATTTCACCCAATCCCTTTGCCAATGTGTCAATAATGTGTATCCTGTTTTAAAACACTCATGTGGTGCCTAGAGATTATGCCTATGTTGACTCTCTATTCATGGTGTCGTCTGCATTGGAGGCGTACTTAATAATGAATGGGTTCAGGGATGATCACTTTCAAACTGCAGGTGCCGTATTTTTCTATTTTGCTGTTTTCTTTGTTTGAATGAAATCCAAGACTTTACTGGGAGAACTGTTTTCTCTTTGTAACCTACCACATAAAAGAAACCACAGGGAATATATAAATGGTAGCTACAGAGATGATTCTTCTGGATGCAGCAATGAGAAACGCGGTGCCTTGTCTGTATGTGTGGATGTACATACTGCTGAGTCCGTAAAGGAAACAGAAACACCTCAGGGCCATAGGTAGTGATGTCCAGCTGTTTACTCCCTTCATGAATGGTAAACAGTGTTAAGGTTTCACACCACACAACATACTCAGAGGACCTGACAGTATGAAAGCTTTGATACTTTCCCCAGTCTGACATTTTTGTAGCTGTCTGGCGCTAGAGGAAGAGGTGAAAAGAAGAAAAAGGGAAAAGAAGTGTTTATTCCCTGAGTTCACAAAGTATAGGCCACAAATCCCTGTCACCTCCTGTCTGTAATGATCTTTTCGGTGTCTTCTGTGGTCAGTATCAGGTTTTATGGAGATGAGCAGAACAAAACCATTTTCTGTAGAGGATGCAAACTTGTTGGTTCAAATTGTGTGCCCCTAGTTCCTAGCCAAATCACTTTAATTATGTGATAATAGTCTTACTGAAGCATCTCTTGTTTATTCTGAGAAGGAAGCATGGCTCTATTTGCTGCCCTTCAAAAGAAGACAACCACAGGCTTGCAAAGTCTCAGTGAGGGATTTACAGAAAAATAATGAATGCTTCTGCTGTAGCATGTCACAGGGGAGGCTGGGACAATAGTGATCTTATGCACACTGCTGCTCCTTGCTTGCTGGGCAACATGTACACCTGGATTTCTGACAGCTATACGGGTTCACTAGAGACTTCTGCCATTCTGTTCATCCCCTCATAGGCCATGGTCGAGACGGTTAACAACCTCCTTCAGCCGCAAGCTTTGAATGCGTGGAGAGACCTGACTACAAGCGACCAGCTACGTGCAGCCACCATGTTGCTTGACACTGTGGAGGAGAGCGCTTTCGTGTTAGCCGATAACCTTTTGAAGACTGACATTGTCAGGGAAAATACAGACAATATTCGTAAGTGACCTTTGTTAAGACAGAAGGTCGAGAGTCACTTGCATAGCAGGAAAGAGGGAAAAAAAAAAGATATCTGGTGCCCCTGTCATAAGCAGTGCTTTGGTTTGGTGTATATATGTTATTCTATTTCTCAAATAGCTTTCAGTTTAACAAGATCAGAATCCATGCTTGTTAACCTCCACAAGGCATTCCAATATTAGATGTGTTACCTTGAGGTCACATCAGTGAGGTTTATTAGTAGAATTTTATATAGGCGTTTATTTATGTAGGTTTTTATACTGTTTACTATTTTGACCTCCTAATGTGAAGATTACCTGTCTTGAGTTATGTCCTATAAGAAACAAGACATTTGAGTGATGATGCTAATGTTTGGAAATTGTATCATCCCTTCCTATAAGTGTAAATCTGTTTTTATTGTGTTTTAGGATGTAGCTGACAATTTTATTTCAGGAGATTTGATAAAGCTGTTTCAAATTTTATTGGGTTTGTAGATAGATCAATACTGATGTGACAGTACATCTCTGGAGTACAAAAGGAGTTTTACATAATTCATGGAATATAGATAATATTATTAAAATTAACTTAAAAGCAAAGACAAAAATATAAAGATGGATTAAACTTTTAAGTATTAGGCTTGATTATTGTACATTTGTATTCTTTACATGATTTTGAACATCTTTGCTTATTTTATTTTGTAAATAAAATAAAAGGACTAACCATATACTTTCCTATAAATTGAATGACTTTAACATGAAAAATAGACCAAGAACTCTGAATTTCTGAATATAGAAACAGTTTAGTGGTTAAGGAAATTCTTGTAGCTTTGCCAGATTCCTCGTAGAACACTGACACCTCTGTGTTATGAACAGAATTAGAAGTTGCAAGGCTGAGCACAGAAGGAAACCTAGAAGATCTAAAATTTCCAGAAAACGTGGGCCATGGAAGTACTATCCAGCTTTCAGCAAACACTTTAAAGCAAAATGGCCGGAATGGTAAGTTGGAGTTTGTTTTTGTGCACCATGCTATCGAACTTTTATTCATTCTTTTGCATTGTGGCTTGGGATTTTAAATCCGTCATACAAGAGTTCTTTACACCTTCTTTCTGTGCACCACCATCTTTATCGCCCCTTTACTTCTTCCTCTTTATCTACTGGACCATCGATATAACAACGATGCACGTTGTATAAAATTCTCTGTCAGATTCTATCACTTTTCGGTTGTCAGAACCTTGAACATGAGGAAAATTCTGAACCCCAAAACTCAAATAGTCTACCAAGTCCCCTCCAGTCCCCACCCCCATCCCCAGGAGTAACTGTCATTGAGTTTGCAGATTGAACTAATGGAAATTTTGGTGGGGATGGTCCTTGCAACTTGGGGGGGGGGCGGGGATTTCAAGACAGGGTTTCTCTGTGTAGTTTTGGTGCCTCTCCTGGATCTCGCTTTATACACCAGGCTGGCCTTGAATTCACAGAGATCCACCTGCCTCTCCCTCCTGAGTGCTGGGATTAAAGGCGTGTGCCAAAGCCACCTGACTCCTTGTAATTTTTAAAGGTACAAAATTTTGTGTTTTCTTTAGGTTTTTATAAGTGTATCTGTACTTTTCCTTCATAAAACATACAGAAAAGTCAACTATAAGGAGGATTTTGAGGGGATGTGACTAGGATATATATATATAGGTCACCTTAATTAACTTTTAAATCAAATTCACTAATATATATATGTATATATATATATTAGTATATATATATTATATAATGTAACCTCATGGAAAAAACATATTGCTAGCTCCACAAATCTTTAAAAAAATGATTTTTCACAAAGGCAGGAAACCCCTTGAACCTGTTAAATGATATGGAGATGACCTGAGGTTGTTGTAACCTGTTCAAAACTGCTGCTTCATATAGAGAAAATAGCTCTGAAAAAGGATCTCCTTAATATTATCAATGGTTTCAATTTTCTGTCATCAGAATATAATGTTGTTAAGGCATTATAAATCATTAATGAATAAACTTAGAAATCATTAGTGTACTGTCAACTGGAGGAAGGAAATGTTCGAGGCAGCAGTAAGTGAAGAGCGGAAACAGACACTTGTATCCACTTCCTATTGGTTCAGCAACTTCTGCTCCCCTCAACAGTATTTCCCACCAAGAAAGGTTCCTCCCCAGATGGAAATCTCACCAGTTCACTTCCAGTGACACTTGGAATGAAACCATATTACTGAGGGAGGTCTACAGCTGTCTAGCTTGTGCATCTTGTCTTACTTGCCCCCTTCTCATTTTTTTCTCAAGAATGACCTGTGATCCATGCTAAGTAGTTTTGATTCTTTTCAACATAAAAAGCACGTATGGTTCTGCAACAGGGTTTTCTGTTCACGGCAGCCTCTCTATCATTTGACTCCCCCCCACCTTTATTGAAAATAGCTTTTTCTCTTGCATAACTCTGATGAAGGGTTCCCCTCCTTCTACCCCTCCCCAAACCCCCAAATCCAGATCCGTCCTCCTTTCTGTTACTCATTTAAAAAAAACAGCCTTTTAAGGGATAATAATAAAACAAAACAAAAACTAACGCATAAAACGAGGGCAAAGGAAACAGAAGGACAGGAGCCTTAAAAAGGCACAAGAGACCTACTCGTTCACATACTCAGGAATCCCATAAAAACTCTGAACTGGAAGCCTCTCTCTCTCTCTCTCTCTCTCTCTCTCTCTCTCTCTCTCTCTCTATATATATATATATATATATATATATATATATATATATATATATACACACACACACACACACATACACAAAGGACTTGTAAGGTAAAGGAGAAAAACATATAAATAAAAGTAAAAATTAAGATAAAATTAATGATCAAAAAACTTCTGACATGAAATTTTGAGACAAGAAACCTTCAGTGATGCTGTTGAGTTCATTTTCTGTTGGCTATCTACTGCTGGGTGTGCAGACTGTAATTTAGAGTAGTTTGTTTCTCCAGTGAGTCTCCCTCAGGAAAAACTAAAATTTCCTTTGGAAATGGTTATCAATTGGAGATAGTTTCTGGCATAGGGATGGAGTCATTTGTCCACTCCTCCTTTCGTCTCTGGAACCCCGTCTAGTGTAGACCAGGCCATGGCCTCTGCATGCTGTCTCAATCTCGGTGAGTTCATATGAACTTTGCTCATGTTGATTTAGAGGGTCTTGTTTTATTGGTTTCTCCATCCTCTCTGGCTCTTAAACTCTTTCCACTTCTTCTTCTGTGGGGTTCCCTTAGCCCCAAGGATTAGATTTGATGGAGACATTTCATTTAGGGCTGCCCAATGTTCCAAGGTCTCTCACTCCTTGCATATTATCCAGCTTTGGGTCTCAGTATTTGTTCACATCTGCTGTGGGAAGAAGCTTCTCTGATGATGGTTGAGCAAGTCACCATCATTTGATTCTTAAGAAGTCCATCTTAGTTCTTTACGGAGACTCTTCTCTAAGGTGGACCACTGTTATTGAACCCTCTTCCTTCAGTCATACTTATGACAATACTGCTGCTTAGCAGTTTTTTCCCTTTGTTTGTTTGTTTATTTGTTTGTTTTTAACTGCCTGCTTATTATCTGACTCTTTCCAGGCAATAAGTTCCTAAAGAGCAGGGGCCATGTCTAATGTCATTCACCCTGGTAACCATAGTGCTGTAAACAAGGCATGATACACGATATTGAATAACTTTGTAGACTTTCTGACAGCAGGCTAAAAAGGTCATAAATATGCCTACATTAACCATATCTGGTGGCTTGATTTTATTGATTACATTGATGTGCAATATTTTCATCTTAAGTCCCATTAAGTCACTTTGGAGTGAGTAATTTGAAACAATTATGTGAAACTACATGGACTGATGAAACAAGATGGAATGACAACATGCCACTGAGCATTATGTGGAAATGTTATGACTTATTAGCTGACTATCAGCCAATTATAATAAAAGTCACTAATATTAAGAAGAAAAAAACACTTGAGTAACACTAAGTGTAGCCTTCAAGCATGGTGCATTTTATCATAAATCCAGAAGTAAAATTGTTTCTCTACTATAACAGATAAGTATTTAGTGAGCAGCTATTATTTGGATATAGTGTCTTAGATATAGGTGAGATAAGAATCCTATCTTCCTTCATGAAGTTGTCATTACATTTCTTTGTTAAATTATTGAAAGGACAGTGAATGTCATGAAATACCAGCCTGCCACATAGCATAAAATGCCTGGAATGTCTCTGAGTGCTGTAAGCCTGCTGCTGCAGCTGCTGGTATCTCTACTTTCTGCATCATGGGGTCACTGGCCCCTGTCTGAGTCTGAGGTCATTGCATCTGATTGGATGTGTCTGACTGGAGTGCTCAAGGAACTGATTTGCATGGCTAGTTGCAAAAACAAGCCTGTGTACATTTTGTGTGTTTAAATTCCTAAGAGTAGGAAATTTCATAAACATATAAGTACAGTTGAGGTACAAGACAGTCATGATCATACTTCTTTAACCCCTCACCACACACACACACACACACACACACACACACACACACACACACACACACTTACTTCTCACTTGGCCCTGTTTTCTCTCTTTCTCTATTTGACATTGAGATTCAAAAACACTTTGGTTTCTGATCTTCGTCACTGTAGTAGTCTGGGTAGCATTGGTTTCTTGGCAAACTAGGATCTTATAGTAGAAATAGGAGATAGGGTTTGATGTTTGCCATGAAAAAAAATGATAAAAATTAAAACACGACAAAAGAACAAAAAAAAGCAGTTAGCTTTAAAAACTACTACAATTAGGAACTTAATCACATAGCGGGAAAGGGCTTTATGACTTTGTAGAAATAGTGAACTGAAAAGAAAATGATTATTAAATTCCTGGGCAAAAAGAAAAAATAGTGTCCCTATTTAAAAAAAATCCAGTTGGGCGTTGGTGGCACACGCCTTTAATCCCAGCACTTGGGAGGCAGAGGCAGGTGGATCTCTGCGAGTTCAAGGCCAGCCTGGTCTGCAGAGTGAGATCCAGGACAGGCACCAAAACTACACAGGGAAACCCTGTCTTGAAAAAACAAACAAACAGAAAATGTCCTATCGCAAGCTGGGTAATGTTGGCACACACCTTTAATCCCAGTACTGAGGAGACAAAGGCAGGTGATTCTCTGTGAATTCCAGGCCAGTCTGGTCTACAGAGTGAGATCCAGGACAGCCAAAGCTACACAAAGAAACCCTGTCTGGAAAAACAAAACAAAAAGAATCCCATTGCAATATAATTAAAACACAATAAATTATGAGTGTTTAGTTTAAGAAATCTGACAGTTATATTTACCTCTATAACTAAAACACAAAACAGAAGGAAAACCAACTGGAAACTAAGTGTTTCCTATTTATACATTTCCATGGTGTTTCTTACTGTCCCTTGCTTCCCTTCTTCTCTCCTAATGAAATGTTCTTACTATCACTCTGTTCTTAGCCTTCATATATCCAGAATCACTCAATATGAGCTATATTCTGTTTAGATTAGTAATCCAAAAAATCACTTTGACAATTCAGTCATGGTTTGCCATTCACTAATATTTTATGCTGTATTGACACATAGTGTATTCTATTAATATACTATATTTATTCTTCTATCAAGATACAGGCTAGGATCAATAAGAATTCTGTAAAAAGCCTCATGCAAATTGTTTTCTTTGTGGTAAATGTTCTCACTTATCCAGGAAGGGTCAATATGTATGCAGTTTTATAAAAAATGTCAAAAATCTTTCCAAGTCACTGAAATATTTTATATTCCCATCAGCAGGGGAATGAGTCTAAGGCTGTATAAACATTAGGATCCACACAGGGTGTAAAATGGTATTACAAATGTAGCTTTAACTTTCTGTTTCCGTAATTGCTAATGTTTCCAGCCATCTTTTCATATATTAAATGATTTTGTTACATTCTTCCGTAAAATGTCCATTAATATCTTTGGGGAGTTTAAGATATCTTCTGTCATCATCCTGTTGACCGGCACGCATGTTCTGTATATGCATCTTATTGTTCTCTAATCTCTAGTTGGCATTTGTCTTCTTAATGATACATTTTAATAGGTTCACAATTTTAATTTTGATGAAGTTCAGTTTTCCCTTCTGTGTATTGTGTTTTGAGGCTATGTGCATTATTTTATCTTCTTCAAAGTATAAAGAGATTATCTTGTATTTTGTTCTATAACATTTATAATTCTGGATTCTGGTGCTGGGTCTATGAGACATCTTGAATTTAGCTTCTAGTGTACAGTGAGACAGTGTTTGAGATTCAGTGTTTAAAGAAGTGATATCTAATGTTCTCAGCAGAATTCCACTTTCTTATCAGTAACTTGGTACTCCCATACCAATGAAGCGAATACATGCTTGATTTTATGTCTGTGAATGTGCATTATATAGTTTTGGCTAATCAGAATGACAGACTCTAGTAAAGCATCGAAACAAATCATTTTCTTCAATTTTCTAATTCACATTTGCATTTATTTTAGGAGAGATTAGAGTAGCCTTTGTCCTGTACAACAACCTGGGTCCTTATTTGTCTACGGAGAATGCCAGTATGAAGCTGGGCACAGAAGCCATGTCCACAAATCATTCTGTTATCGTCAATTCTCCTGTTATTACAGCAGCAATAAATAAGGAGTTCAGTAATAAAGTTTATTTGGCTGATCCCGTGGTATTTACTGTTAAACATATCAAGGTAAGGAAATGACATGTCATGTTTCATTTTCTACAGTATTTATATTTGTTATAGAATGCATATCAAATGTATTAATTTTATTTCAATATTTTTATTATCAATATTTATATAGTATATTGTTAAAGAATGTAGTCATGATTGTCTTCAGAAATATTCATAAAAATGTCAGAAAACTAAGTAAAACTGGTCTTCATATGAAATGATATGTTAATTTTTTTACATAGTAACATTATTACATCTAGATGTAATATGTATAATACAATATTAGATATTCTATATATGTACCACACAGTTCTTAAAAGAGCTTGCAATGCACTAAATTAATCTGGACAGCAATATTTCACATGCTATTATAAGCAGTCATGTCTGTGTCTGAAGATATATTTTTGTATATGTACAAATCTGGAAGTTGTAAATGTTATAAAGATTTGTAAAGACCACCCTTTTAGAAGGCTTTTCCAATGGTTGGCTTCTTTGCTTTGAAATTTAAAAACCAATCCAATTGTAAAATATTGCTAGTAACATTGTTCTGGTATCAACAGTTTTGAAAAATAGTAATCTCACTTCTAATCAGACAGAACAAATGCCAGGCATTCAATTTCACTTCAGATTGATGAGGGCCACTTAATATGAATATACTGAACACACCTCTGTAAGGATTACAACATATCATGAGGCTGTGCTGTGGGTAAAGAAAATGCCTACTTCATTTGCTCGGTCGTAAAATAGTTATTGCCTTTATTGATCTTTTTCCACCATAGCAGTCAGAGGAAAATTTCAACCCTAACTGTTCATTTTGGAGCTATTCCAAACGCACAATGACAGGTTATTGGTCAACACAAGGCTGTCGACTCCTGACAACAAACAAGACACATACTACATGCTCCTGTAACCACCTCACGAATTTTGCAGTATTGATGGCACATGTGGAAGTTAAGGTAAGATATGCCATAAAGCATGTTCTAGTATGCAATCAGGCTGCTAATTCTAAATATCCCCAATTCTTTTTTCCTAGTAGTTCTAGCCAAGAACTCCGGCATTCATGCCGTATCTGTTTGAATGATTCAAATCACTGCTTCTTTCTTTTTCCATTGTGAACATAAAACATAAAATTGAAGTTTGTTCAATAAATCTCTTTGTACTATCTTTGTTTTCAATTAGACAAATAAATGCTATACCGTAACCTCATGAGCAGGGTAAATGGGACTGTGTTAATGGAAGCTGGGATTAGATACATTGACGACTAAAGAACTATATATAGATTAAACACTGTCAAACCAATTCCTGGAAAAATAACAGATCTGTGTGATACATAGAACCTTGTGGAACAGAGGGTTTGGCATATTGTAATACAGTGTGGAATGGAATGTCTAAGGAAGAGTTCAGGTGGTTGACAGTTTTCACAGTTGAAAATGAGTTATGTTGGCTGCATCTGCTTCTTTCTGGAATGACAGCTTTTATACATATAGATGATTGAGAAAGAGAGCTTGGGTTTTCAATGGATGAGAAGGCTGAGTGAGCTTTAGGGTATTGTCTAACATAGGAGAACTATCAATGGTTAGACTATAACATAGTCTGTATCCAAAAGTCCTAGGTCAACAAATTGGTTGGAGAGGTTGGAGATCTCTGCTTTTTTTTTTTTTTTTAAGCAAGATACTTTGGTAATGACTAGGAATCCTGGTGCCTCGCTTCTCTCAAACAAGTTGGCAAGGACCAATATCTCAGTTGATTCTACTTGTGGATCATAGTCAATAATTACAGGGAGAGGAGCCGTACCTTTTATGTGACTAAAAAATACAAAAATAGGGAAGTTTTCTGATAAAATATCCAGTGAAAAAAATATATAGTTATAGTCATAAACTAAATGAATATTTAAAGTTAGTTCATAACCTATAATTTTCTTCAAATGTTTTATGTATTAAATATAATAAAACCTGTAAGTTACCCAATATAAAAGTTATTAATCTCATATAAATTACATTATATAGTAAAAAATATTTTCTCTTAATACTTTGGAGTTTTGTTTTATTTTATGTAATATGTTTTTTGCTTGTATGTATGTCTGTGTACCACGTGTATAGTTCCCACAGAGGCCAGAAGAAGCCTTAAGATCCTTTAGAACTGGAGTTATAGATGCTTCTTATTTGGGGTGTAGGTGCTTGGGATTGAACCTTGGTTGTATGGAAGAGCTGTAAGTGCACTTAACCACAGAGCCATTTCTCCATCCATATAGTATATAATTTTATATAGTTAACATAGTATTTTTGTTAGAGTGAAGTATGCATTATGTCAACATTTAATCCTTTGTTTTCATAGCATATCGTAATACCTCAGTCTAATTTTTTAATAGACAATTGAATTTTTAAAAGCATAAGTACTTAAAACCTAAATTGGCCATGACAATAACTGAATGTTCCTTCACAAATTTTCCTATTATATATATAATATTGCTTAGTATGCAATTTTAAGAATTGATAGATGATACATTTAGGGCAAATTACTTTATGAGGTGAATGCAGTTTGAAAGAATACATATTTTAAACCAGTTTAACTGTTCAATCGAGGACAGTTTTGTTGATATATAATGTATTAAAGGACAAGATAAATTCTGCCCTCAAGAATATAGTTTTTCATAGAGAAAGCACAAGCAAATAGTTACATGATAATAAGGAAGAGATTAGAATGAAGTTTTTTGCAGTGTTCTATGGTAAAACTGAATATATAAAGTCAGAAAAAAATTAGTAGATTCGAGGTGGTCAGTTATAAGATTCCTATTAAGAAATTAAGATAAGTTGTAAAGAATATACCAATTAGATATGGCATTAAATATAACTTTATATAACTTCAATGACAAAGAAGTTAAATATGATGTTTGAAAATGGTATGAAAAATCTAGGATTACTGCACCATGTATACACCATGGCTGGCCAGCAACTGGAGATGAGGACTTCAGTAGGCCTGTGGCTAAGTTCAGTAAGCTTAACATTTATAGGCTGGGACTGGAGTCTGAACACACACACACATACGGCACAGCTTATGTGTCTCAATATTTACAAACAATACACTAAGTTGGGAAACATGAAACATACTGATTTACAAAAACTTAGCTGTAATGGCAAGGGGGACACAAAATCTGAACTTAGAATTCTTAAAATTACCAGAGTTCTGCTGGAATGTGACAGTATGGGAGTGCATCACCGAGTGGGACCCAGTCAGTGGTCTACTTTACCTGTTAAAAGTATCAGACCTCAACTAGGGTTCTCTTTACAGGGTTTCAGAGTATACATGTAGAATGAGTCTACAGGCAATTTTACTACTTACTACTGCCTTTCTAGAAAGTGATGGCAATGGAATGCTTTGCATTCTCCATAGATGATTCCCAATACCGTAGAGTTACAGATGTGGACCCTAACAGTGGCACATAGTTCAGTAGTTTTAGTAAAGAAAGTCTATCACCATGGCAGGTGTGAGGAAAATTTGTGTTTCAGCCAGACTTAGCACATAAAAACACACATAAAGCTTATTATCTCAGTTATGTATTCTAATAGACGAATTAGCAACAAGAATTTATATACTTGTGAATTTTCACCTCTGTGACATCAGTCAGAGTGGAACAGCTATTAATGTTCAACACATTTTAGAAACTGAAAACTGTGGCAGAGGGTTTGCATACCTTATGCCAATGAGGCAAATAATTTCCTGCTGCATAGTTTTTTTTTTGGGGGGGAGGAGGTGTTATAATTTAGAAAAAATGGTCCAGGTATCCTTGAAGAAGACCACATCTATATCCCACTGGCAACACGAAAATAGAATTACTTTTGCTGTTTCGACACAGTTAAGATTCTGGTCTTCAAGGGACTATGAGGCCTGTTTTGTCAAAGCATTTCAAAGTGATTGAGTTCAGCAAGATTGGCCACATTGACAAATGATAGATTTAATTCTGGAATGCGTTAGTCAGGCTCTTGGATCCTACATTTCAACCAGCCAAGACATTAAACTCTGAAAAATGGATCAAATTTAGGCAACAAAAAATATCATTTTTTTTGGCTCAGTTCATTTCCTAACAGCCCTTCTCCAATCCATTTTAAAAGGATCATGACTGTGACCACTATTGTGTGTCAACAAGAGACAAAATAAATGGAAATCGATATTTTCCTTTAACAATCACTCACACAGAATGCCTCATGTGTATCTTGTATTGCAGTCTCCAGTGATTACCACAGTCAGCTCCATTTTGATCCCGGAACATGAGTTTGACACTTTCATGATTAAAGAAGAACTAAAAATACTGGGCCTAGTCATCACTAAAATTTTCATCTCTGAAAATAAAATATATTAAGAAATTTGCATTAAACTACTGTTTGAAATAGAACAATAATTTATTCATGCACAATGAGAGATACAGCAGTCAGTTAGAACAGATATATTTGTATATACTAGTTACCTACCTCCTTTAAACTCTATGCTAAACCTGTATAGATAAAGGAACATATTAAATAATTTATTTGACAATTTTGGAAAGAAAGGAAGAATTGCCAGGATAATCTTGATAACTGTTGACATTGAATCTTGGCATGTATTTTCTTCCTCTCTCTCTCCCTCCCTCTCTCTCTCTCTCTCTCTCTCTCTCTCTCTCTCTCTCTCTCTCTCTCTTTTCTTGCCTGTCCAAGCACAGTTCTTTTTCCTTTATTTTATAAAGAAGTGCATCCTTTGGGAAAAAGGAATCACATTTTCTCAAAATAACACATATTTCAAAAATTTTAGGCATTTGGAGTTTACTTTTTTTTATTTATAAAGAAAAACATTTGATTGGAGTGGCCCGATTACAGTTTCAGAGGTTCAGTACATTATCATCTTGACTACAGTTTCAGAGGTTCAGTCCATTATCATCTTGACTACAGTTTCAGAGGTTCAGTACATTATCATCTTGAACAGGGAGAATGGAGATGTGCTGGCAGATGTGGTGCTGGGGCTGAGAGTGCTACACTTAGCAATACTCATTTTCTCTTTTTGTTTGTTTTCCACACTGTGAGGACCTTAGTAAGATAATCATCATAAAGTTATTGAAAAAACTTTTATTGTACAGCAGGTTCTCTATAAATATAAGTTCCTGTTTCCCATTTCTTCCACATATTACCAAACTCCAGTGATTATGGTTCAAATTTCTGGCCCTCAAGGCATGAGCATGAGAAGAAGAATAAAGAACTGAAGTTGTTCTGATGGTTGTGATTCCGATGATTACTGAGGTCCCTTTGATTTAGAGATGTAGAGGAAAGTGATGGATCTGAACCTACTTGGTCAGAGAGGGCTTAACAAAGAAATGTCCTGACCTGTAGGAGGAGTATGATGTGGTTAGCTAGGTGATGTGTGGAAAATGAGTTGATCATATTCTTGTAGCACTTTCTCTACATGCCCTGCCTATAATACTCCTGTTTCTTTCTTTCTTCAGCATCTGGAACTACTTGGCTTTCTCTTCTGATTGGTCCTCACCCACACACCCTCTCATCATCACTTGTGCCCAGAGTTTACCAAATTGCTGCTTTTCTCCCTAGCTGATCTTATGGAGTCATGTGGTATTAAATATCAATTAACAGTTCCTAGGTTTCAATCTTCATTTCCAGACTCAGATGTAGCCAGTGGCTTGACAGAACTGCAGATATTCCTTAACCTCTGTTGTAGTTAAATCCCAGTGCTCTCATTATAAGGCATAAATGGATTCAATACAGGGGACATCTCAAATTTTTAATCCTAGCCTTGTTTAGTTTAATTGTTCCTAGTCCACATATATTATGCTGCAGCTGCACAAAATCACCAAACATAGCCTATGTTAGAGTAAAATGTAGACAGTCATATGATTTATTAAATACTGTAGAGAAAGTGTATAACAGAGAGGTTGATGTGCCCAGGAGAAAGAGGTGGGCATTTTGAAGTTATGATGGGATATGAATACAAAACACAGTGAACAAACACTGATTGCAATAGAGTGCATGCTGAAGTACAGGTTGATGGCTCCTGTGGAGACATGGCTGACAGTGATATGCTGCTTACTGCTACTACCCAGCACCCTTTTACTACATGTTAGACTAGGGAAATGCTGAAGTTCAACTCTGAAGGGTGGTTTTTATCAATCAAATTCATGTTTTGCACCATTATATTAAAAATATTCTAGGTCAAGCCATTACTCGTCCAGCTGTCATCAATTGGGTACAATCTGTAGTTAGCTTTATGTGAGAAATATCATAATTCACATAGTCTTCTCCATCTTGTTAAATGACTACGTTGCTTTGCGCGGTGTCCCATCCTGTACCACACACCGTCTTCGTTTTCCTTGTTTTTACTGATCCTGCACATTGGTTCTGTTAATACACTGTGGACAAGAGAGACCTGATCTCAGCACCTCCATTGCTATCCTCCTGCTTCAAGCCCCTGGGGTCTCCTCACTGAGTTTTTGCTAACACCCCTTAGCTAGTCTCTCCTCTCCTTGTCCCTCCCAGGTCTATTCTCAGAGTGGCTGCCAAAAGAATACGTCAATACTGTAAATTAGATTACATTCCTGCTCAGCTTTATTCTCAAAAAGCAATTTTGAAAATCTTTTAAAATGCAACTCAATAGCCAGGCGGTGGTGGCACACACCTTTAATCCCAGCACTTGTGAGGCAGAGACAGGTGGATCTCTGTGAGTTCAAGGCCAGCCTGGTCTACAGGAGTTCCAGGACAGGCACCAAAACTACACAAAGAAACCCAGTCTTGGAAAACAGCAACAACAACAACAAAACAAAAACAAACAAACAAAAAAACACTGCAACCTAAGACTCCTTACCTTAAATACAAATTTGCAAATGCCGGCCCCCATTAGCACCTTGTACCTCTTAACTTCTTTCCTATGGCTCACATTGTGTGAGACTTTCCCAAACACAGCAGGTGTGCAGTCACTGAAGAAAGCTTAGCTCCTTCCACCCACCACAGTCACAGGGCTTAAGATAACACAAAGTTACCTTCTCAGGGAGGACTTCCTTGTGCTCTTTGTTTCAAATTTCACGTCATCCCATGTGCATGAAATACAGTGGAGAGTAAGAAAAATCAGGCCCCTTGGCTCAAGAAATGTACAGTTTATCAAGTGAGAGATGTGATGAGATCTCAAATTTGATGCCGAGAATGATTTTTTAGATATGGCAACCTAGGCAGACAACAGAATGAAGCGAGTACCTCTAACCCCATAGTTCAACTTTGGTAAGAAAAGTAAGTAAGAACGCTGAAAATTTTGTTTGTTTTCACTACCATTTTTTTTCCCTATAAAGTAGAAGGTAATGGACAAAGGTAGATTTTGTTTTATTTAAATTTTTAAAATTGTCCTATTTTGATTATCTGTTTTAAATTCATGACTTAGCACCAAAAATCTAAATAACAGTGAGCAACCACTTTTCAGTGAGCTAGTCTTTAAGTCTCAAATTAGATGGTAGGGAAAGTAAATAGATTTTAAATTAGATTTACTAATGGGTAATATAGATCATGAATGCTTATTAATAAGTTGATTAAATGCATAGTAATCACAAACAATGACACTTGAACTAGATATATATCTGCTGGAGAAAAGTTTTGTGAAGAAATACATATCTATTATTAGATTTATATGTGCTATACCAAAGTGACACTTGGGGATCTCATAGTCTATAAATAAGTATCACCATTCTTACAAAACATTGAAGGCTTTCTTTTTCTCCCACTCATAAGTAGTCATAATCATAAAGTGATTTGTTACTATTTTTATTATATCTTTTCCTCTTTTTCTTACATATTTTACAAGTCTATCATTTGACATTGCAAAGGAATTAGGAAAAACCATTTTTTGTAGTATAAGGCAAACAAATTTAAAATTTATTTTAATTGTTTCTGGAATACTGAAACTTATAAAAATCATAATCTTGCTGGGCGGTGGTGGTGCACATCTTTAATCCCAGCACCTGGGAGGCAGAGGCAGGCGGATCTCTGTGAGTTCGAGGCCAGCCTGGTCTGCAGAGTGAGATCCAGGACAGGCACCAAAACAACACAGAGAAACCCTGTCTCAAAAAAAAAAAAAAAACAAAAAAAACCAAACCAAAACAAAAAAAATTATAATCTTAATTTGAAAAAGTTAAGGCTTCAAGCAAAATAGTAAAAATATTTTAAAATCTTTTTGTTTCATTTTTTCATGCATGTATGCATCTAATAAGTTAACCATACTCTACCTCTTTTTTAATTTGGAATTTTTAAATACTTCTAATAATTCTTTGAGAATTCATACTGGCTTACAATGTCTTTTGATTATGTTCACCCCACATTCCTCTCCCTACCTCCTCTCAGTCCTCGATGCCCCACCCCCTCCCGACTTCGTGCTCTCTTTTTTTTAATATAGCCCACTGGGTCTAATGTGCTGCCCATATATTCTCTAAGACTGTAAGTTCATCAACTAGAACATGGTTTCAACCTTCCAGTGGCCAAATCCTTAAAAACTGCCTGTCCTTCCTGAGGAGTCATCAGCCACCAATAGCTCCTCAACTAAGCATGGAAGCCTGTAAGCCCCTTTCCTTCCATGCTGGAACTTAGACTGGTCTGATCTTGTTTAGGTCTTAGGCAAGCAATCTCAGCCACTGTAAACTCCTGAGTGTAGTGGTCCTGTCATGTCCAGAGGACATTGTTTCCCTCTGGTCCTTCCCAGCCTTTTGCTCCTACTGTTTTTCTGCCTCCCTCACCTGCGATGGTTCCTGAGCCTTGGGATGAAGCAGTATGACATAGACATACACACTTTGTGGCTGAACACTCCATAGACATTTGTTCTATGCTCTTTTATCAGTTACGAATTTCTACATCAACCACAGTCCTCGTCACAAAGAGTCTTCTCTGATGATGTCTGAGAGCTTCACTGATCTGTGGGTAGATAGACACAAAATTTAGAGGCAAGTTTGATACTATTTCCATTTATAAAAGTACTAGTATTGGGTTCAACCAAGGGTCCTGTGAGTTTGCCAATCTTGGGTTCTTGGCCAGATTTATAGCACCAAGCATGTGTTTCCTCCTGTGAAGCAGGCTTTAAAGCCAGTCAGAAAATAATTGGTTACCCTAAAACATTTGTGTCACTATAATACCCATGGGTATAAGTTTCCACTCTAGTTGGTACTGTAGTTCACAGGGTTCACAACTGAATAAGAGTTAGTGACTATTCCTCCAAGCAGTCTGCATAGCAATTATAAGTACTATGACAGCTATCTCAGCAGGGAGAAGAGTATGTGGTCAGTACTGTGTTCTGTGACCAAAGTGTATGGTGTTTGGCAGTAAAGACTTACCATAAAATTTTGGTAGGTAACCAGATTATTATTTTTAATATTTCACTGATGTTGCCATTTTCTAGCCTATATTTTCAGAAATCTCTACAGTCATTCAAATTTAAAGCTCTTATTTTGGCATGTAATCAGTACTTAATAAAAGTTACCCCTGTTTTCATAATGCTTTATACACAAGTTCTGTTACTTATAGTTAGGTCTTGGCATGGCTGTGTTTAGGGGATCACCTTTTATCCTTATTTTCTTGTACACACATAAAACAATTCTTGACAAAATGGTAGAATCCACTGAAGTGAAAGCCACACTGGATGCTGTATATTCTGGGGGAAACCATCCTAACGGCATCCTGTTTGTCTTTGTCTTTATTTTTGTCTGTTTTTAGGATGGTTTGTTAGATTAATAATGCTGGCGTCATGAGGAACTTTCCTTTGTTTAGGGGCCACGCTTTGTCAATTGCTGTTCATAATCTTACTGCAATTGTCAATTACAGTGATATCTAAAATGTCTCTCATCTGCTTGTAACTTTCAGCCTCAAGTTGACAACACAGCTGTAACTGGTTAACCAGTTTGGAATCTCACTGATTCTATTGTCTACAAAAAATTTCATTGTCTCTTGTTTAGACACAAAAATAATCATTACACAAACTTAGAGACTATAATTTTATACAGAATAGAAATAGCATTTATAGTATATTAAGACTTTTCCATTAAACTTAAAAAAGAAAGATAAAAAATCAATTCCAATGTAGAATAATGATTAGTAGAAGTTAAGAAGGATATAAACTCAAGCTAATCAGTTTCAAAATTGAATTAACTATACTGTGGTTTTATACAGAATCATAACAAATATGTTAGAATAGATTCTGATAATTATATTTCTAGTTATTTTCTCTTCCCCATTATTAATTTTATAAGTTTTGATAGTAAAATAGTCTGCATACTTTCCTATCAGTTCAACTTGACATTTATTTTTATCATCTGTAAAATATTTTTACATACTTTTATTTGATTATTGCATATTTTTCATAAATTTATTGTAATCATTTTATCTCAAAACTAATGCCTCCACTGACCGATCCCCATGGTCTCAAAAACAAAACCAAAAGAACAAAAATCAAAATCAGTGTGCATTTTCCTTTTAATGTAGTACTAATGCATTTAAACAATCACAACCTGGAAGTTTTTAATTATAAATTTATTTTAACATTTCTACTTTATTTTATTATTACATCGTGTCAGTGTGTATGTACATGGGTGCATGAGCATATGATCCAACACGCGTGGAAGTTACAGGACAATCCACAGTACTCGGTTGTCTTCTTCCCCGTGTGGGTTCTTGGGATTGAACCCAGGTCTCTGTGCTTGGTAAACAGCACCTTCACCATGTCTCATGCCTGAAATTTTTAATCCCACACCATAGCATCTGTGTGCTGAGCATTAGGAATCTGAGACTTTTTCTAAGCTACAAAATAAAGTAAGGTGTTTTTAAACTGTAAGGTTCTGCCTACACAGAGACTTATTTTCTAAAAAGACTGCATCTCTTTTAAGTGCAAATGGAAAAGTTACTTTATTAATTCTGTAAGTGTGTTACATGAGTGGAAAATAAAAATGTGCAGTGTATAATGTTCAACATTGCACCCTCATTCTTCCAGAATTATTTTCCTCATTCAGTGGCCTGTGTATAGTACGGCAAAACGAAGGTGGATGTAGAGATGGAAAATTATAGTTTGCATGCAGTACTTAAATGTATTTATTTAAGACAAACCACTAGATAATATACAAGTTTAATGTTTGTCAAATACAGAGTATAATGAAAAAAACGGTTTCAAAATGTAAAACTTTACAGTATCAACTATACTATTAACTATATCTTAAAAACAAAGACTTACACATGATTTGTCTTATTGAACATCATTTTGTACTATGTTTCATTTATGGCCTTGTTACAATTTGAAATTAGTTATTGGATAGTACACTGTTGTTTTGTCAACACCGTGTGTCTTATTATGTATGTATCAGATTCGTTAGGATCAATGTGTCCAAGGAACATGGTTCTGTATTCTTCTGCTGTAGCAGACAGGAGCCAGAATGTGAGGAGGTATCCTGTGCTGGCAATGGAGAAAATGTTCACAGTTTACTGGCATCATTGGAGCATGCAGGAGCCACATCTTCCCGAAGTAATTTCCTTTAGAGATGGAGCATTGATTGTCCAGGGCTATTCCTCATGCAACTCCAGACTCATTCTCATGTTTGGGATTAGGAGGAGAACACATTAAAATTTAAAATTATTCTATTATTTTCACTCCCAATATTTTACAGTCCTTTTATAGAAAATTTGATAAATAATAAACCTCTTTTTCCTATTTAAATTTAAAAATTGTCGCATATGTGCCATTTTATATATGCATGTTTATTTTTGCTGTTATTAGATTTTGCAAGTGAATGGCTGACATCATAATAATCCATTCCTAAATCCTTTGGCAATTACGTTTAAAACTTTTTTCTCTGCCAACAAGATACTTACATTGAAGCAGTTCTATTATCTACTGTATAAATTCATCTATAGAATATCCTCATCCTTCCGGTACTGGGTTTTGCTTTGGTTTTCCCTGAGGAGGATCTGCTCAGGGATCACACTTTACTTTCACCTACCCTGGCTCTTTAGTTTACTTTAGTCTTCATACTTGATTTGTCATGCCTGAAAAGGTCTTTTGATAGAGTCCAGGTCCAGGTTTTGTGTCTTTAGGTAAATGACCCCTATAATCTGTGGCAGGTCATCTTGAGCATTCCTCTTCACATTATCAACTGCTTCAGTGATACAAAGAAAATTTTCTTCTAAGATTCCCATAGAAAATTTTTTAGGTATCAGAAAGGAAAATATACAAAGACTTTGTTGACATTAATTTTTATATTTTCTGAAAATATCAGTTATTGCTTCACTTTTTACCAACCCCCTGTTTATTCCTTATTCTCTAGAAGCTCTTGATTCTGGAAGGAGTTTCCTATCAAGGATTAGGTACTTAACTTAGTTTCTAAGTAAATACATACCCAGCTTTGTTAGGACCAGAAATTTGGTTTGGCATTAGAAGAACAGATTAGTTTTATTCACAACAAAATCGTGAAAGTATATACTGTAGGCAAGATGTTACCACAACTACAAATGACTTTCAAACTCACCAAATGTTGGGTGCATGAATGCTGTGAATCCCGTTAAGGTCAGCTCCATCAAATTTAAGTGCAGTTATAAATCAATACTTAGAACAAGTAACCTTTTTTTCAATCGCATCCCTGTTCATTCTGTTTTTAGCAGGACCTAGTTGAAGTGTTTTCTAACTGCACTCTACTTGTTCCATATCACAGAAGTTTGCTTTATTTAGCATGGAGACCATTCACTGATTATTTATTGCTCCTTATGACCAGTTTCATTCTACTGTGTCTGGCAAATACAGGGATAAAACTAGAGCATTACGAAAGCGTCTCCAGAATGGGTACTTTTAAGATAGACACCTTAGACAACTTGCATAAGTTAGATTTTTAAAAGCATTTGGGCAAAATATAACTGAATTAAGCCACAGTGTCTAGCTCAGTTCCTACAGTTCAAGGTACTGTCAATTTATTCTGCATTATTTGCTGCCTGGAAAAATCCATGGAACCTTTAAGATTATTATTTTTTTAATGACTGTTATCTCAGTTACTGACTCTAAGACTGGGGGATAATTTGTCCTCGAGATTATTATCTGAAAAACCACGTTCTTCACAAAATATTGTAAGTTTATTCATGAGAATGGAAAAAGATGCATGGTAATTACTCCTTTTCTTTTATCTGAAATTGCTATGGCTAAGGAAATCAAATGAATAATGGGATGTGTGTATATGTGTGTGTGCATGTTTATATTTACACATAGCAGCCGTGCGAGAAATAGTCTTCTAGTGCATTTACTAATAGTTGATGGATAATTTTTTGGTTTTGTGCAGGCTTCTATCACCTGAATTGAAAACTTACTATTCCTTTCATTCTTAATCCAATTTGTTTTTAATTTAAATATTTTCTTCTTCTCTTTGATAATTTTTGTGAGAGCCAAGTAAATGGTTCTGTTAGGCACATAATGATAATAGTATTTAGTTCTTATTATGTTGACCAACTATTCTTGAGCACGAGGGGACTCTGAAGTGTGGTTTATATAGCCGGTATCACTCCATTGAAGAAAACTGATTTTTCCCAGAGGCTATCACTTTCAAATGGCTTCTTGGTTAGGGGTTAGGGTCAGGGTTTGTGGTTACTTCTTCTTCTCCTTGTTAGAATCATGTTTATGTTTAAGAAAGAGAAGGAATATAAAATTAATTAGATAGGGTGAGGGGAGAGAATCTGGGAAGAGTTGGGAGAAAGAAAATATGATCAAAACATAGTGTCTGAAAGTCTGAAAACACTCATGGTTTAAAAACACTGCAATGCACACTGAATATTATATTAACATATGTTAGACCACTATTAGGGATAATAGTTTTAAAGTCTTAATTTTACCTTATACAGTTAACATGCTGTTTTTTTTAGTAACAAAATGAAGAATTCTTTATTAACTTCACTGTCATTTTCTGCCACCATCTTTAGGAAAGTCTTACATTGTAAAATTTGAATTACTTTTTGAACATAACTGTTCTTTTCTAATTAATATATAACTTTAGAAAATTCAGTAGTCAATGTCTCATTTTGAGTGTCTGTGTGTCTTTTTTAGAAATCAAACAATTTTGAAGAACCCTCATAAATTTGTTTTACTATAACTTTTCTCTTTCCTCATGTCATGTATTTCAAAATGAGAGAGAAATCATTTTTACCACATTTTGAGAATGCAGTTTTACAGAAAGCTCCTGTTTTACCATATTCTTAAATGAACTTGTAACAAGTCTTTCTCTGTCCAGCCAGCCAGCTCCCAAATAGTAGCATGGAGTCTTCACCATCTTGCACCTCCTGTTTCCTCTCCTTGTCTCCTGGCTTTTCCTCCTTTCTTCTTCTCAAAGTTCTCTCTGTCTCCAGAAGTCACAATGAGGTTCAACTGTAGCAGTTTTCTACTTAATACTGGTTAAGTTTTCTAAAAGTTGGTGAACTACTTTTTGCCAGCTAAACAAAAGTCAATTGAATAGCCACAATTCAGTCCTGTTTCCTCTCAGTGTCTCTTGGCTTTTCGTCTTTTCTTCTTCCCAGAGTGCTGTCTTCAGAAGTCCCACCTAACCTCTTCCTGCTTAGCTCTTGGCCATTCAGCTCTTTATTAAACCAACCATAGCAATATACCTTCACATAGTATACAAATACCACACAACAGACACTGATAGATATCTTGTAGGTATATCTCAGCAGACTCATTTTTTCCATGTCTATAATGTCAGAATTCTAATTAAATGCTTCTGTACATTTTGGGTAAATTTGAAAGTGACCAAAAGTTTTATTGTCATATCACACGTGAGCAAATCACATTGCCCTTGGTCATTTTTATATAAAGTTGTGTAGATGATTTGGCCAGTTAGAAATATGTTTTATTAGAAAGTCATTGGCTAAAATGAGTTTCTCACAATTTATAATTTTACAATTTTTCATTCATGCAAATAGAAGAGTAAAATCTGTATTTCTAAGATATGAGGTCTGAAATTTAACTTTTTTAAAAAAATTCCCATGGAAAACATGTGATAGTCAATTCCATATTTCAGTTGACAGTAGAGTAGAGTTAGAGGAATCATCATCTTTGCTATGATTCTACATGTCACTTGAAATATTTAAAAACAGTCCATTAACTGTGAAAAATCAGCTCCATACTGCAAAAAGCCAACATATTGATTATCATGACTCCTTTCTCCCCTTTTAACCTTCAGGTTATTACAGGTTGCAATTTCTGAAAGACATTAAGAAACTATTCAGATGCTTAGAATAATCAGAAACCTACACAATCAAGAATGAATAGTGGCAAACACAGCCAGTTCAAGGACCACTGTTGTTAGTATCTTTTGGAGGGAGAAAAAAGTTTGGATTGATTTAAACAATCTTGAGCATCACATTCAAGATGTGTGAAATTCACTCTCAGTGAGGGTATATACCTTCTGCCATGCTCAGTTCAGTGGAGAACAATCTGAGTGTCTAAGGAGGAACCATCAATGTTTCATCCACTTATCTCTGTTAATGGTGTTGAGCTTATGTCTTCTGGGCTGTCACAATGGTTTTATACTTTTCAAACTTCTGCCCTTATTTCTGAAATCTGACGCTGTTCATGATCCAATGAAGAATTTATCAGGATGCAAAATGTAGTATTAGAACTAGGGCAGTGCTGAGCAATAATAGGAAGATGGTCACCCTGCGACGAATCCTCTCCTATACTCTAGTAAGACAATAATGAAAGAAATGAAGTATTTAATGTCCATTTAAAAAAATATTTCCATCTAGGCAGTGGTGGCACACGCCTTCAATCCCAGCACTTGGGAGGCAGAGGCAGGCGGATCTCTGTGAGTTCAAGGCCAGCCTGGGCTACCAAGTGAGTTCCAGGAAAGGCACAAAGCTACACAGAGAAACCCTGTCTCGAAAAACAAAAAAACAAAAAAAGTATTTCCTCTTCTTTTGTTTGTTTTGTTATGGTAGCTGTGAGTCTGGTTCATCAAATATGATGAATTTTTCTTTTTTTTTATATTCACAGTAAGAAACGTTCAAATATATCAAAGCATGGAGTTGTGTTTCTTTAAAGTAAAGAGAATTTGCTGAGTTCTACTAAATCCGAAAGGCAGTTGCATGGTTGCATGTGAATTTTTTTCCCCCTCTATCTTGCTAGTGTTTCTCTTTTAACATGAACACTTGAAAATACTAATGTTGATTTGTATTTCATAGAAATATAAAAATTTGGAGTGAATTTATTTGGTTAATTTGCTATAAAGAAGTAGGAAAGAACATCCTCTTGTCCTTCTCTAGGTTATTCAACTGTGATTTACATCTTGTTCTACAGAAGAAACCATTGCTTCAGATCACTGAGCCCTTTACCGCCCATAAGCCTGTGAGGTGACCTTCGTGGTTAGTGAGCTGGTTGCCAAGATTTAGAGAAATTCCAAGAACTTATTTAACAGACTCTACACTACATTTATCAGCAAATAGACTTTTTGGAATTCTATGGGCTTCAGTGAAGCCTACAGTTCTAACTCATGTTTTATCTCATGATATGGACATTGTAAAGAAAATGTGCTCTTTAATAGAAAAAAAGCCACATTTTAGTAGTACTCTGAATATTTTAGAACAAAATAGGTTTGAAAAGGCAGTTTTATAATACTAAAGTGCGATAATATGTATTAAGTAAAACAAGTTCTTAATACTTACTGTTGTACAGCTCATAGTTATAATAGAATGATCCAGGAAACATAGTTCTCAAAAATGTTTCTTTAAAGAAGAAAATAAAAAGAATAAAAGTTAATTCATTCCGTGTGTTACCCATCTAGTAACAGTTATATAGTCCCAGTAAATAATATTTAAAAATCTATGTTTTGTGTTGTTAACTTGATTTTTAAATAATGTTGATAATGTCAAGAGATTCATACAATGTTTTATTGCATTCAAGATTGGATTATTTTTAAAATCATGAGGCAAAGGTCTCTCTTTCCCATTGCATGAATGTGGATTTACTTTCTTTAGATGTTTGCATGGTCAGAGTGCTACTTACAAGACATTGTCCAGGCTATCTTTTTTCCACCCATTATTCTCCCTGAGCTGTCCTTAGTGACATGTAAAAGCAGTTTGGGTGAGATCAAAATAAAAGAAAAATCAGAAAAAAAGAGCTTCTCTGCAGCTCTTCCAAAATTATTTGTCACTTCACATATAAATAGAAACTTTAGAGAAAGAAGAAAAATGTTGTTTGTGTAATTTCTAACAAGTGATGAGAGAATCTTTGAAGTTCCTGAAACTGTTATCTTCTTGAGTATTCTATCACACTCCTCTGAGATTATCTCCCCATCTTCTCATAGGGAGATTATTTCCTTCAACTGTTCTCTTTACCTTTTGTGTTTCTATGTTTTGTAAGTCTGAGCACTCTTTGTAGCAATGTGTACTAAGGGATAAGCCTGAAAGCAAGTTGCTCATCTATGTCTTTGCCTCCTACATGCTGGGATTAAAGGGGTGTGCCACCACTGCCCAGCTAGGGTACAGTTCTTGTAGCACTCTATAATCCCCGAGAATCATTTCCAATTAAATTTTTGCTTTATTCAGGTAGGAGACACTATAAGTTTAGATCAGCTGAGTTGCGTTTTCTATCTCTCTCTGCCTCTGGGTCTTTCTTTCTCTTATTTTTTCCCCACCTTCTTCCTCAGACACACATACATACACATGGAGAGAGAGAGAGAGAGAGAGAGAGAGAGAGAGAGAGAGAGAGAGAGAGAGAGGGAGGGAGGGAGGGAGGGAGGGAGGGAGGGAGGGAGGGAGAGAGAGGGAGGGAGAGGGAGAGAGGCAGGCAGACAGACACAGTGATAGACACAGAAAATTTTGCTATTTTACTCAGGCTGACATCCAACTTATCCTTTTGCTTCTAAATCTTAGATATCTGGTCTAAGTACAATGAGAATCAAATGTCTCAAAACCAAATATTTATAGAGCATTTTATGTACACACTATAAGTTGGGACATGATGTTAATAAGATGGATGCCATCTTCGTTTTCCAGGTACCTTAAGAGTTTAAAAATCTTTGTTACAAATAACTGATTTATATAATGCTCACAAGCCCCCAAATGCTGAAATGTAATGCATGTTTATCATTTTGCAGTAGTCTACTATCACTTTTATTTCATTGGTCTCTCTGTCTTTGAAGAGAATTCTTTTCAATTATTTTTTAATTATATATATATACATATATATGTATATATGTATGTGTGTGAGCACAGAACTTCTGGAAATTCTGTTACGACAAACTCAAAAACAAGGCTTTTTTTATGCTCACAGCTCTTAGAAAGACTGTTTCCTCTCTTCTTTTTACCATACTGATAATATTTAAATTTTGAGTTGTATCACATGGGAGTTTTATCCCAGTATCAAATGCATGCTAATGATGGCTGTTGCTGTTTTCCTAGATAGACAACACTAAGGGTTAGTTAATCACCAGGCTTTGTTCTGTTTGAGTCTTACGTACTTTTGTTACTGACACTTTGAAATCCGATATTCTTCTCTCAGTACTCTGCATGGGGCTTCTCAAGGGTCCACCGCAGCACCAGAAAATATATTTCTTATAAATAATACAACTACCCAGGCAAACAAAAGTGGGAGTTTTTAGTTTCCTCCTCTATTTTTCTTTAGTGCTTTAGGTCTGTCGGATACATTTGAGAAGGTATTGTACCTACCATTTTCCCATCAAGGGAGACTGCTGTGCGGAACACCGGGGGCTTGATATTTCTGCAGTCTCTTTCCTTGGAGGGAAAGAGGAGAGCAAATAGCTCGCTGTTCAGGGAGCCAGGCAGCACCAATCACTCTCCACTCACAAACCACAAAAGTCATTTATACTATCAGAGGCCCAGTGCTGTTTTAGAAATATCCTTAGGAGAACCAAGCAGTTAAAACAAAGCTTCACCTAGTTTTTTTTTTTTTTTTTTTTTTTTTTTTTTTTTTTTTCATGATTTGTGCTTTTCCCAAGCTGACTTAGACAGGAATATTCCAAATCTATTTCACAGTCAGTTCTAGGGGAGGTCTTCATGAAATAACAACAGTGTAATTGCATCTGGCAGGAGGAAAATGCTCTGATTCATGCGATTCAGACTCTGGGATAATGACTCACTTGGAGCAACTTTCACGTGCATGTTTTTCACACTATCAAGTTGGAGAATAAAATAAAATAGAAAGCATATTAACTAATATTAATATTTGTTATCTGGCTAGTTTAATGTAGAAGATACTGTGATGTTTCTCTGGTAAAACATGTATGAAGGGCTGGAGAAATGACTCCGTGGTTAAGAACACATGTTGCTCTTGTAGAGGACCCGAGTTCTACTCCTAGCATCTATGTTGGGTTGCTCACAACTGACTATTACTCCAGTTCCAGTGAAGATCTGATGCCTCTGGCTTCCTCTGGCACTGGTACTCACTTGTACTAACAAAACTCTGTGTATCACCATAGACAAAAATGGTATTTGTTCAAGTTATAGTTGATTTTTGGCTACTCAGAATGTACCATGTACCTGTTCAACCTAATGTCCTTGATTTGTCCTTTACAGTTTTCCGTAAGTGGTACACTTTGGGGGTGCCTTGACTGGTTGCTTTATTGAAAAAAAAAAGTTAGATCCTTGAGAATTATCTGTAAGTCAGTCTAATGTTCACATCTTGTTTAGAATTGCATGAATTAAACTTAATGATTTACTTTTCATTTACAGGTAGAAATTAGGTGTCTATGGCTTTTTAAGAACTCAAGAAATAAAGGTGAATGGCCATGCACAAGCTGTTCACGACTTTATTCCTCAGTTCAGGTCACTGTTTTGACAAGTCATTATGAACTCTCAAGCAACCCAATATGAATGTAAATCCCATGGATATCCTCATTACCTGAGAGCTTTCCACTAAGTATGTGGTATACCATGCAGCTACTCAACAGAATTAACTGAAGGGTTTTTTTTTTTTTATAAAATTCATAGTTTAATGAACTCAATTTGAAAATTATGATGAATCATCTATAGTATAAGGATTTATAAATTTCATATACATATAAAAGTCTGTTGATGATTCAAAAACCAGTTGAGGCACTAATTTTTCAAAATGTGCATTTTATAGTTTTGAATAGAGTATTCTACAATTGGAATTTATTTTTAAAAAATAGTTTAAAAAAATCAATGTAGGATTAAACACCTACAGTTTTACCTTGACGTCTTTCACCAGAGTCACATTGACCTCCTTCACTTATTTATATCCTGGAAATACATGTACTAAGAATGTAGCCAATGAAATTTATTGATACTTCTGAATCTCCAAGTTTTCTACATTTTGGTAAAAAAGACAAAAGACTTTAATTGTGGATTAGAAAGCCAAAGTGATTCAGTTTTCACATGTGTGGTGAATATAGAGCCTATTTAGTGTTTCCTTAAAATTGTGCTTCCTGAACCCAGAACTCATTCCCATTCATCCCCAAAGGCAACTTAAGGTCTCTCTTTTTTTTTTTTGTCTCCAGCACAGTGATGCAGTCCACGACCTCCTTCTGGATGTGATCACGTGGGTCGGAATCTTGCTGTCCCTTGTTTGTCTCCTGATATGCATCTTCACATTCTGCTTCTTCCGTGGGCTCCAGAGTGACCGTAACACCATCCACAAGAACCTCTGCATCAGCCTGTTTGTGGCAGAAGTGCTCTTCCTGACTGGAATCAACAGAACAGACCAACCCGTAAGCTGCTTACATTGCTGTTAGCAAAGGCTGCCTATGATTTTTAGCTTTCCAGGACTGTCAGTTGTGATAACAATCATGCTCTTTCCTTTTGTTCAGTTCGTAGACAGTGACTTTCACACCTTACTCTGCGTTTCATTTTTCATGTCCGCTGCCGTAAAGACATGGTGAACATTATAGATGGGCTGCATATTTCTTTTTATTTCAGTATTACATTAGTCTGTTTTTTTTTATACAGTATAGTGATTGTCCACATAACTCCTGTTTGCATGTGTGTATAGCCTCCTCTGTCATCCACACCTCCTACCCGAGTGATGTATTTGTGACCATTGATGAAGGTTTATTGACACATCATTATTACTTAAAGTCCATGGTTCATAATTTGCATTCATTCTGAGTGTTATGTACTCTGTGGACACAGAGAAACCCATATTAACTCTTATAATAACATATGCAGTATCTTTCATTGTCTTGAAAATTCTCTGTAATTCTTTTTATCCTCGTGTCTTCACTGAGCCATGACATTCATTTCTTCTTTTTATGTTCTCTAATAGTTTTGCCTTTCCCCCAATATTATTGGGATCATATACTATATAACTTTATCGGACTAGTTCTTTTATCTTGCTAATATATACTCAGGTTTCTCACTCATGACACTTTATGACTTGATATCTCTTTTCTTTTTAACACAATAATATTCTTTTGTCGATATACTACAGTTTATATATCTGTTAAACCATTGAAGTGTATTTTTTTGCTTCCAATTTTTAATAATTTTGAATAAAACTGCTATTAACATTTTAGTGCATTGTGACTCTTTTGTTTGTTGTTTTGTTTTTGTTTTTTTTTTTGTGGTATAATCTTTCAACTCCTTCAAGTAATTACCAAAAAACAACACAACAATAGCAACAAAACAACCAACCAAACAAACAAAAATCATAATTAATGGGTCATGTGGTAAGGTATATTTAGTTTGGGGAGAACATTGCCAGTTTCTTTTCAAAGATCCATATTTTTCTGCATTTGCACCATCAATGATGAAGGCATACATTTGTTCAGAAATCAGAAGATTCTTATGACTAGAGCTTCAATGGAAAGGAAAGCTTTACTCTGTAGTTCTCAGAAGACTTGTGAGTCTAATAAATAATTCACTCACTCAATGCTGCTCTCCAGTAGGTGTTCCTATACATGGTGTACTATATAATAAAATGCAGTTTCATTCAGGACTGTAATTATGCATTCATGATTAATGACTGCAAAGGATACAATTATGGTGAATATATTTTTAATTGGTTAGCATATACTTAATGTGATAGCTTGTCTCATAAATGCATATGAATAAGCAATCAAAGTACACATTTTCCTCCTCAAACTAAAGACTTATGATTACAAAAATTTATAGTTGAAATTGTAACTTTAAAATCCTCAAATGAACAATTGTGTTATTTTTGAGGAAAATATTCTATTCTTCAGTTAACCCCCAATTGAAATACTTTTAGTTTCTTTCACATAGAAATCATACTTGAATTTTAATTCCCCAATGTTAATATGTTATGATAAACTTCACCAGGCAATGACTGCTGCACAAAACCAGTCTCTGGTGAATAGCATAAACAATGGAGCCTGATTTAAAAAAAAATGTAGGGAGAGCATTACTCAGTTACTCAGTAAAGTGACTTCTTATTAGTTAGGTGTCCTTCTTTGAATTCCACATTGTCTTTGGACCCTGATCTCTCTCTAATCTTTCTGACATTTAACTTCTTCAATCATCCTTCATCTTTCTAGAGCATGGAAGCAGACTTACTCATTGTCTCTAGAGATCATGCTCATTAATCAGAATCCACTGAAATTTTATGGGATTTGTTTGCTTGGTTGTTTGTTTTTACGGTTGTTGACCTTTGTTGGTAGGAAAAACAAATTTAAGTAAGGACTTCCTGTCAGAAGAACAAGAGCAAAGCCATGAAAATTGTTATTGGGAACCTGATAGATGACCCACTAAAATTTCTAGTACTTTAGGAAGAAATTTATGAATAACTGTCCTTAATTTAAATCAAGCTATCTGGACTAATACCTAGTGCAGTGACAAAAAAAAAAAAAAAGAGTCTGAGAAAGAAAATATTTCTGGAACGCTGAATTTTTGAAAGGATGCATTTATTTTTATTTTGTGTGCTGAGTCTTTGCCTTCATTTCTGTGGGTCAAATGCATGCTGGGTACCCATGGAGACCGGAAGAAGGCTTTGAACCCTCTGGAACTAGAATTGTGAGCCCCATGTGTGTGCTGAGAACCAAAGGCATATCTTCTACAAGAGCAGCAAGTGTTCTTAAGCACTCAACCGTCTCTCCAGTCCTGAACACTACATTTTATTTGGATCCATTTTTGCCTCAATGCAGAGTTAACATTCCAACACTACTTAGCCCTGCCTGAAGCAGGGAATAGACAATCAGCAATTCTTAATACATAACAATCTCATTGGAAGATTGCTACTAATTAGTGACATTACTTTATATCATTTGATTTTAAAAATGCTTGTTTTCCTTGATTTTAATATTTCTCTTTCATTTATAACTGAAGACATTGAGGAGAGTGTAGCTCTGTGGTAGAGCTCCAGTCTAGCACCTTCAGTCTGATTACCAGCACTGAAAACAAAAAATAATAAAGTAAGAACCAACATCTTAGTCTATGTTCAGAAGAAACTTTTACAAAATTGATTTTAAAATAATTCTCCTTTTGTGTTTTTCTTTATTTTTCTTCCTTTCTTCTTTCCTTCCATACTTTCTTTTTAAATTTTGGGGCACAGTCCTTAGCTCTCTAGCTCAGGCTACTTTCAATTCCTTTCTTTTTTCTTTATTAAATTTTTTTTATGCATTTTACATACCAACTACAGATCCCCCTCTCATCCCTCCTCCTGCTCACTCTCAGCCTTATCCCCCAACACCCCCCAGTCCCTCCTCCGAAAGCTACTTTCAATTCTATTGTCCCTGCCTAGCCTATAGAGCCCTGGAGTTACCTGTATACATAACCAGATTCGGATTTAAAGATTTAAAATTCTTTAACTATAAAGATTTAAAAACTTTAGACTAATATCAGTAGTAATTATCCCTAGGCTCTTAATCGATTTTCCCCCTAAATGTTCTGATTTCCCTTATTTTAATGTGGTGTCCGCCATAAGCTGTTAATTAAGATAAAAGGCAGTTTTCCAGTCAGTTATTGTATTTAATTCATTTTATTGTTTATACTCTAAGAGTCTTATCCAGATTATTCTGTTGCAGACCTGTTTTATAATTGCCGGGTTGATAGTGGTTTATGTTAGTTTTGTGTCGGGCTTTGTGTGGTTTATGTTAGTTTTGTGTCGATCCACGTGTTTGTTCCACGACTGAAGTCCGTGTTCCTTTTCCTAGATCGCCTGTGCGGTGTTTGCAGCGCTTTTGCATTTCTTCTTCCTGGCGGCCTTCACCTGGATGTTTCTGGAAGGGGTGCAGCTGTATATCATGCTGGTGGAGGTTTTTGAGAGCGAGCATTCACGGAGGAAGTACTTTTATCTGGTGGGCTATGGCATGCCTGCACTCATCGTGGCCGTGTCTGCAGCAGTGGACTACAGGAGCTACGGAACAGACAAAGTGTGAGTTGAACGGTTGTTTGCTGGCTTTCTTCTCTCCCTCTTTTCAGGTCTACTCCAGGCAAAAGCTTTGGAATCTCTTGATGTGGATTTGCCCTCACAGCATTCACTAAAGGAACCGTGAACCGTACAAGCAACGGAGAGTATGATTCAGTGTATGGCTGGGTGTTTGCTGTGAGGTTAAAAAAAAAAAAAATCTTGAAACTCTGAGGCTGTTTTAGAACTGCGTGTTTGTAGATCACAACCTCTAGTAACTGTAAGAATGATAATTTCATATTATTTTTCGGGGCATTCAGACGTGTCTCACCGCATGAAAACTGTTTTCATACCACAGAGTTGCTCCTGACACTGTTGGTTTCTAATCGTGTGATGTCAGGGATCGTCTCGGATGGGTTTTTGTACTGTCAGGAAAACTGTTCCTCCTCTTTTTTTTTTTTTTCTACATTATTTTTGGAGTCTAGTAATAAAGTTTGTTTTCAATATACTTTTAAATTGTCGAGGTGTGTTTATAGAGATGTGCAGCACTTAAGAAAGACGTTCAGGTAGGGTGTGATGGCCCATGGCACTTGGGAGGCAGACGTAGGTAGATTTCTAGGTTGGAGGCTAGCCTGGTCTACAGAGGTAGTGCCAGGACAGCAGGGGCTACGCAGAGAAAAACTCTCTCAAAAATATGAAAAACAACAACAACAACAAAGGAAAGAAAGAAACTGTTGGAGCTAGGAGCTAGAGAGATGCCTCAGCAGTTGAGAGCACTGGCTGCTTTTTTCTAGAGGACCCTCCTAATTCGGTTCTCAGCATTCACATGGCAGCCCACAACTGTCTGTAACTTCAGTTACAGGGGATCCGGCACCCTCACATATGTAGGCAAAACACCACATAAAAATAAGGAATTTTCTTTTTTTTTTTTTTTTAAAGAAAGAAAGACATTCAGTTCCAAAGACTTTAATGACAACTGAGATCCGAAACAATGAATGGAAGGTTTCACTAGAAAAAGTACAAAGAACCCCTGGTAGATGCCCAGTACTTACATTTTAGGTGTAGACAAAGGAGGGAGAATAAAAACGAAGAAGAAGATTAGGCAGATCCCTGGAAACAGAACATTGGGACTGAGGGTCAAGGGAATAAGAGAAGGTTCCATGTCAGCCTTTCAGAACCGGTGGTGATGTATGTCAAAGATAATTAAAGTAGGGTAATTACAGGGAGAAATAGCTTGATCGTTGCCACAACTATCTCAGGACTAGAACCACAAGACAAATCAGAAGGTGTGAAGAATATATTAGCAGAGGCTTCAGATATTATCTGTACCCTGAAGTAATTTCACTGAAAATACTGGTTTATATGAATGGAGCAGTTTTGATTATGGTGTCACATGAGCTGGGGAGGCTCAGGTTCTGTGGGAACATGCTTGCCTAGCGTGCCAAAAAAAAAAAAAAAAATGTAGGAGGACTTTGTGAAAGACGAAGTCTTTAGAATGTGTAGGCTGAGAAGAATCAAGGTGACACAAAATTAATGAAAAGAAAATTGGTTATTTCTCATTTGTATTCAGTGTACATAGGCTGAATGAGAGGAAAGGTCCCAGGGTGATTTAAAAAAAAGAGAGAGAGATATAAAACTAAACATAGCATTAGAAAGACCTTAATTGAATGTGTTGAAAGTTGCTTTAGAACTCACCACTCCCGCAGTTATATTGTATGGATGAGAAAAATCAAGCCCATTCGTTGTGATTTGTCTATCATTATAGAGACAGGTGTAAGAAGACATTGGATAAACCATCAGGTTTATTTCAAATGCAGTTGGACTTAAATAACCTTTCTCTTTATTGATAAGCGAAGGAAGGGATGAGTAATGTACATGTCTAAGCACGGAACAGTTGCACCAACCATAAGATGCTGACTCTCTGTGGAGTGAAGTGGTGAGGTCGTGTTAAGAGGACAAGAGTTTTGAAACGCTTTGAGCACTATGGAAAGTGTGTTAAAGAGCCAATTAGACATTAATAAAGAGATTTTGAGGCAGCACTGAAGGCTTGGGTGAGGTTAGATAACATTAGTTTGTACAGAAGTTAATAAGCCAGATTTCATGACTTTCTACCAGGCACCAGGAGCCTGAACATGCTGGCTGTAAAGCGGCTTGCTTCCCAGAAATGGAGGTTCATAAAGAGGGAATGACGCAAAGAAGACACCAGGATTAGTGAGAGCATAGTTAGAATAGAGCATGTGCTTCCCAGACCTCAAAAATACAATTAAGAGGAGACTATTTCGTTTCTGGTGCATTCTTTTTTAGTACGGTGACAAGCTATGTTATCTATCTCTATGTAACAATTATTTTCAAATTTGATGTTTTAAATTGCAATCAAATCCGAATTCATTCTGTCAGTCCCAAAGCAACCGTGGGAGCAGACTATGGTTAACAAAATGATATCCAACTTGGCTTCTAAATATGTCTTAGGAGAGGGGCATTAAATTCATCATAGGCTCTCTTTTTTCTTCTCAAATAATATATTTATTGATATAATTCACAGGCCATAAAACTACTCCTTTGAAGTATATTCTTCAAGCTTTTTAAGATGTTCCCAATGCTATATACTTATCACCACTGATTTTACAATATTTCCATCAACTTATAAAGAAGCCCATTAGTGGTCATTCCCCCTGGATCACAACATTTTGCATTTTAATTAATGTATTCTCCCCCTAAGAAGTTAAGCTGAGTTATATCATTATGTGTGACCTTACACTGTTTCCAATATTGTTCTTAAACAGTCCAATCTTATTTGCTGGATATTTCTGCTTTACTTTTTGTTTTTATTCGATGTTTATCTTTTCACCAGAGTTATTTGCAAATTTTCCTATTACTGAACTGAGTCAAATTATTTGCTTTGTGTTTCAGTCATTTATTTTGAAACAAATGTCATTTTCTGGATAGTAGAAATCTGTCTTCTTAGAATCAATAATATACAGTCCCTAGTGGCTTTGTTAAAGCTTTGGCCATCATTGCTTTAATTTCCTGCCCTACAACTGGTAGGTCTCATTTACTGACACTATTACTCTGTGGGAATAGAGAGTGATTCATTTCCCAGGCACAATTCTAAACAATCCTTAATTGCTCAGTTATGCAATTATAATTTTTTTCCCAACCAAAAGCAAAGCAAAAGATTTAGATGAACAAAGATAAGTGAACGAGGGAGGAAAGAATAGAGAAAAATATGGTAAAATCTCTGACAGGCATAAAGCATTTTAATGTTTATTTTACATTCATAAAGTGTTCACAAAGATGACTCCAGGATCTATGGGGATAATATATCTAACTTCAACTTTGGGGGAGTTCATTGAACCCAATATATGTCTAGGAATGTTTTTCTCTTAAGGAAGCTAGTGTTGAAAAGAGAACTGTTATTTTGTGATAGATATTTACCCCAGAAGCTGACATGAATGTAGCATGTTTCCATTTGGGCTTATTCAAGATATCTTCTTAAAGAAAATTATAATCAGTGGGTTTTTATTTATTTATTTATTATTCTTTTGTCTGGTGTGGGCAATTGAACTTGGGTCATGGTATTTGAGGCAACCACTCTATCACTCAGCTATATCCCTAACCAAGGCATTGAGTTTTGACTCAACTCGTATGATTTCTACATTCTATAACTTGGGCTTTATTTTCTTATGTCTTTGTCTTTCCAGTTTCTCTAATTGTTGTTGATTGATTTTATTTTATTCCAGAAGATGATTTGACTTTCTAAGTACTAACTATGTAGCTTTTTTTTCTTTCTTGTGTAATAATGCAGCAAAGCAAATTTTTAGAAGTTATCAGAAATACTTTGGTTAAGAAATGGTTAGAACTATTCACAGAACTGGCAGAAGATTTTTAATACAGAAAACTTTCTTTTCTGTGTACCTCTTACTTAAATTTCAGGCTACATTGATTTCCAAAATCAATTAAAATGTCAGTAGTCTCATCTAGTATAAATCCTAATAACCCAGAAATCAAAGATATTGCCAGCTTAAATCTTGGAAATTTCATGATTCTTAATTTTTGTTCTAATTTAATATTTAGAGTATATCTGGAATAACTCCAATTAATGTATTATATTGTAATGTAGTCTAAATAATACATTTCTCCTTTCCATTCTCTGATTGTGTTTAATCATTTCATTATAGTGATAATGGGGTGTTACATCTGAAACCTTTAATAACAGCAGCATACATTTCTAAGAAAAAGACTCATACTGATGGTAAATGATGAATTTAGAGATAAAATTCTCTTCTAGGCTAAGTAAATGTTATTCTGATACACATAGAGATAGCTATCATATTCCATCTGGCTGATGGATTATGATGTGTTTTTCTATGAAGTGTTATTAGGCTGTTGAATTTATTATGTACAGAACACATACTCATGAACAAAGCTCACATAATTTGATCTTAAGATGTTGTTTAGTTTGCCATCAATTTGCAATGCTTATAAGAGAGTCGTTACCTTGTGATGTTTGAATAACAAAATCTTTTAATCTAATTGACATACTTAAATATATAATTTTAATAACATTCGGACACAATAGCATGACATTTAAAAAAATCTATTTGAATAACCAAAAATCTTTTAAAAATAGCCCTCTGCCAGTGGATCACAAATGTGTATTTCACTGTTAATCATGAGCATATATTTCATTTTTGCCTCTGATCATTTATGCTTTTATTCTTTTGGAGAAGCAGTGAAGCTATTCCATGGGATACTGTCAGAACATGATTATAATGAAGATTAATAATAATTCAAACAGGACTGTTCTGAAATTCAGTTCTAAATACTATGATTTTATTACCTGAAACAAATCAGTTCATTTAAAATTTATCAAAACATTACAAAAATATGAACAGTTTAAACAGTTAAGTCTAAATAGCTTTAATGTTAGTCTAAGTAGCTTTAATTGTTTCCTTGGACTTTTCTCATAATCTCTTGTGTACAATCAAAGGGACAGTGGATAGCATCCTGACTGGGTTGGAAGAAGGAATACAAAATGAGTTACAGGAAGAAGGAGGGCACTAGGAAGGGATCAAGCTAGAGGACAGTCTAGGAGACAAATTGTGGGCTGAAAATTGGTACTGGGCTTTTAAGTACATGAATTAAACCAGAGCATGCATAGCCAATCTGAAATCCATGAATAGCAGAAGAGCCATGCTCTTAAAAAAAATGACATCACATTGCAATCTGATAATCACTATAAAGCCATCTACTGATCTTTACGTGTGTCTCTGCAGTTTACTGGCTTAAGAATAATTATGAAGTTGTAGTCTGTTAACTAAAATCACCAAGTTTATTTCAGCTTATCAAATAACTGGTATACTCATTTAGATAGAAAAACAGTCACTGTTGGAAAAACAGTAGATTATAGTATTATCCAATTATATTATAGTATTATCAAAAAAAGAGACTGCAAGAACATTGAGCTTGCCGGTACCTGATAGTTACATTCATGAGTTTATTTTATAAATTTGTCCACAATTTCTAATCACCAAAACTCTCCCAGAAAATTAGGTTTTCACACATAGTATCCTGCAGAAAGTATTATAGCACACCACAAAGCATTCTTATTTTAATTGACACAAAACATGTAGTGCTGTGGGATGTTCTCTATGCTGTGAATGTGTTGCTCTGATTGGTTGATAAATAAAGTGCTGATTGGCCAGTAGCCAGACAGGAAGTATAGGCGGGACAAAGAGAGAGGAGAATTCAGGGAACAGGACGGCTGAGGAGGAGATGCCAGCTTTCCGCCATGAGGGGCAGGATGTAAAGTATTGGTAAGCCATGAGCCAAGTGGCAAGGTATAGATTTATAGAAATGGGTTAATTTAAGATATGAAAACTAGATAGCAAGAAGCCTGCCACGGCGATACAGTTTATAAGTAATATAAGTCTCTTTGTGTTTACTTGGCTGAGGGCACTGGTGGGTGAGAGAGATTTGTCCTGACCCTGGGCCAGGCAGGATCAGGAAAACTTCAGCTACAGTTCTCCATGAATGTGTCAGCAGCTCCTGTGTCTGTTGGATATGTAAAATAGTGTAGCCAATGAGGAAGTACTTTTCAGTGATATGTATGCACATGCTTTCTGTGCATATGTATTGAAGACTAAGGTTTTATTTTGCCAATATGTTCTTAACAAGGAGTCCTATCACTGGAATAAAACTAACACCATACAATATCAGGTTGATATTCAATTTTCTATGGAAGAGTTATCTATTCCTAAACTATATCAGGTAGTAAGAGGCCACAGTCCTGATATTTTTAGAATGCATTGAAATATACCAAAAGTAATACTCCATATTTATTATTGGATAAAATGAAATTTTAAAAATGCCCACAGATGTAATTTCACATCTAGTTATCACTATATACTTTAAAATGTCTACATTCTCTAGGGTGTCAGTAATAAAAGAGATAATAATAAAAGTTAAAGCTATAGAATTTAGAACCCTTCAAAATGTTAAACATTGTCCTATATGGTTAGGTGTGGAGATGGGTACCAGTAGTCCCAGTACTTGGCAGGCTGATGCAGGATAGATAATATGAGGCCATGGATTTGAGATCAACCTTAGCAAAAATAAAAAACAAGTTCCTTTCACAATACCAATCCAATAATAGTTACTCCATGACCCAAACAAACCCAGGTCCATGTAAAAACTGGTATCACTGTTTGGAGACTCAACATCTATCAACAGACAAAAAGACAAGAGGTGAATTAGCTATATGACTGAATATTACTCAGAATGAAACATAGTAGTACTGACTGGTACAGAATGGCTAAACATTAAATTTTTTTTCAGAAAAGTCTACTACACAAGACTACATATACTGTATAATCCTATTTATATGAAATAAGCAGAGTAGGCATATCTTAAAACAAATTATAGTAATTGCTATTTAATAAAGGGGGTTTGGAATATTGTAGATAAGAAAAAAAGAACCAGACATGATGTGGGTTTTGATGGATAAAAAACATGATTATTCTGATAATTTTACTACTCTTAAATACATTTAAAATAATCAAATTTGTGAATTATTTGTAAATCATCACACTAAAGCCATTCAATAATACAAGAGAATTTATTTTTGAGAAATGAGATTTAAACAATTCTGATATTTTTCCAAAGCCAATTTTCAATATGTATGCATTATATATAGCATGTAGATTTCTTATCCATTGATTAAGAATACATATTAATGAAACAATTTACAACTTTATTTTAGTATATTTCTTTTTCCTCTTATAGAGACTTTGATATCAGGTGGATAAATAAAATTCAGACTCTATTACTCACCTGTAAAGTGAGGATTATTATAAAGACTTATACAAGACTACTGTGATATGTGAACCTGTGCATTTATATGTACACATATATTCATGTATAGCTATGTATGGAAACCTGTATTATATTATTACAGAATAAATAAGCACTTACTGGAATGTATGTTTTATTAATTGTATCTTGTATTAATGGTTCTATTATTTGGCTGATACAAATGAGTAAATATAAATTTTATGATAAACAACATTTTAAAATATTAATTAAATTGTTAATAATTGTCCATTTGTTAAAGTGGTGATCATAATTATCATATTACCTATTTTGACATATATAAGAAGAAACTGTGGGAAATACTGAGACATTTAGTACTGATAAATTATAACAATAGTGGAGATTCTTTCGTAAGAACATATATTTTGCTGAAGAAATAATATGTATTTTTTAACAAATTAAGAAGTAGAAGACATAAAGACCATATAAATTATATTTAATACACTTAGAAATAGCTTCAAACTCTTAGATCCCAAACTAAAACTCAAATGCTAGTCTTGTCTACAACTAGAGGCTCCCTTCTTGTGTGACTGACAAGTGTTTCATTGTCCTTCATGCACGTGCTCACTGAATAATTTGTGTATGGGTGTGCTATGAAGATAATTACTGTTTAAAAGTTCTTGACAAATGTATTTTGCAATAAGTTTAGGACTATATTCATTTTGTTTGGAGTTTATCTTCTCTTTCTTCTTTGTTTCTCTCTAGTTTTTCCTTAACCATTTGATCTTACATAGACAAGAAAAGAGATAATAGAAAGGTGGATAATTAGGTAATAAGTAATAAAAAATTAAGAGATTACATATATATGTATGTATGACCTAGAAAAAAGATATTAAGTGGCCGGGCGGTGGTGGCGCATGCCTTTAATCCCAGCACTCGGGAGGCAGAGGCAGGAGGATCTCTGTGAGTTCGAGGCCAGCCTGGTCTAAAAAGTGAGTTCCAGGAAAGGCGCAAAACAACAGAGAAACCCTGTCTCGAAAAAAAAAAAAGATATTAAGTGATTTACAAAGTCATAAACATCTTGATATGAAAATATCACAAATTTCACTATCTAATAACACCTAAAAACTGTTTCTAGTTACATTTGACATTTTCCTTAGACTGTTTCATTTACAATTTTGCATCTTATTGAAGCAAATAGCATTGATAATCTATACTTCTTCAGAAAACTTTGGATACTAGTCAGATGTATGTTTGATTAATAAATTATACCAGTAACAAAATACAACATGTCAAAGCAGCTTGATGACACTATACTCCAGATCATGGAGGAGGAACTACAGTCTGATGGTGTGGCTAAACATCACGGAACATGCTTTAGATGATGGTTGTGTCTTTGGGTTGTTGGCCTTGATGTTTTTTCTAAATATAGAGCCGTGCCTTTTAAAGATGGGGTATGAGAATAAAATGACTATCTGTAGTTTAGTATGTAAAGAGGATGAATTTTAGCAGTACATTTTTCTGTTGTGTTATTTTAAGAAATTAATTTTCCTATGATGAGAATTTTTTTTCATTTTTCTCTTTTCTAAGTTTACATGAATGTAGTTATTATTGAAAAGCTAATTGGCTTTTTAAGGGAACGTGATATCAACTTCTTTACTAATAGTTTTAATGATATGTTCTACATTTTGGAGAGCAATTCTAAAGGAAAATAACAGTTTAATCTTTGTGACTTAGCACTGATTCATTGGAGTGTTGATACCAATAACAGTATATCAATGCAATAAGACTTCATCATGTGAATAGTAATACGTCTGTACCTTTTGAAAACTAATACAATAAGAGAATTTTAATGGCACGTTTGTGTTTCATTAATGAAACAAAAGACAAGACACATATGGCACATGAAAAGTGCTCTTTTGAATTCTAGAATGTACTTAGTATTGAACAAGAAAGAGGTAATAGGGCCAGGATAAGTTTTCTTTTCACCCATAGGTCATGTCTTTTCTTTCAGTATTTCTAAAAACCCAATTCAGATATTACACACAATAGACTGAATATCCTTTAAAAACACAAAATTGAGGTGTTTTGAAAACTAAACAAATTCAGCCTACCAAAATTACTGGTTTTGTTAGGTAAATGTTATTTTGTAGATCTCAGCAGTTTTCAGATAAACCATTTTCTTTAGAAGTAGATTTAACCATTTGTAAGCTGAACTTACCAACTTACCTTTTTTTTTTTTTTTTTTTTTTTTGGTGTGGTAAATTGTTCTTTTAGCATTTGTCTCACTAATTGGCTTTGATCACCACTTAGCCAGTGGTTCTGGATTTTATCTCAATAGCACAGAGGGGCCAGAGTTTAGAATACTGTGGGGTTGGGCAAATACATGGTCAGGCATAACTATATAATACCATCCTTCACATTTAAAGTCAAAGATAGTTCTTTTAATATTGGCACAGTGAATAAAGCAGAAACCGTGCAAATTTTGAAGTTGGGTAATGGGAAAGAAATGAAACTCAGAAAGCTTTGCAAAAGCCAGCATGCAGCCAAAAACAACAGCAGGTATGGCCATATGGCAATCAAATTAGAGGAGGCTTTCTTACCCCACAGATTCCGGAGGACAGTAAAGCACAGACAGCATGCACGGAGGGATGATTTACTCGGTGCATGTGGAGTTTCACACTGCCTCTTCCACTGTTCACTTACGAAGGGAATTTAAATAATTTTAAACAAATAGATATTGAAAATTTTTCTTAAAGGCTAAAAATAATATCTCACTTTCCTTCTACACTTAAAGGAGATTGTTAGCCAAATACATATTTCAAAATAAAGCATTTGTTAAGCTGGCATTCCTAAAGGAATCCAGCCTGGCAAAGATAAAGTTAATGTCATTATATTATTTACATAAAATATAGGAAGATATTAAAGTTTTAAAGCAAATTTAATCCAACAAAAATCACTCATAATATGATTAAAGTCATGTCTATTTTTTACCTGTAAAAACTATTTTCTAGAAGATCTTGAAGCACATTTTTCATATAATAAAAATTATTTGCTGAAAATGTACTTTAGTTCTTAGATGACCTCTCAAATTTTGTTAGCTATAAAAGGACTATTCTATTATCAGTCATTCTTAAATGTATTATTAATGTTGTATTGGGTTGCTATAACTTGAACAGTGGAGAGAGAAAGAGAAACAGAGAGAGACAGAAACGTGAAAAGAGAGAGGTGGAGGGGGGAGATACATCTGATTTAATCTGGAAAAATGCACTTGCTTTGTCCTTTATTGTTTTTAGCCTAAAGGAAAATCTAGTCTTTGTAAAGAACCTAGAGATACTTGTGGGAATTCCTCTACTCATTCAAGTTGCTCACACATCCATTCCTTTAAGGGGTGACAAGCTAGCCCACAGTAAGAGTGAAAACAGTGGTCCTATGTGAAACTGGATCTCCCTCATTCAAGTCTGTTCATGGCAACACTACACCCCTCTTTTCTACGACAAAATGTAGCTGGCTTTCTTTTGGGCCACAAACCAGCTCTCAAGTCATGAAACGGAGACTTATTAGTTATGAATCCTCAGCCTTAACTTATGCTCGTTTCTTGCTAGCTCTTATAACTTAATTAACTTGTTTGTGTTCATCTACGTTTTGCCTCAGGTCTTTTTACTCTTTCTTTTCTTTTCTTTTCTTTTCTTTTCTTTTCTTTTCTTTTCTTTTCTTCTCTTCTCTTCTCTTCTCTTCTCTTCTCTCTCTCTCTCTCTCTCTCTCTCTCTCTCTCTCTCTCTCTCTCTCTCTTCCTTTTGTTCATTTATTTTTTTGTATATCTTACTTTTCTGCTGTCCCCATGTCTATCTGTCTGGTGGCTACCTGGCTTCTGCCTTTGGGCATGTCTCTCTTTTTCTCCCTCATTCTCTCCTTCTAATCTCTTGCAAGTCTAGATTTCTCCTCCTACCTATTTCCTCTTTTCCCACCACCCGCACCTGTCCCTCAACTGCCTAGCTATTGGCCATGAGCTTTTTATTAGACCAATCAGGTTCCATAGGCAGGCAAAGCAACACATCTTTTACATAATTAAACAAATGCAGCATAAACAAATGTAACACACCTTTACCCAGTTAAAATAATATTTCATGACAACAAAATATTTAAGTACAAGAACAAAGGAATAACTAACTAACTGTTCAAACAAATAAATGGTAGTAATTTAAGGTCTAATTGCTTCTATAATAGTATTTTCCAAGGGGAATTATTATGTGTATTTGAACAATAATAAACAGTCTTTTCTAGGTAGAAATGATGGACTAGTGATCAGTTTCCTACTGAAGTGCCCACCTCACTGCTCCTCAAATTAGTTTATATGGATTTAAGGTAAAGGAAATAGCCATATGCCTAGAGATTGATGTGTGGTGGTGATTTGTTTTTTGCTTAGAAACATGGCTACCAACCATCTTAGAAAAATGTAAAAATTTTAAAAAGTAAAAAACAGTAAGCAAGTCATAGTCACTGCCTCTACCACTCAAGTGAATAACTGTTAGTATTTTGACACATTTTCAGTAATTTTTGTTGTTTTGAGACAGGCTCTTTGTGTAACATCTCTGACTGTCCTGGAACTCACTCTATAGACCAGGCTGGCCCAGAACTCACAGAGATCCACCTGCCTCTGCCTTCTGAGTGCTGGGATTAAAGGTGTACAGCACTACCACCCAGTTACTTCAGTAACTTTTAAATAAAACATATAGCTAAAGCCTTTAGATTATTCTATTTGGTCTCTCCACTCTCCCGTATGGGACAACCCTTAACAAGAGTTCACGGGTTTTTACTTTCCACTTAAACAAATGTATATATGCATCCATGAAAATAATGAAGTATTTACCTAGTGTATATATGTGTGTATATGCATATAACACACATTGTTTCATTTATTAAGTACATATATACATTTAATAGATTATATTACGACTTTGCATAGCTTTTACACTGAACAACCACTACTTCTTCCTTCCTCCTCCTCCTCTTCCTCCTTCCCTTCCATCTTTCTTTATGGTGCTGGAATCTGAGCTCAATCTTATGGGTCATTGAACTCTATCACCAACCCTCAATATATTTTTAAATGATTCCCTTTGGCAAACATTTATCTACTCTATTTTCAACTTCCATATTATTTTATCAGATGAAGGACAATATTTTATTTATCATTTCATTGAGAATATGTGTAAAATCCTTTCATGATAACTTTCTGGTCTTCCGTCACTCTAACTTAGCATTGGTATAATCAGCAGCATATTCAATCCTTTGAATGCAAGTTAAAAGCACATAACAAAATGCTATTGGGTATTTACCGATGGAAGTGCTCTTTTTAATTATGCCTCAAATATTACAAAATGGCAAATTATTCAAGATATTATTCTTAACATCAAATAATTTGTTCAATATTTGTATTAATCTTTCTCATAACTAGTCGCTTTCACTTTGTCTTCCTGTCACTGGGAAGAATGGAAATGTAATTTCCCAGAGGCTTTACGAAGTGGGGGAGTACTAACTGCGGCTAAAATTAAGTGATTAATAATTTACTTTGTAGGTCATGAATCAACTTCCACAGATGCTAAGAACCACTTGCAACCCCAGAAGCATGAGCAGTAACAATGCTCTTTTTAAGGCTTCAGAACTCTCAAAGGTTGGCTGCCCAACCTAATTAAACTTCAGTCTTCTGATACCAAATTTATTTCTTCCTTGTACTGAATTTCCTCAGATCTTCTTGACAGGAAAATGTCACTTCGCCTGACAGCTGATAGACAGGTTATGTAGCACTGTAATTGGAGAGAAAAGGATAGCTTAAAGCTCCTGGGTTTAATGGCTATGTGTATGGGTTTTTCTTTTTTTTTCCCTCTAAGGTTTCAATGACAGACACAAAAGGCCTTAGCAAATAGGCCTGATGCCATTTTTTTGCCTGCTTCCTCCAGGGGTAATTATCTTACTCCATCAATAGGGCTGTCAGGAATTGGGCACGTAATTCAGCATTTAAATGAACAAGCAATGTAATATTTCCTGTCTCCCAGTGGAACGCTGTGCCACTTGCATTCTTCTCTGTCGCCGGCACACTCTTGATGTATGTCCTGTGCCCAGTCCTTGAATGGCTTCTCTCCCTGGTGTTTCCCTGCAGATGCTGGCTTCGACTTGACACCTACTTCATTTGGAGTTTTATAGGACCCGCGACCCTGATAATTATGGTGAGTACTCCGCATTAACTATGCACTTCCCAGGTCAAGAAATAAAACTTCCACTATTCATGTACTAACTATCTTAGATTTACATAGGTTAATTTGGGGAAAGCATGTACTTATATGACCCTACATAACTCAAGCAATTAGACACTCATTACAGTCTACTTTTAGATGGTAAGATAGTTCATCAAAACTGATGGAAAAGGAAAGTAAGCATTTGCAGGAGTAAATGGCTACTCAAGAATTCAGTCCAACATTGTCCATACAGATGTCTTCACAATTGAACAGTGATTACTTTGACAACAGCCTATTTCCCTTTTCCTTGGGATAGTTGGAATGGAAAACAGATAGGAATTAGAAAAGTAGGTGAACACCTGGCCATTTCTTTTATTTATTTATTTATTTATTTATTTATTTATTTATTTATTTATTTATTTATTTATTTATGTAAGCCCTCAAGACTTTAACATTAAAAAAAAAAGATTTTACTTGAAAGTGGCACAACTAAATTAGGCCTGTCTTCTGGAATCATGTCTCCTTTTACATTGTTATCTGAGTAACACCTTTATTTCCCACATCATTTGTCCTAATATAAATGAATCTTTTAGCATAGTATCATTGTTACCATTCCAAACCTAGGGCCCACAAGATGGCTCAGCAGCTAGAAGAGCTTGCAACTAAGCCTGAGTTTTATCCCTGGGACCGACAGGGTTGGTGGAAATAAAGCACTCTGCCAGTTATCCACTGACCTCTGTATATACAGCATCACATGCACCTCCCATATTCACCCAGACACAGAAAAAGAAATGTAATAATAATTTACAAAGCTACTGCTCATTTTTGGAAAGAAGTGGTAACCCCTTGGCTTTGAATAAAATATAGGGCTAAAATTTTATTTTCCTGAGCTAGACATATTTTGAAATAAAACAAAATACTTCAGACTTGAAAACAACAATATGGCATGATTACTACATAATATGTGTCTATGCACATGTGTAAATATGTCATGCGTATGTGTACACACATGTACAAACATGCACACACCGAGAGATAACGGAAAAGCCTGTTGTCTAAAATCAATCACATTGACTATTACTCAAATATTTGAGAGAGTAGGAGTCAGTCTGTAACCAAATAGCATTTCAGGAAGTAAAAGAAAGTCAAATGATGACCCTGGACAGCCTCATGTCAATACAGAAGAGGCTTTCCTATTAGTTGCATTCAGTTTAAATTAAGCTTTTAGCCACTCAATGATGTTTGTTTGTTTATTTGCTTTGTTTACAGTTTTCTCCCTTCATTTGATTTTACTTTTGAGACTAAGAGATCAATGATAAAGAACCATGAAGCTCTATTATAGTGAGATTGTCAGTGGAGCATTTAATTGAACTTTCGTGCTCTGCATCAGTCCCCAGTTGTATAGTGTAGAAACTAATCCCCTGGTTCAAGTGTAATTCAGCATATGGCTTTCTTTACAGCAGTGGTTCTCAATCTGTGGGTCACAATCCCTTTGGCAAACCTGTATCTCCAAAAATATTTACATTACAATTCATAAAAGTAGCACAATTACAGTTTTGAAGTAGCACTGAAAATAATTTTATGGTTGTGTTTCACAACATGGGAAATTGTATTAAAAGATTGTAGCATGAGGAAGGTCAAGAACCACTGATTTGTAGTGTTCATATAAGGCATATAGGTAATTTATTATCTTTTAAGTTATAGACATTTTTACATCTTTTGTGGCATAAAAATACCACAAGAGAGACTCTGCTTACAGTCTAGTCTATTGCAGCATCAGAATTTAACCAGCATTTTCTAATCCATTTTGCTTATGCATTCAAAATGTACTGAGGTTGGTATTTGTGTTTGTTACCAGGTGTAGCAGTGCAGATCAGAGGTAGGAGGATGACCAGAAGGGCAAGGTCAGCCTCGCCTATGTAGTGAGGTGTAGGTCAGCTGGGGCTTCATAATGAGACTGTTTCAATAAATAAATAAATATAATAAAAAAGTATTTTTACACTAATTATTTAGCATCTGTCAAAGCGCATCTCTTAAGCTGGCAGGCTGACCAACCCTGCAACTACCCAGGCCCAGAACTAGGTTTAAGTGTTGGCCCACCCCAACACCAACCCCATCTGTGATCTGCTGGAGCACAGGTGTGGGGGTGTGGTGGAGGTCCTCTGGATCCAGGGCTGCAGGATCTCCAGGACACAGGGCAGCAACAGCACATCCAGGAAGAGTCCCAGTGAAGGCCCAGTGTCTGTAGTGCATCAGAGATGAGGGACCTGGAACCCGACCAATGATTCTTTGCAGTGAACGCCTGAACAAAAGATGTATGGATAAAGGGGTTTACTGCATGACTCACTGTGTCACACTGCAGCCTCCATGAAGAGATTTTTCCCTTTTCTTCCTTTTTTGTCTTTCCTTTTTTAATCTTAAGTTTTATTTTGCTTTTTTTTTGTGGGGGGGGCTTCAGGGGCAGAGGGCAGATTGGAGGGGACAGGAGATAGGTGGGATCAGGATGCAAAATATGAAAGACACATAATAAATTATTTTAATAATGTTTAAAAAATATATCTCTAATAACTAAAATGAAAACTGTGTATAATTAATCAATCTAGAGACATGTTTACAGAATGTCAATATATTAGTTCTCTTAGACTAATTCCTAGATTTGGGGGATTTGGTTTTCTTAAGCATGCACTGGGCTTTGAGTTATTCCAGAATTTCAAAAGCATCCTTCCAAATTATCACTGATTTTGCATTTTGTATGTATTTGGTACAGCCACATTTTGTAATTCAATGGTATCACAATTCGCAAAGCTGGCTTCTTGCTTTTGCTAAAGCATTAGACAGTTACCTGTGATTCAATTCCTTTAAGAGTCTACTGAAAACTAATTTCCCAGAACAATTCATGTGTTACAGGGAATGGACTTGATTTTTTTTAATACTATGGTTATCTACATAGCATTACCTTTTGCATTTCAGCTGAATGTAATCTTCCTTGGGATTGCTTTATACAAAATGTTTCATCATACTGCCATACTGAAACCTGAATCAGGCTGTCTTGATAATATCAAGTAAGTGATTCTTAGTTTTATTTTTATATACTGTACTTTAAAATTGTTTCTAGTTTATACCGTAAAAAATGATACAACAAAGTAGTATCAAGTTCAATGTATTGATTTTGTTGAGTAAGGTTATTTATTGGATAAGGTAACTTGATCATCTTACAATCAATGTAATGAGACCCTTTCTCTAAACCTACCTTTCCTTGTAAGCTGTATTTTATAAATATGTTTTTAATGTCTACATTCACTATATCTTTTGAAGAAGTGCAGCATTTCTAAATGAGAACAGAAACTACTTTCTAGTGCAGTAACTGTAAGAAATCTCTCACACTGTACTCAATCCCTCAGAGCAATGGTGTTTGCAAAGGCCCCAGTAGTGACGGTACCTGCAGTGATAGTTCCTACAGTGATGTTTCCTGCAGTGATGGTACCTGCAGTGATAGTGTCTGCAGTGATTAGACCTACAGCAATGGTACCTGCAGCAATGCCTTCTGCCATGATGGTACCTGCAGTGATGGATCCTGCAGTAGTGCTGGTTTCTACAGTGATGATACCTACAGAAATGGTATCTGCAGTGATGGTACCTGCATCAGTGGCTTCTGCAATGATGGTATCTGCAGTGATGGTGCCTGCAGGGATGGTGCATGCAGTGATAATTTCTGCAGTGATTATGCCTACTGCAGTGGTGTCTGCAGTGATGGTACCTGCAGTGATGGTACCTGCAGCGATGGCTTCTGCCATGATGGTACCTGAAATTGCATTTGTCAATGGATGAGAACTGGTAGTCCTTGCAGGTACCAAAAAGGGAATTTCACATGACTGGAAAACAACCATGAAATACTGAGTCTGAGGAGTCTGAGTATTCATGTCGAAGTCTTTTGTAGCTGTCCTGTTCTCCTTCTGATGAGGGAGGTGAGGTGCACTTTCTCTACTGTTCAGAAGCACAAGTTGAGAATGTTTTATCCAAAATGCCCAGGTTCAAAACATTATAGAATTTTAAGTAGTTCAGATTTGAGAATGTTTGTATACATTTCATGTACAGTTTGGTGGTTGAGAATTCCTACTCTGAAAATAAAAGCCAGAAGCCGTCTAAATCCGAAGATCAAAAATCTGAAACTTTTTGATCATTATGTTTGGATGTCAAAACATTGTATTTGGACTTTCCCTCTCAGTGATTCTGAGTCTTTATTTTGAAATATAAGTTCTACCTTACCTACCTTTAAAACATTTACACCTTCTCCTAGAAGGTAAATCTACCCAGAACATTTTCCACTCAATTATCCTTTCACTTTCAAATTCTGTCCTTTATTACAAATTTTGTATGTTTTTATCCTCAGACAAGTATAAAATGCAGAAGAAATATGACATATTCGTATTTCATGTTAACCTACAATGAAAATACATATAAAAGCTAAATTACATTTTCTGAAGTCTCTGAATTCCTTGTTACAAGCAAAATTGTATTTTAATTTACTTATTGGTCTTGATATTTGAAAAATATATTAATATCGAGAAGCACATTAGTCTCATACACACACACATACATATATACATGCATACACACACACACACACACACACACACACACACACACTCATGCTAAATTGCATTTTCATGTGATTTCTGATGTTGTGTATTGACTTAGATGAATAATTCTATGAAGATGAATGCACATTCAGGACATTTAAGGGACATCTGAGATTTCCCTGTCCTCCTTGAACTATGTCAGACAAGTCATGTCACTCACTTCTTAGGTTTCTGTATTGGTGCCTGACAGTTACTGCCACAAGTGTTTCAGAATACCACAGTATACTAAGATGTTGGTGACAAAGATTATTGACATTAAGCAGTTCACTTTGGTGAATGAATAACTCTCCTAAGTTACTTTAAAAGAATAGCTAAGAAGTTAGGAAAGTAAAACATTTTAGAAGTAGCTAGAAATTATCCACACTAAAGTACTGTCTCGTATTCTTAATTTTACTTTCTTGTTACAGTAATGATTATGTTACTGAATTATGTGTGATTCCGTTGTCATTCTAAAATGTACTGTGCATTCCATACTGTTCCTGATGACAGTGAGTTTTGATATGTTAAGTAGCCACATAAAACACATTTTTCTAAGCCAGGCGGTGGTGGCGCACGCCTTTAATCCCAGCACTCGGGAGGCAGAGCCAGGCAGATCTCTGTGAGTTCGAGGCCAGCCGGGCTACCAAGTGAGTTCCAGGAAAGGCGCAAAGCTACACAGAGAAACCCTGTCTCGAAAAACAAAAAAACAAAAAAACAAAAAAACAAAAAAACAAAAAAAACCACATTTTTCTTACAGCATACTTTACTCAAGTCATTATAAGATATGTTTCCATACCTTTTGTTCTGTGCAGTAAATTTATCTAGGTAATTTTAAAGTACCATTTGGCAGATTAAAAAAACAAAAACAAAAATGAAAACAAAACAAAAAAAAAACTTTTGTCTTTATTTCAACATCTACCAGGGTAAAACTTTAAAAAATTTGCAGTCATTGTCGTATCTCCAAGTAATTTTAAAGTAGTTTTATAAACTCTTTGGGCAATCTAGCATTTCTTTAAAGCTATTTCTTGTTCTTAGTACTGACTGTCACATATTGTAAAATATATTTTTCGATAACAAGTACTGTTTAGAACAGTGGAACACCCCAAAACTAATGAGTATATTTAATGACATTGATCACATTACATTTTATAATACAAAGCAAAATGAAGTCATTAGTAAGAATACTTTGATTTGCATTCCATCAAAACGGCTTAGAGCTTTTGGAGAGTACTTAACTTTGCTGAGTCATGATTCCTGCCTTACAACTGTATAATGGATGCAGCATAACCAACCCTCCAATGTGCCTAGGAATGCAACGCCTTTGATGATGCTTTCAAAAAACTCCGTAAGGGAAGACTGGTTGTTAAAATTATGTGTCACGTGACTTTAAAACAGAGCTGTGACTGTGGCTATGCTGACAGAAAAGAACCAGCAGTAGTTTTAAGAATGTAAGAAAGGAAATAGGGGAAGTCATTGTCGTAGTGTCATATGACCTGAGGAACTGCCGGAGCCACATCCACAGCATTGATGGAACAGTTCACTGCCTTACAGTTCAGAAAGAGCATTCTTCTGCTGCACCAAAAGAATCCAGGAAGGCTAAGCTTTGCACACTGTGACAAAATGGAGGAAGTTACCTTGGCGTAATGTCATATGCTGATGGAAACAAAGTAGACTACTAAAATGAGGGATTTCTAATCACACTCCTCTACACAGAAAGATGATCTTTTGAAGATCAAGAGAGTATGTGGGAGAAAGATAAATCCATCTCCAGAAAAGAAACTCTTTATTACTTTATGAAGTCTGGGGGAAATTTCATTTTATTTGAATTGCATTGTATTAGGTAAGTAGTTGTAAAGAATTGACAGGTTGGAAATAGAAGTGTGGAGAACGTTCTCTTTCAAACACTGAACACAAGACATTTTGTGTGGCTGCTGCAAAACCGAAAGTATTATTGGAAACTGGAAGATTTGTTTTATGACAAAATAAACAGTCCATCAAGAAAAAAAAAAAATCTCAAGCACGCCTGCACTTAAATCATATCGTAGTTTCAAAATACATTAAAGTTTTTAATAATAAAACATTTATTACTCATTTTCAATTGTTCCTTATGTTGTTTTAGTTGTTTCATCATTCATCATAACAACCACACCATACAGATAATTTTATCTCTATTCCTCTATGAATAAATGAAATCCCAGAAGCAATTTCCAGACTATTATAGCCAAGAGATTTTAACTACGATGGCTTTGTTTCTAAACTCTTTCTAATGTACTTGTTCCTTCTTACTAAGGTTTGTTTCTTGTATGTTAAATCTTTTTTCTTATTTAGTTTAGTAAATCTAATCTTTTAGTTAGAATATTCCAGTTTTTAATTTTTATTTTTTTAATTATTTTATTAAGAGATTTTTCTATTCATTTTACATACCAACCACGGATTCCCCTGTCCTCCCTCCTCCCACCTCCCAGCCTTCCCCCCAACCCACCCCCCATTCCCACCTCCTCCAAGGCAAGGTCTCCCGTGGGGAGTCAGCAGAGCCTGGTACTTTCAGTTGAGGCAGGTCCAAGGCCCTCCCTCTTGCACCAAGGCTGTGCAGAGTGTCTCATCATAGGCAATAGGCTCCAAAAAGCCAGCTCGTGTACTAGGGACAGGTCCCAATCCCACTGCCTGGGGGCCCCCTATACAGTTCAAGCTCAACAACTGTCTCGTTTATCCAGAGGGCCCAGTCCAGTCCCATAATTATTGATGTGGTGGTTTCATTCTGTTAGTTTCTTATCATTGTAGTTTGTGTATTGTCCCCCTGTTCCTCCTTTATTCCTTCCTTTGATAAATAACACTATTTTGTGTCGCATTTTATTTTTCACTTTGGCTTTTTAGCTAATCACTATAGTTTTTAATCATTTGTTCAAAAAATTAAAACAGAAACCACTAAATTAATACAGTGTATGTGTAATATAAATGATGTTTCGCCTATGTTCACTTCACACACTTGTACACACACACACACAGTCATGTTTTTGGTTGAATATGTGTTTTCTCCTCATTCTATTTCACGGGCACCATTTCCTTTAGTCACTCTCATTGTTTGAAGACTCTCAGTGATGGTTCTATTAACTTGTTTCTTCTTTTACCATATTGTTTTTGCCTCCTTCTGCCACCAGCTGGAGAGGGGGGGGGGGGAGAGAGAGAGAGAGAGAGAGAGAGAGAGAGAGAGAGAGAGAGAGAGATAGATCTTGAAAGTGTTAGTTCAGTCATGTAATGTAACTGTAGGGATAAAACTCTTCAAAGGGTCCCATTATTTTTAACTTAAGTTCAAACTCCTAGTCCAAGCCAGTTAGGCCCTGGTAATCTTGCCCATCTCCTCCGTCTCCTTTCCTTCTTCGTCATGAGCCCATCAGTCCACTTTAGGCATGTGCTCTTTTCCCTCAAGTCTTGCCTCTGCCCACTTCCTTTTCCTTCACTACGCCTGGCTGACTCCTATTATTACATTTACTGTAAATATTATTTTCTTGTTTTAAAAATACATTGTATTATTTTTCAATTTCAAAGTCACCCCGGGGTCTTCATAACAAGCCCCTTTAGTATTAGTAAAGAACACTTATTTGTCTAGCTCATGGTGTACTATGAAAAAAAAAAAAAACAACAGCACAAGATAATGTAGTTAGCCTAATAACAGAGAAAATGAAGGATGATAATTCTCAGGCTTCCATGGAAAGAAATTAAATTAAACAGTACACATCTACTTGCTGATTGCTTTTCATTTGTCTCTTCATCAAAATAAGTAATTACAAGAAAGATGTAATTCTAGTCATTTGAGTTTTCTGCTTGATTTTCTCACTTACTGTAGTTGGAACTCACTGTAATCATAGCAAAAGTCCAATACAATTAAAAGTAATTTAGTTTATACATAGGCTATTGTTGAATTTTTGCCAGTCACAATTAACTTACAGTATGGCTGATGAACACAAAATTTTAATTTGGGAAGAGTGTGGAACACCCAACATTTACCTTCAAAATAAAAACTGACAGCTTCTCTAATCACCCATGTTCTATTATTTCAAAAAAAATTAAAATGGTTTCTTAGCTAGTAACATCACAAATTATTTTGAAGAATAAAAATAAATAATGAAAGTTTGGGGTCCATTTGGACAAAATAAAGCAATTAGCCTTTCTGTGCATTTACTATGCCTATGGCTTCCCTTTCATCTACGCACAGGTTTCTGTTCACAGGCTTCTGCCTTTGCCCATTCATGATTTCCTTCAGTCATCCAACTGAGTGCTGAGGGGATCTTTCCTTTCTTCATTTCTAGTTGTCAATGTGGGTGTTGATAAACTGTAGTAACTATTTAACTGTCAGTCCTATTTGGATGCGAGTATGTGTTCAGTTCTGGCAGGGCTGGCTAGATGTCTTTAGCAAGTTATACCAAGAGTTTGCAATCAGTTTTTCTCTGATTAGAAAGTAAGTATATCTATTGGATAGTTTTGCATAATTAATGATAATCATATGTGCAAAAACCCACATCGTATATTTGGTGCACATTGCAGAATATTATCATTTAAAATAATTGGAGTTGAGGTCTCACCTAGGTTAGATGCGGACTGCTTGACTCCAGGGATTCTTGTGACTTGGTCTCCTGAGATGCTCCACCTGTAGACTCCCACTGCCGTGACTGTCATACTTCGATTATTTAGTTTAATCCACACTGTGTGGAAATAATTCTTCTGCCTCTGAGTCTTTGTATTTTCAACAGTGAAGTTGTGCTCAGTTTCTTTCAAAATCACATTAGAATTTGTATGACTTTATTTACCATATGGTGTCATTAAAATTATGCATCATATGATCCTCTTTTTTTTAAAAGACAAACTTAGCCTTTTATGAAAAAAAAGGCTCCAGGGTAAAATGCTCATTTGGTTAATAAATAGCAAGTTCTGTAGTTCTAGAGGGAAAAGAATATATCCTCAGCGAGCTGAAACACCTGCTATATATAAAGGACCCCAAGAAAACTTCTGAAAGCTTCAGGGGCAAAGAGAAAAAGGCTAACAATACCTGAAATAACTGCACTTTTGAAAAAGGTAAATTTTATTAAACTTTATTTGAGTACTATATTTCTAAATGTTGATAGGAACAATTAAGTCAGAATTATATTCAGCTTGATCAGTAGTCTATTAATACTTCATGGAGTGAAGAGAGATTGGATTCTATAAAAGGGAAGGGTAATTGCCCTAAGCTTGAGAAATAAAACAATATCACAGGAAGATTTTAATGCTCATATTTTCCTTCATATTAATATATCAAGATATATATATATATAGCCTTTACATAAATATATAGCCTACTTTTCAAAATTATCTCATTTTTTATACTACAGTCACTGCAATAATATGAAGAGTCTCAACTTTATGAGCACATAAATCTGGTACAGAGTCACAGTTAATAAAAGTATTCATAAACTTCAAAGTTTTCTCAAGGAAAATATTTGGGGACATTCTTCATTTTCTTTTCTCTTCTTATTTTGAGGCAGGGTATCACTATGTATCCCTGGCTGGCCTCAACCTCTGTGTAGACCAGACTGGCCTCAAACTCAATAAAGATCTACTTGTCTCTGTCTCCACTACTGAGATTGAAAGCAGGTGCCACTATACTTGGCATCATTAATATTGATATTATATATTTGTTACTGATAAAAATAGATAGATAATGAATGAATAAATAAATAAATAGGCAGTGATTTGGGGTGTTAAGAGGGAGGCTCAAAATAGTGCCTGTAAGCTTAGACATAGCTTATATCTCCATATAATTTTTTCATAGCTCCTGTCACCATCAAAATTATTAAATTATATGAAATTTTAAAAGACTTAATTTTGAATCCTTAGAAATATTGTTTCAAAAGGGTTACATCTTATAAAAGATTACCATAAGTAAAGATATGTTGTCTTCCTTCCTTTTCTATTGCTGTAATATAAAACACCATTGCCAAGGTAAACTATAAAAAAATATTAAATTTAGAGCATACAGCTTCAGAGGGTTAGAATCCATGATGATGGAGCAAAGGAATCCCTGAGAACTTACATCTTAATCCACAGACAGGAGGCAGAGAGAGATGGAGAGCCCAGGCATGACCAGATTATTTTGAATCATCAAAGCCCACCCCAAGTGATCTCTTCCAAAATGACCTCATCACCTTACCCTTCCCAAACAGTTCCACCAATGAAGGCTCAAGTATTAAAAGATATGAGCCTATGAGAGACATTCTTATGCAAACACCACATATGTTCTTACCTTTTTAAACAAATATTTCTCTAATACATATACTTAGTGCATTCATGCTTAGAATTAGAAATAGGAATAGTTTTACATTATTCATTATATGAAAAAACACTCTTTAAGATAATTCTATATATGCATATGGTTTGTTAATTTTTTTCCAGTTGTCCTCTATTTTTGTGATATGTATAACATGTCATGCCATTATCATAAATAACTGAAGTGACGAATTAAATAGACCAAACAGCACCAGACCTCTGTGGATTGTTTGACAGCCAGACTCAGTGTAAGCTGTTTATGACATTCCTTAAGCATTACCTAGTCATTCATGGATTACCTCGATGCCCCCATTTAAAGCTGAAAATCAGTCAGATTTTCACAGATTCATACATGCTTGCATGAAGGCAGTGATATTGACATCTCTTCACATCCTGCATTTTTTTTCAGCTATAATTTCAAGTGCTCTGAAGTATTAAAAGGATGGTCTCTTTTTGGAGGCATTTTGTTTAAAATGTATTAAAATTCCCATATCTTCCCAAGAACTGTGTTTTATGAATAAATGCGTTCAGCCCACTCCATATGCTGGAAGCTGACATTTGAGAAAACCAGTTTAAAGGATGATAGTTGTAGGCACACTATTATGCACTGTACCTTGAGATTAAATTATTTTTTCATTCTTTCCTCCAAATAATTAGGTTTATATCAGATATGGGAGCAGCAATGGTTTTCTAAGGATGCATGAGAAATCCTGAAAAACTTCCTAAGGGGGAAATGTCTTCTTAATAATGAAAATGTAAAAATTAGCATCTCCTTTGTTCTTTACATAGGCCTTGGATCAGATTGCTTTTATATTTCAAAGGAAGTGTGCCATCAGCTTCATAGGCTGAATCTAAATTAGCTACTCATAGAACTGTGATTTTCACCCAAAAGTGTAAAGTGAATGTCTTTAAAAAGTGAAAAAAATGCCTGAAAATAATTGCAATTAAACACCATTTGTGCTCCATGTACCTTAATCATGTACCTTGCATGCCTTAACATATGAATGATCTATGTTCTTAATTGCACATTAGTTTATTTAACACACATGTGTGTGCACAAAGGGTTGAACCCAGACACTTGTACATGCAGAATACAGATGGAGCTCTAATCCCAATCCTCCGGGGAGCTAAAATTTTAATTTTAAAGTAGAGTTTGCAGACTCTGTAGATAATATAGAAAGTTTAAGAGAAAGGGGTGAGACTCTAAGGTTTTTAAATTGGATACTAAGTAAGTGGGTTGTTACTGTTGACATGCTGACAACTGGAGATAACATATTTTGATGTTTGAAAATATTTTTCCCCAAGTAACTTATAAGACATTCCAGTTGCTAATGTTTCATTGGCCATTGGAGTGGTGAGAGCTGGATTTTCACTTTTGGATCCATAGTGCATAAATTTACGTATATATGACTCGTTTTCATATTATGGGTCCATTGATTGGCAAATTAATGAACACAGTTGGCTTCTCAAATTTATATAAGCTTCTCTATATTTGAAGTGAATACCTCCACCAAGCAAAAATAACATGCAGACATAAAGAATTTGTTTTTTCTTATTTTTCTATTTTTTTTCAGAGAGGTTTACAATAGCAATGTTGCTTTGTCTTCAAATCATATTTTTATCTGTGCTTGGAAAGTACTGACTGTACATGTCAATAGCGACCTAAAATTAAATGCTATTTATGAAACTACTCTATTGTAATTAAAATGTGCAGACAGTACAGTGGGGTGGCAGGCATCTTGAGCTTCTCAGTCCACACTTGGCAATTTAGTAATCTACTTTTCTCTTGGCTAAAATCTCAATGGCTATTGAGTTATTTGACTACATAGTTATGTGTTTTTTAAAGAATTATCATCAAAGTCTCTGGCACTTCTTATTTTGTTCATGTGCTATTAAAGTAGGCCTTCTAGAACACTCTTCATATCTGTTCATGGAAGCTGGTATTTTAAACCAGTTATTTTGAAATGCTAGCCCAAAGTCTTTTCTGTAAGAGATTGATCCAAGTTTAAAACTAAGCCATTTAATTATGATATTAGAAAAATAAAGAAGGAGCATAAAAAGAAACCATTTATTGGCAAAATTACTTATATTATTAGGTGTGTTAACTTATTGTGTATACCAAAATATAATTTGAAAACTGGTATGTTTTCTTTGTAAAAGTGATTGACATTGCATTCTTTCAATTTTTAATTGTCTTATGATTATTTATTTATTTATTTGGTTGGTTTGTTTTTACTTTCAGACTTCATTGCTTATTATTTGATTAGTGGTAGAAAAGTCTATAAAATATTGCTCATTCTACCAGTATATGCTGCAAAAATAATCTCTTTAGTATTAATCAAAACCTTACATAGCTAAATTATTAAGATCATTTTTTTCTACTGGATTCCTTTTATAATAATGAGATGATTGGCTTAATAAATAACTTCCTGTAATTTTTCTTTATCCTGTGAGTGTACATATATCTATGCTATTATATTAAAGTATCAACTTTTTCCTCTATTGTATATTTTTTTACAAATTTCAAAAAACCAGGAACGAAAACCATTTCCTCCATTTCATTTTATTTTCTATAGTATATTATATTTATATATACTCTTAAGAGTTTTATAATTCACATCTTATCTTTATTCTCTTTGGAAGTCTCACTGTGATCCCATTTTCCAAAAACACTCTACTGAATATCTCCTTTTCCTGACAAATTCCATTGCTACCCTACTGCATGGAACCACTGCCCTGTGCTTTTTTGTGGTGCCGTGGCCATAATTCATGCCCCTTTACCTTTACCACCTTATTGCTGTAACTTGCTCATTATCTATAATAATTAGAATGTCCATTTTCATCATCTCTTGCAAAAGTGTCTTAATTATATAAGGACTTGATTTAGATTACAGATTTTTTAAATAATTGTTAAGAGTGTATTATTCTTTTAATTATAGTTGCATTACATGCACAGTTATTTAGTCAGGAGAAACAGTGTATTTAAAATTTTAACTCAGGTCAGCCATGTCCCTGTGCACCTCTTTATTTGTTTGATCTTCCAGCATATGATGAATTATGAATTTAAATATTCAAGATGAACCTTCAGTATCCTGACTAACTGATAAAACCTCTACATTTTATTCTTTCAGCCCTAACATATCCAAGTCAGCTTACTGATGATGGAGATAAATAAACTGAGGCTTACAAAACTTCAGTACTTTTTTTTTTTTTAATTGTCAAATACATTTCTTGAGAGCTTGTTTGGAGGTTCTAGCAGGGGAGCGCAGCTACTTGTATACCCTTGACCCAAGACAGGTCCTCTTCTATTCGGGAAGGTCGTCCTCTTCGACCGAGCGCGCAGCTTCGGGGGGGACGCACATGGAGCGGTGAGGGAGGAAGGGGACACCTGCCTAGCCAGCCAGATCAGCCGAATCAACCCTGGCGATCAATGGGGTAACAGATGTCGCAGCCCGATAGCCCTCACATCCTCAAATACATTTCTTTAGCATACAAACTGTCAGAACACTTCTATCAATCAAGTTTAGCTTTCTCATATCATCCAGAGAAGCGTGGGATTGCGTTTGTGCATTCATAGAACATTTTCATATACCTCTATAACAATTTAGAGTATGCAAAGTTTAACATGTATAAACTGCGCTTATAAAGAAAACAATACTTGTCCAAAATTAGGTAAACTTGTCAACTTCCTGCTTATGGCCATGTCTCCAAGAGTTCCATTTATAGGAATCATTACTAAATAAAGGTATATTTTAAATTGTTGGTTATACTTTCCTTATATTTGTTATTACAATCAATGTCTGATTGTTTATAGAAATATGATGAATTTTTCTGTTTCTGGTCTGTGAAAATGAAAATGATAATACCTTATGATTCAGGGGAGATCATAACAGAAATTCAACCTCTGAATCACATTCAGGACATTGAAAATTATTAACTTCATTGTTCATTTTCATTATTTGAAAGTTTTCTACATCATCTGAGTTGAATAAAAATCCAGAGAGTGTGTAACACCTTATGGTAATTCATCTTTTTATATTCCAATGACCCTATATAATCAGCCCTGGAGTCTCCAGTTTTCAGGAATTTATGAATTCTAAGATTCAGACTAAAGCTAAAACCAAGCAGACCTCCAGCAGTGACAAAGATGGCACTACCAATCAAAACGCAGCATGACATAGCCCAGTTCCCATGGCTATATCTACAGAACATTCCCACAACTAAGGCTCAGGGCACGTTGTAGAAAAGGGAGAGACTGATTGTAAGAACAAGAGGATCAGTGTAAATGAAACCGTGTCTCCTAGTAATGTCAGAAGCTGTGCCCATATAGCCTTACCGACATGACTGTCCAGATGTGAGCTGAACAAAGACAGCATCAATGGACATGCCACAGTGACAGGGTAAAACTACTAGGCCTCAACCGCAAGTGAATAACTATGGGCAACTAAGAAAAGCTACGAGCAGAAGAGACACACATGTAACATTATAACAACTCAACAGGCTACACACACACACACACATTTGCAATGACAATTAGTGTAAAAAAAAACAAACCATGAGTTTGAAGGAGAGCAGGGAGAGGTCAATAGGAGGATTTAAAGGGAGGAAAAGGAAGAGAGAAATGTTATAATAATATTATAATCTCAAAAATAAAGAAGGAAGCACTATAAACTTTATTTATAAATACCAATGATAACAAGTAACTGGTATTTTACGGTTCTTGAACTATGTCTGACTAAAGAAACATTTTTAATGCAGTATATGATAAAACGTTTAGAAATATAATTTTGTCTTTATATAGATACATTGTAATTTATTTGAGCTTTCTAGGTCAAGGATTCAATTCTTTTTAAGCCATAAATATAAAAAAGAGATGAGTCCAAGTCTGTAGCACACCTGTTAAAAATTTTCAAGAACATTTTCCATGTGGTTTTATGTCTTTCCTTCCTTTGTGCTGATTCCATTTACTGAACCATCACAGCAGCCCAGTAGACTTGTGAACACTGAGGCACAATGGATTTTATGAACTAATTGCCAGGGAATTCTGGGTTTCTCTTTCGACATTCATTAGCAAGTTGAACATAACAATATTTCAATTTAGAATATGAAAATCCATGACATTTACTAAGTCTAAACTTAGTGTCTAAAAGAAAATGAAATTTTAGGTAGTTTCCCTTTTTACATGTAAATACTTTTAAAAAATCACCTCAGAAATAGTCAATGATTATTGTATCCTTCTTTGATTTCTGTTGAATTTCCGGAAAAGAATTAAAGGAGAGCCAGTAAAGCATTTTGTGTGTGTGTGTGTGTGTGTGTGTGTGTGTGTGTGTGTGTGTGTGTGTGTGTTTTCTCTCCACCCTCTTTTTAGAGTCCACAGGGTCACAACATAAGGACATAAAATATGTGTAATAGCAAATATTATATAGTACTTTCATATTTAATTTTGTGTCTTTCCAAGTGTTTAGCTATTCACATGCTCAAAAGTTCTGGGCTCTTACATTCAGCACACACAGCAGCCCCATGAGGAAAGGTATATAGTCAGGTGTATTTGGAGATAAAGTGCTGTTACCTGTTGGGAATTTCTGTTATTAACCCCAAGTTGTAGTTGATAATGCACTTAGAAGGCGTTGAGACTCAGCAGGCTGATTTAGAAGTCCTTGCTTTCAGCTTTTCACATGTCAACAATATGAGAATAGCATCAAGGAATAAGTGATCTTATTCATTTCCACTCGGAGAACCCCAAATTTCATACTCTATTTTCTTGTCACCTACCAAGTGAGTGGTTCATACATTTGACAGGTGAAAATACTAACTGCTACTAAGAAAGAAGTGCCCATAGATCATTTAATTTTTCATTGTTTATTCTCCATATTGGAATTCACAGGTCCTTACATATATATAATTTTGATCAGGTGATAATAAGTTATAAAACTTTACATAACAGTCAACTACAGAAATATTATGGTCAAATTTTTAAGTCATTGATTTGGCATTTATTGATTCTGATTTATTTAGTTCTTCTTAATTGCAAATTGAAGATTCCATTTTGGTATTTTGCTTCTAATTCTTGAATTTTGTTGCAGCCACAGAGAGCCATAGGAATAAATTTTTTTATATTATATTTTAAATTATTTGTTTTATTGATGCAGTTCATTTTTTTCTCTTCTTGGTAAGGAATACAGCTTTGACAGTAATAATTCAACAACAATAAAAATCTATACTTAAAATATAATTTTGTTAATACTATTGTTATTGATATTAATATTATACACTCTTAATACTTTCTAAGAATTTTTAATGTAAGTTTAATCCTTAGTGATTTAAAGGTAAAAATATAAAAGAACCATCATCTTTATTTTACTCAGACTTCTGAATTAACTCTAAATCTTTCCCTATTAACCTTCCTATATTAGTACACAAAGTGATAATAGAGTCTGGTAGCACAAATTCAGGTGGGGCTGTCCCATTGACATAAAATACATTTGAAAAAGAAATACAGAGAAGCTAGGGATTCAGTCCTAGCTAATCAGCTGATTAAACATTTTCCATGGTACTGTGGTATAAATATTAAAATACAAATAGTTTCCTCACCCATTTTTTTATCACAGTCACTCAAAAAAAATTGAAGGAAAGGAGAGTTTTTATTTCTTTGCTGAAGTTAGTCTTTTTTCGTTAGTCAGGAGAGCAATAATTGTATTTTAAAACTGGAAATGTCAGGATGGCAACAACCCTTTGGCTCCTTGAAGCAAACATGTCATTTAACAATCCCAAAAGCCATCCAGAGGAGTGGTACATTCCTAAGTGTACTGACCTCCAAGTGGACGGGATTGGAGTTGGGCCGAGTCCTTCCTATTCCATTATTTACTGTGACTTATCAGTGATCAGATCTTTGGATGTGAGGACTAAACCCTCAAACATATTTCTCCTAACTCCATCTCTCTTCACACTTACCCTTACCCAGCATAAAACTTAAGTAGTACTGTCTAAAGATATGTAGGAAACTATAATAGAAGGGGATATTTTTAACTCTTTAAGTAATTTATTACCTTTACAGCTTTAGTTTCCAAGTAGAATTTCTCTCAAAAGCATATGTCCAAAATAATTATCTGCATAGTTCAATAACTTCTAAAGAAAGAGAAAGAATATCTTGGAATTAACTAGATTTACTCATGTCTCTGTCTATACATCATCTATCTATACTGATACTGTGACTTACTTAGTACATAATTTGGTTAGGTTATAAGTTAATGCTTTGATTAAGGAACCTAACTTGAAAATTCACATTGAGCTAAGTGTTTATAAAGTTATAATTTAATAGCTTTTTATATGGCATGTGTTTTTTTTCAAATATATATGTAGTTGTTGTCAAGTGACAGAGGCAAGTAAATATTCTCAATATCACTTTTGGGTAAATTTTACAGTACTATTAAAATAAAATTTTAAGTATCATGGAGAATAAAATAAAAAAAAAAACTTTCCCAAAGAAAAGCTTTTTAAAACAGGGTTGTCTTTAGAGTTTATATATATCTATATCTATATATATTTTACTTCACTTTCAATAAATTAACATAAATTAAAAGATAACCCATAAGTATCTGTTAATTTCCACCAAGAACATTTTAAAGCTGAGTATCCATAATACCATAAAAACTTAAGATAATTACAATGAAATTAGTCATACAGCCTATAATGTGACTACTGTTTATCAATGACAGAAAATAAAAATGAAAATTATTTAATGTTATAAGCCTTTATATATAAATATGCTTTAAAATGCAAGTAAGGAAATCAAACATTTATAGCTTTTCTGTGGTGAGAACAGCATTGTCACCTGTTAATTCGGATTTGCAGAGAGATAATAATCCTAAATTCTCTAAACTAATGTAAGACCTGCCCCCCCCCACAAATGCTGAAACTTGCTGACATAGGCTGTCTAAAGTGATCTGTAGTTTAAAATCATTGCATGTTTATAATGTTCTGCTGTAGGTGTAACTCTCAAATGTTTCATTTTGTCTGTAAGTATGAATTTTTATGTTAAATTTAAGCTTAGAATTCTAAAAGATAAAAAAATACATGTTAGTTATTACACAAGTTAAACCACTGCAAAAATATATCAAAATCCAGTGGTTTAATTCATTTTCCCTGGGAGTCTAGGGGCAGGTGGCCTAAATCTCATGCATCAACTCAGCATTACTAAGAAGATTTTACTTCTGTATCTGAGGCTCTATTGTGTCTTTCTCCTAGTCAAAGGGAAGAACAAAAAGTAGAGGAAGCCCCAATCCAACCCCTTAATTAGTGAGGCCTAGAAATGTCACACTCACTTCTGTCCACATCCCAGTGAACATTGCTCAACACACATCTGCAGGAGCTGAGAGAAACTGGTTTTAGCAGATTCTGCTTGGTGAAGCAGCTGATGTTCCTCACACTGCTGAAGAAATTGCTGAATCCCTCTTTGATTACTCTCTTGTGACATTTCATACACAAAATAATATTTGACACATCAGTAGTCCTACTGCAAGCTGGCTATTTTAATTATTAAAGTATTTGTAAACCTTGATACGATATTGTAAGGCATTTCTGCCTGTGACTCTATATGCGAACCACTGTATCTATCTGCTTGATATTTTTCTTGACTACTTACAGTAGAATATAATTCCAATCCTCTATCCATCTCATGGATAGAATATACTGATGCAACGGGCATGAATATAACTGTAAACATTACCATTTTGTTTTATAACATATAATAAATACATGATTTTCTTCCTGGGTACATTATAGCAAGCAAACAATTGCTAGACATTCTTCTGTCTTCACATTTTATGGCATAATTCTAACAACTCTTGCAATTATATTTATTGGCTTAAATGTTCTTAAACTGTCCAGATTCAGCATTATCCAATAGAACTTTTCTGTGATGGTGGTATTTTCTAGAACTGTATCATCTAGATTCATATTTACCACCTGTGTGAGGTTTTGGATCATTTGCATTATGACTGGTGTGCCTTAGAAATAGAAGTATAAACGCTGTTCTGTTTTGATAAATTTAAACTGCCGGTTGTGATTAGCACTCACCACATGGAGTACATAATTCCATTCACTCCCTGCTCCATCTTCTGATTTATTTCAGTCACATTTCTTTCCCCGCATCATACTACTTCCTAAATATCTTATCAGGCATTTAACCACTCAATATTTATATATTGAGTATTTTCTCCTTTGGGTAAGAAGCTTTATATTAATCTTATTTTTTCAGTTTAAGGTTAGCTTTAGACATTCTATAATATTAAAAATATTTTATTGCTCAGATAAAAACTCGGTTTTTTATAAGAATAATATAGATAATACTTATATTCTAATTTTGACCACTTTATAGATGCATAAACTGACAAAACCACAAGTTAATTAGCTTCTGCTTACCATCAAATATGTAGTAAATGATTGAGCTGGGATGTATGCAAACCTGAGGCAAGGAGGCTTCACATACCAGACTCTTATTCCATCTCATTTCAATATTTACTGTCTCATCATTCTGGAGAGTGAGTTTTTATCAGTGGTTCTCTTTATTCAAAATTCATCACAGATGGGCCTTTCTGAGAACATTATTTGTGTATTCATAATGCAGGAAAATATATTGCTTCTGGCAAGAAGAAAGAAAAAAAAAGCTGTAATGATCAGATTTAACTCAGGTTAATCATAACCTCTATGTTAAAATTACTTAGAGGCATATTGTCCATAATTAAGTCATCTTATCCACTAATATTACAGAATAAGGGATACCTTTAAGTGACATGACATCTATCATTTTAAGCATGCCCCCAAGCCTTTTTTCAGATTGCTCATAAAATTTCTCATTCTCTGGAGAAATGTGATCTCTAAGAAATAAATGTCTCTGTCAAGTCACAAGTAATGTGAGCACATGATGAAAAAATGGAATTGCTGAGTCTCATATGGGATATTGCAGTATTGTAAAATTGATTTTCTTCCCTGGTATTTAAGTTCTCATGGTCATTTTCGGATTTACCTCCTGGATATAAAGGGAAGGTTATGATACCTTTTAGGGAGGCGGGGAATAAAGGCCTTTGGTGAAGAAAGTAGGAGGATATTTTTTCACATGAAATTCTTTATCATAAAATGCTAATGTTGGTGTTCTTGTCTTTATGTCTATGCATTCTTTAGCTATGAGGATAACAGACCCTTCATCAAGTAAGAATGACCTGAATGGCTGATAAATTGCATTTATCAGTGTGGTCCCATGAACCAGCTGTCAGATCAGTACTGAGAGATCTCTAGAGCTTCTGTCATTCACATTGAGGCAGAAGAGCAAACTGTGCAGGAAACACTGGCATACAACTTACATGCAGAGTCCTGCAGGTGTATTGCCAGAAAGGAAAAAGAATTCTATGTCACCTCTGTTAATGGGATATCACTTGAGTTCAGTGCCGCAGTAACAGCACTTTTCTGTGGTACAGACTTGTCTCTCTCTCTCTCCTGGAGAGCTCCTCAAACTGGGATGTGTTCTTCCTTGCTGCGCATGTCCAAATTTCTGTTGTGCATTCAGGTGTCATTCATCTTAAATTGTTTTCTGACTTAGTAGGGAATCTTTAAAATGATTTCATGCATAAGAAACTACCCAGTTGCAATTAGCATTAATGATTTCCTGTATTAACTATATCTATAAAAGTGGGGAAAGGCCCTTTAAATTTTACATATGTAAACTTTTCACTTTGAAATTGGGCACCTGTATCATGATGGATAATTGAATTGCTTATGAATACATTGAAATTTCTGAAACAAATTTACAAGTCTGGACCAGTCTAACAAATGGAGAGATAATGGTAACAATTGGGTATTTGCCTAAATTTCAAAATTTACGTGTCCTGCAAGAATCATCTCCCGATTGGCCACCTGTGGCCTACCTTGCTGTAGACGTTCAGTTTGTTCTTCTGGTGAAGAGTCCTTTGTTTCCATTCCCCAATCCCATCACACTTTCTTCTTCATGCTTTTGCTTATTTCCTTCTATGGAAATTAGAGCTCACTACAGTTCTAGACCATTTAACCCTTGGATCCATTGTGTGTTTTCTACTGGATAATGGCTGATGTCAGTATTTTGTGCCATCTTTTGGTTTTTAAATCTAAGTAGACACTTTCCCTTTATTTAACGATGATTCTTTCCATTTTTCCTTTTTTGGATATCTGTAAGAACCAGAGAGCTATTGTTTGTATGTGTCCATAATTTGGAATTCAGTTTTGAAGTAAATATTAACATTTAAGGTGTTTTCTAATTCATATAAGCAAATGTGCCAAATGCAAGAGTAAACCTCCTTTATTCAGTAGTCTGGAAGTTTTATAACGAACCTCACATAGTTAATGGACATTTAAAGCTAAAATACAATGCCTGATTGTGTTGAAGAATTATAACAATACTTACAATCTGTTTCAATAAGCCTCTGAGACCATATCTTAAAATATTTTAAAAAAAACAACAAAATAATTGAATTCAGATTATGGTGAATTATGTAGTTTTTCCTCTTCTCTTTACAAAGAATCAGTTCCCCCAAATACTTCCCCTTTGAACCAGAAAAATGAAAAATGATAGGGTACTGAATAGAAATGTTAGCTTGATGTGTTCAAAGAAGGGATTCTGGGACAGTTAAGCAATGGGCCTGTGAATGTATAGGGATCTTGGATGCTTTGAGTCCTATTTTCCCTTCTACTTCCAAAGTTAAGAAGGATTCCATTTTCAGTTACTAGAGCCCCATCTATCAAAAAGTTCATTTTGTGTTCCTAGTAAATGTGTAGCACGATCACAAATATGTGAACCTCTGTCACCCACTTAAGACCATTAAACATGACAGCTTGGAGGAAACTAAGCAAATGGAGTAAAGGTGACAGTTCACCTTTCCTGCTACAATACTCCATTCATACCACTCCATCCCCATTCTCAACTTCATCCTCTGCCCAATCTGTAGACACTTCTGAGAGAATGAAGACATCCTAGGCCTATAAAGAGCTTAAAGGCCTGATTTTGAAAAACCTAGTCCAACATAATCAACAAGATAGTACCCAAAAGCTAAAAGGTTGTTACCGGTAGAGTGGAACTTTCTCTTTTGCTGCGCTTGCTCTACATGTCTGTAGAATTAGATAAATGGGCCTGTTCATCTTTAAATATGTGCTTCAAATACTGGTTCCTCCCAGTCTGAGTTAGTTTTTTCCAACAAGTATAATAATTTTTAATAGGGAGAAAAGGAAATTTGGAAAAATGCGGTACAAACATATTAGATGAAGCATTAAGGACTGAATGCACTCAGCAAATATACAAAGGAGGCTGGTGACGACTAATGTAACTTTTAAGACTTTTTCTCCTTTCCCATGCACCATAAGTACATATCCATACCATTTGCATATGTATTGCAAACACATGAATAATTTATGGCACAAACCTGCTTTTGCTTAAATGAATTTCTGTGTTCATAACATTTTCATCCATGTACATCACCTCAAGCTTGATAACTTCTAGTCCCATTAAAATCTTAAAGCACTTATACATGCCACTTGTCTCACATTTTCTGTCATTAAAACTTATCATAACTTTTTTTTTCAGTGTCAGTATCATTGATAGGACATGGTTATATTAACTCAGGACTAATTATTTGATAACTCTGAATTTTCTCCTCTCTCCACAGGTCATGGGTTATAGGTGCAATAGCTCTTCTCTGCCTGTTAGGATTGACCTGGGCCTTTGGACTCATGTATATTAATGAAAGCACAGTCATCATGGCGTATCTCTTCACCATTTTCAATTCTCTACAGGGAATGTTTATATTCATTTTCCACTGTGTCCTACAGAAGAAGGTAAGCTACAGTTTTTCAAGATCAAATGGCCGATGTTTCATGATAGTAAAGGATGCAGTCCCTATTCACATATAGCATTCTTTGTTGTTGTTGTTGTTGTTTTAATGAAAGATATTACTCTACTTTCTCAAAAAACAAATGTAACACATTACTTCATTTACTTTTATACTAGGAATGACAACATATATACAAAGTAAAAATATAATAGTTAGAAAGGGTGTTCAGGTTAAAAAAATATTTTGTTATTTGTACAATGCTCAAAAAAGTGTTTTCTTACAGGCTTGTTTGTATATCCATGGGAAGAAAAATGGAAGTTGTGTTTTAGAGAGTAACTTCTCAATGTAAATCATGGAATAGGTTAATTTTCTGATTTTCTGTATTGATAAGGGAATAAAATAAAAAGCCAGTTTTAGTAATTAAATATCTTGTTTCATATTTTTTTAAACCATAAGATTGAATTTCCATTCTGATACTTTTCAACTCTATTAAAAATGTCTCTGTAGGTTTTATTACATGGAGCCTTAGCCAGATTGCCTGGGTTTCAGTCTTAAGACCTCCATTTAAAAAGTTCTCTGATTTTCAGCAAGTTAATTAACCTACTCATATCCAAGTTTTCACATATGTGACATGGAAGTAATGAAAATAATTATGAAATATTTAAAGAAATGGCTTTCAAAATGAAGTGGCAAATATTTTAATGTCAGAAAGTAAGATTAAGACTTTACTTTTGTTTTGGTAAACAGGAAAAATGAAAACTAATTATCTCTGTCTCAAAGATTTCTTTATTCAAGACTAAAAACCAAAGTACTGTCCAAAGCAGACATTAAGATTAATGTCAACTTATTAAGTGGGCAAGAATAAGTCAGAATTTTATTGTTTCAATTTTAGCTGGTAAATGTCTACAATGTTTTCCTATGGTCACAAATACAGTATAGATGAATAACAATCAGTCAGACCCCTAAATTTAGATTACACATATTAGAATGGATGAGTTTTATGCTGATGGAGTCAAATTCACCACAAAGACTGGATACAATTGGATGGATGAAGTCTGTCAAATGATATCCCCAAAATGTCAGTAGCTCAACTCACCATATGTTTATTTTCATTCAGTGACCCAAAAAATGAAATACCCTATAAAGACACAAGCTTGATAAAGGCTTAACCAGTCTCCAGCACATAATGTTGTAGTCATCATGGTTGATAACACCATGCAGATAACCTGGGAATGAAAGAGAATCTTGTGAAAACCATCTGGGTGTGACTTGTATCACTTCTATGCACTTTCCACAAAACAGGACATAAAACAGAAAGTACCAGTTAAACTTCTTGGGGCAGTGGGAAAGACAGTTTAACTTTTAGCTTGTGTACTCAGAAGTAGAGTACCAGGGTATGGCCACCAGATAGTAATTAGCTGCACTTGATGGGTTTGAAGAAGAGGAAGGCAAACTGCAAGGGGAAGGACTGGGTCATTATAAAGGATTGAACTTTATCTCACCCTCCAGAGACAGAGAAGCCCCTGTTGAGGTTCTAGACTTGTGTGGTCTTCATCCTGTGGCAAGCTAGACCAAGCAGCTAGCAGGGAGGCCTTCCTCTACTGCCACCCCAGGATCTCATCTAATCTTAATTACCTCCCAGAGACTCTGCCTCTAATACCATTAACATGTTAATTTGGGGATTAAGTTTCCAACAGATGAACTTTGCAGGGGACAAATTCACACTAATATATTGACTATAAGGACACTTAAAGGATATATTTACTAAGTCATGATTGAGAACATATCTTTATGTTTATAATAAATAATGATAGGTGGCATTTTTATTTAGTGTCAAGAACATGCCTCAGCATCAGCAAATATAAAAATTTTCTTGCAGAAATAGTCAAATATTTTGCTTTGTCATTGAAGAAATATCTTTAAAAGCTTTCTGATTAAATTTCACTAATAAAACTTTGCTCTTAACAATTGCTTATATATTGTGGCTAAATATATGCTATTCACTTTGGAGATTTTATATTTTATAAGGTTACTTGTTGATTGATTGACTCGTAAATAGAAATTAAACCTTTTGAGTAGAAATTTATTTTCCAATATGGATTGTATGGTCTATCAATAATACTTCTGCTGGCTACAATGATCACTGTTGCCTTTTTTATGGATTCAGTTATTCATTACTTTTTTATTTATGTATTCTTACTTGAGAGTATGGAAAAATAGTCTATAAGTAAGGTCTTTTTTTTTTCTGTCCTTGATATTCTAGACATCACACTGAAATCAGCTAGCATTATCCGATGTCATATCATGTGAAGTAGATTAGATACTCTAGGGACATGGCTCAAGTTAATCTTTTTCATTAAGACATATGCTGAACATTTTAAATTATATGAGAGCAAAAGAGAATTAGCACACTGAATCCTGTAGCAATGCAGCTGGCATGGAGGTTGGCATTACCATATATCTAGATTTGCTGGTTCTTTATAAAATCAGTGCAGAATATTCAATCTTCGTTGTAAAATGCAAATAGTTCGCAATGAACTCCTGTGGCTAATCTAGTAGTATTTCTTTGGTAACTGGGAGAAGAATGCGCCTCCAAATTTCTCTCTTCTCTTTTTTCTTCTACTACAATATTTGTTCCAATCAAAAATCACTCTGGATTAAGGAAACACAATCATTGGCTGGGTGCACCAGACAAAGAAAGTGAGATTAAAAGACATTAAAGTTCCTAAAGATGCTTCCAAATTTTAATACAAATTTTCAAACTATTAAATCACATGTATCTTTGATTAAGGATTATTTTAAGGCTTTCTAAATTATAATCAAATTATTGCCACATTATTTTAAGAATAATCAATACCAAGCAGATATTCTATTGATTATTTAATAACCATCCTAATAATATGCTCTTCACTTGTCAATACTGTTAGAACAGAATGCTACCTTCTCTCTTATCTTTTCTCAACTTTATCTTGTAAATACAATAATTCTAAACTTTCTTTTCAGTGCTATCTCATAGCTATCATTGATAAGTCTTATTTGGTTCCCACCACCCATGCCCACCTGGGCATTCTTCATTGATGATTAATTCTACTCTGTTCCTCTGTCCCTGTTCTTTATGTGTGGGTAGGGATTCTGGGTTCATACTAAGCAAGTGTTCTACTTCTAAGCTATGTCCTTACCTTCTACTATTGTACTAAGTAATTTAATTCCTTACTGTGATGAAATAACTGGCAAAAGCAACTTAAAGAAGAAGCATTTATTTTGACTCACAGTTTGAGATGATATAGTACTTCACGGACGTGAGGGCATGATGTATGGTTTGGGGACTCTAAGACACCTGCCATACCAGGTCCTCAGTCAGGAAACAGAGATGTTCATCTATATTTCCTCAATACTTTGATGGATTAAGAATTTATTCCTCAGGGCTGTTTTTTTTAAAAAAGTAACTATATTTATGTGTAATTATTGAGAACAATTTTAGGGAAGTATATTAAAATATTTCAAATTTTTTACTCTAAGTCTTCAAATTTCAACCTTAGAAGAAAAACAAACAGGAAATATAGATATAAATGACATGCTTAGCCTAGTACAGTTCCCTTTCCTGTCTTTAAATATTAAATCATTTTCTTCTCTTTGGTCTCTTGGCTTCTCTACCTCACTCTTTTCAACTTTCTCACTGATTTTTATCTAAAGAACAATAGTTAAAATACTGTTGAACCAATAGGTCATTCTCTAAAGTTAATAAAGCTAAAAACAGCGTCTTGAAAGTTTCAAATACTTGGTCTTTGAATTATGGGGTAATACCACGTGTTACTGATACAGTATGTATATTTACGAAGTTTACAGTAGCATGAAATTTAAGCTTGACAACACAATTTTTACCGTTTTGTACTGGAAATAGATGATCCACAATTTTTGTTTCTGTGGAGTTAGGAAGTAATTATGTTCTTGAAAATAAAAGCTCATATACACGTTATACCTTACTTCTTAGCTGAAATGGATGACGCTCTAATAGAAGTTAACATCTCATTGGCTAGGTACGGAAAGAGTATGGGAAATGCTTGCGCACGCATTGCTGTAGTGGGAAAAGCACGGAGAGTTCGATTGGCTCAGGGAAAACATCTGGTTCTCGAACTCCAGGACGGTACTCCACAGGCTCCCAGGTAAATACAACTGGCTCCTTGAGCTGAAAAAACCTTTCTGTTTGTCGGTTTCTGGTCACCCCATCCCATGTGTTTGCCACATCAAGAGTTTGGTTTTGGTGTGACTGTAAGGAAACATGAGGAACAAAAATTATTTAAAATACAGAATGTGGGTAGGGCTTATAAGACCCCCTTTCCAACTTCAGAGCCATCTCCAGATATGACTATGGAGAAGAGAAAGTCAGTGTTCTTCAAAGATGGGGACTCTCATATGCTGCCATGCTACATTAAATAGTCCAACCCCAATTTGGGTGATGGGCAATACTAATTAGACTCAGGGGATCATAAGGAAAACAAACAGACAAACAACAACAACAGCAACAAGAGGATATGAAGTTGGGAAGGGAGCATTGTGGGAGGCCTATGAGAAGTTGGAATAGAGGACAGATCTAATCAAAATACATTATGTGCATGTGTGGAATTCTCAAAGGAAAAATTAAAGTAAAAATGTGTAGATTGTGAAATGTACAGTCTAAATTCACATAGTTACTATTGACATAAGAATGGCTACAGCAAAAAGAAAGAAATTTGCTACTAGAGCTGAAATTTACACAAAGTTATATTTTATACTTATGATCCACAAACGTCTTAGACATTTGAATGTACCTAATAATTCTGTTACATAACTGTAAAAAGTTACATACTGTAAATGATATGTGGGAATGGAAAGATGGTTTACCTGTTAAGAGCACTGACTGCTTTTCCAGAACACCCCAGGTTTGATTCCTAGCACCTACATGTGGTACACAGTCCTAAGGGATCTAAAACCCTATTCTGGCCCCTGCAGGTACTGTACACATGTGGTATACAGGTATATATGCAACCAAAACAGCCATATAAATGAAGCAAAAATGTAAAACAAAAAATTGCAAAAAATAAAATGACTTGTTGAGGAAAAGAATTATACTTCACACAATGTTATGTGTTTGAAGACTGAATGATCCATGTAAGAACAACACCAAACCATCTTTGGTATCAATGTTCTATGGCATTCCCCCAAGTCCAGTAGGAAACACGGCTAAATTGTCCCTGGCTAAGGACACTTTATAAGCTCTTAGATAAAGTGTTTGCCATTTTCCAAGACCACAGTGTAGGACAGTGTGGGTCATGAGTAAATTTATATTAGGACTGACAGGCTAATCTTTGTGGTTTAATAGCAAATATGATAATGTCTAGATTGTTCTGAGGAAGGCTTAAATTAAGTAGATAAGTACAATTTAAATAAAGAGTTCACTTTTCTTCTTTTATTTTTTGTAATTGTATATGTCAAACCAAGACTGTTGAACATGATGGGCAAACAGTGTATCTCCAATCTACAATTCCAGTAAATGTCTTTATCATTGGATTTATTTATAAAGCTTAATAAATTAAGCTTATACAAGCAATTCTTTTTACATCTTAACAAAATCAATTCCTTTTGCCTATAATAATTTATTTCCAAAGGAAACACATCTTTTTTTTGTTTTGTTTAGTTTTTTGTTGTTTTTGGTTTGGGTTTTGGTTTTTCGAGACAGGGTTTCACTGTGTAGCTTTGGAGCCTGTCCTGGAACTCACTCTATAGACCAGGCTGGCCTCAAGCTCATAAAGATCCACCTGCCTCTGCTTCTTGAGTGCTGGGATCAAAGGCATGTGCCTCCACCACCCAGTCACATCTGGTTATTTTAACCATATCAACTGACTATAGATCCAAAGACCTAGCTAGTGTGGAACTCATAAATCAAAGTTGATCATAAACACTGTCTTCAAACTTAATGGACTTTTATTTTGTAAATGAAGCCATAGGCCTATTATTAGTCTAATATAATCTGCACTAAATTTTGACAGGTACCCTATAACTTTCACAAGGTATCTGACTATCTTAAATGTCTTAATAGCAACAAGTCATAAAACTTAGTCCAACATATTGTGTAATCATCAACACTTCAGATGTAATCTGTTACTTTCACAACTTTCTGAGGTTTCGGTGTAACAAATTAGAGGTTGAAAGATGTGTTCCCTCAGGTGGACAGAGATTCATGAGTTTTGTTTGTTTGTTTGTTTGTTTGTTTTTTTGTTTTGTTTTGTTTTTTGGTTTTTCAAGACAGGGTTTCTCTGTGTAGCTTTGCGCCTTTCCTGGAACTCACTTGGTAGCCCAGGCTGGCCTCGAACTCACAGAGATCCGCCTGGCTCTGCCTCCCGAGTGCTGGGATTAAAGGCGTGCGCCACCACCGCCCGGCTGAGATTCATGAGTTTTGAGTTTTCAGTCTGTGCATCAGACACATGAATATGAATGTAACAAGAAGGGCAAGTCAGGATGATGCTTCAGGCAACATCCTCCTCTTATGAACAGTGACTTTATTCCTACAGAATAACTTCTGCCCCTCCCTCTTTTTGTATTAACAGTTTTAACAGCTTTTAAATTAAAATGGCTGAGAGTCTGCATATGGGCCAGCCTGATGGGACTCAGCCTGCATTTCACATGACTAGCTCATTACGTATCACCCTATGGTTACTTTTATTGACAAATATCACTATGAAAGTATAGTGTTGAAGAATTTCAGTTGAGTTACAACAGACTGATGTGATATTTAGTAATGTCTTTGGAGAATGAAATAAGCAATGTAGTTCAATAAACTTCATGAAACTTCATAAACACTACAGTATGAACCCTAGTCTTACTATTTACTAGCCATGACTTAAAAAAAAATGAGTTTTTCTTATTGTTCTTTTCCTTTTATTTTATAGTGTCTTATTATGTGGTCCACAAATTGAGACCCTATTTCCTCAGCTTTACAAGAGCTAGGATTACAGGATTTAACTTTTCTTTTAGTCAGAACAAAGTTTTAATCTGATTTACTCAGTTTTTCACATGTGTAAATGGTAGCAATAGTAATAGTTTCTTAGGCTGTCATGATTAAGCTAATGCACGCAAAACACTTTGAATAATAAGAGATGTTCAATAAATTGGTAGGTGCTGTGACTTATTACTGTCCCTATTACAGGGTAGAATGTCACATATATTTTAAGTTGTATATTTTCTTCACCTTTCCAGTTTATAATGTAGTTTATATTAGTTTTATACATCATATAATGCTTATTTTTGTTAGGTGTGACAATATGATCCTACATAAGTTATAGGTGCTTACATTCTGTCTGAATAAAACAAATGTCTAGGGGGTGGAGAGATGGCTCAGGAGTTAGGAGTGCTCACCGCTCCTCTGAGTTTGATTCCCAGCACCCACATGGCATCTACGGCCATCTGTAACTCCAGTTCCCAGGTATCTGATTTCCTTTACTGGCCTCCGCAGACACTGCATACATATGGCGCATAGACATTCATGCAAGCAAAACTCCCACAAAATAAAAATTAATCTCAAAAATCCTTTTTAAAGCAAATAAATATGTTTCAATATTAATTGTGACTTTTTATAAGAAAATGTTAATTTTTCACCATTATAAAAGAAAAAAATTGTGCCATAGGAATACAAATATTACATCAGAGAGCCTCTAAAATAATAATTACTATGTATTTTAATTTTGAATTTAGAATAGAGTGCATCCTGTATAATGCAATACATCTTTGAAACTCTCAGGATAAAATGGTTAAAAGATAACTTCCCTTATAGTCTAGAACTTTAATTCTCATGTTGATAGACAAGAATTTATTTACAGACCAAAACTAAAATCAAGTTTCAAAGCTGCTGGAGAAAGAAGTAAAATGGCAATGTCAAGTCCCTAGGTGAACTCACAGATGCAGTCATGGAGAAAGATTTTTTTTTTTAGAGGTTGATACTTATGTCAACATTTAAACAGTATTCTCTATCAGAGAAGGGATTTCAGAAAAGCACAATTCAGGGTGAGAGTAGACCTAGTATGAGACACTTGAGGCCAAGGAAATTGGCAAATTCAGGAATATGAAGGACATCATTAGATAGTTAACAAAGTTCTCGGAGAGGTTGGGAGAACCTGACATTCTGAGGCAATATTGGAGATGAAGCCATAGGAAAGCACAAGAGATCCCAAAGTATTGGTGAGCATGTGCAAATTCAGATTTTGTTTTCATTATTTTGAAAACATGATGGAGTGGCTTAGAAAAAGAAGAGATAAAATATTATCCACATGTAACAAATATTCTATAGGAACTGTAGTTTTGGAGGGCATGACTGGCAAAACAAGAGTCAGAGTCCTCCTCACCTCCAGGTGCCATTTACTTACTCCCTGGTGGTAGTAACTTATCAAAGATTAATAATATGGGAATCAGGCCAACATCAATTTATAGGACTATGCACAGGGAGATTTTATAGTGTGGCACAAGAGAATGCTCTACTCACTTTGATCAACCTGTGATAGTTTTGCTATTTATCTTACATCATTTATTTTATTGTATTTGGATGTATTCCCCTTTCAGTATATAACACTTTAAAAATAAAAGAATGCACGTAATGAATATGAAATTGTGAAGCATATTAAATGAATGAACACCTGTGGATCCAACATTCAGATTGGAAAACAAAGTGCCCCGGATTGGTGTTCCCCACCATGTGACATCTCCCTCAACCATCTGTATGTCTCTCCCCCAATTCTGAATTTTCTTTTTTTTTTTTTTGGTTTTTCGAGACAGGGTTTCTCTGTGTAGCTTTGCGCCTTTTCCTGGAACTCACTTGGTAGCCCAGGCTGGCCTCGAACTCACAGAGATCCACCTGGCTCTGCCTCCCGAGTGCTGGGATTAAAGGCGTGCGCCACCACCGCCCGGCCTGAATTTTCTTATTTCATTGACTGACTCTCACATTCTCTTCTCCTTCAATTTTGTCCTTTATTCTCTCTTTCTGTAAAGTCGCATCTTACTGTATGGATATGGTGTAATTGTTTCCTTCACCTCCGTAGTCTAGGACATGTCCTGTTGTCGTTGATGATGTTGAGTTTTGTTATATATGCATGTGCCCATGTGTCAGCACCCCAGTCTGGGAGAAGTGTGTGCTGTATACCAATATGGCTGACTAATTCTCAATGTATATTCAGACTTATACAATTGCCAGATACTCTAAGACTAACTACTACTATTCAAATATAGTGGGAACACGACCAGCTTGTGAGTTTGGGTTCACATTTAGTAGCTCCAAAGTTTATTATTAAGCCTTTCATCTCTGGAACAGCCTGTGGAAGTATGTCGTTTCCTTCTCAGAAGAGCAGTATTTTTTAATCCCTAATTTAATAAGATGGCAAAACACAATAAAACAGAAAACTTCTCCCCTACACTAAAACTTTCTTTGTGAGTGATCTGCCTGTTGGATATTTGAATTTAGAAATAGAAATCACAATGGAAGACTTTTCAGGTATCTATAGAGCTTCCTACCCTGAAGTGATGAATACAGCTGAGATATCTACTTTTAACACCTCAAAAGAAAAGTCAGGAGGTAGGTAATCCCTGAGATGTCATTGGTTTCCTTGAAAAACTTCTAGAAAATGTACCTTCAGTAGCATTTCAATAGTACTCTGTGTTCTTTTGTTAGTAGACTCTTATGAGAGTCTGAATTTTTAATTTGCTTTACTTTTGAAAAAAGTTTTCTGGAATATACATCTCTGTGTTTAACTTGGTTACACTGGTATAGTACTTTGCCTTTTTCATTGTCCACAGTTTTAATTGGTATGGCATGGGCATTGATGAAAATGCCTAATGACAAGAAAATATCATCACTAATTTTATTTCTGATGTTTTCATGCCACTGCTTTGGAAATGTATAGAAATGTTTCTTTGCTAGATGATAGCAACAGAGACCTCACATAGCTTTGAAAACAAACTTTAAAATGTGTGTGAAAAGTCACATTCTCATGAGTCTGTCTCCTTCTTCCTTCTCAATTCAGAGCCGAATTCGGAGAATGTGGAATGACACTGTCCGGAAGCAGTCAGAGTCATCCTTCATTACTGGAGACATAAACAGCTCTGCATCACTCAACAGAGGTAGTTAGGAATGATGTTTCATAGTTATTGCTTTTCTGAAGAATGTAGGAAGTTCTTAAATGAATTGCTACATATATACATGTTCTGACCCCTGTTCTATGTACTAGAAATACCATAAGGTTTTGAACCTGGTGAGTGCAGCATTATATTTCATTATTAATAGACTTTTTTTTAGTACTGAATTTTCAGGAAATCTTTTCTGAGAGAAATTTTAAAAAATGATAAACTTATTTTCCTAATCATCTGCCACTGTTATAAACTGGTGAGACGTTAGGCCTCGTTGGAAGGAGTGAAAATGGGCAATTATATGACTACATAGTCTCCTAAAGCATCGTAGAGTTCCTATTGTCCCAGGTATAAGTCAGTTTCATCATCTTTGTGGAAGTAAAATAGACTGTCCAATACATAGTTGAGGCAAGATAAGGTAAAATTAACTCTAATCTTAGTATCAAACATACATCCAGACAATCTTGAACATTTAAAGACCTAGCGTGAAAATAATGTTTATAATGTTTTATGAATGGGGAGGGGATGTTCATGTAACATTTGTGGATGAAATGCTCCAAGATCACCATTTAGACTTTGAAATCAAGTTAACAAAATCTGCCTTTTTGTTTGTGAGAATCAATCTATATGTATCTCTCTCTGTTTCTCTATCTCTCTTGAGTTTATATGTGCATGTGAATGTACATGTCAGTATGTGTGTGGTGTGAGACAGAGAAGGAGAGAGAGGAAGAGAGATGGAGGGAGGGAGGGAGGGGAAGAGAGAGGGAAGGAGAGGGGAAGGGAGGGGATAGAGAGAAGAAAAGAGAGATCAGAAATAACTTGGCTGTCATAGAAATGAGTGAATACAATTTAAAGTGGGAATTGGAAAGCACTTACAGTTTTATCTGGGAAACTGTCACTTTTATGAACTAAATTATTCTTGTTACTAACATTTTTGTTCTTGCCTTAACGTCAAACAAATTGATCAGTCTGTTTTAAGCCTCTTTTGTAATGCTACTTAGAAACAGATTATACAGCTACTTTGCTTTATCATTAAGAACTCTGATGTTGGAGCTCCAGATAGCCTCACATAAAAGGTCTTATATTCATAGAGTTACAAATAAAGTGCTAAGATAAATGGTATGCAAGCTGAGTTTGATACCAGCATGCATGGTTTACTCTAACCTTGCTGAGTGATAGGATTTAGATTTATTTGAGTCATTGAGATCGTAACCATAATTAGTGATGACTTTAAATTATCTGTATTACTTTAAGACAAGTAAAAATAGTGAGTGGAAATATTCATCCAAATACAAGAAAAGGTATTGAAATGAAAAAGCTACATTCTTATTTCCTTCATAACCAAATTTTATTCACTAGATTATGCTCATTTAGAAAGTTCCTCTCATGTTTTCTTCATGAAAATTTACAGAAACATCAGTATTTTCTCACTTTCTTCCATAAATCATCACTCACGCCTCAGTGGCCTTGAAATTAATTTGCTGCCTATGTGACCGATGTTCTTTGATGTTAAATAATGGCATCTATAGAGGTTTTGCACTTTGATCCTACAAAGAAAACTAGCTTTATCAATAAGATACTGACAAGGTATCTAGATTCCAGAGATCCCAGCAGCCATGGAAGAGTTTTTGTTTACAAAGATTGAGAAAATAGGATTTGAATGATACACTAGTCTTTTGGCCTATTGTGAGGATGGATACACTGTGTGAATTAATTTTTTTTGTCTAGTGTTGTGGTCAGATTTAATGTAAAGAAACTATGCAATGTAAGTTCAGTAATAAATGCCTTCATGAGCTATTTTTGTAACATTAAGGTCAAACACATTACATAATATCGATTTTTATTTCTTTTCCACTAGTCCCTCAAGTTTCATCAATTTTGACTACAGTGATCTGAGCATGACTGGGCCAATTTGAAATAAATTTAAAGGAAATGAACATATTTTTGTACTGACTGATTTTATATGTTAGTGTGTTCATTACGATTCCCATTCTGAAGATATTTAATGAAGCTGTTAATTTCGGAGTCTAAAGTTCTTATAACAAGATTTAAGTTATTTGGGTAATGACCGAGGGGAAAGGGTGAATATTAGTGTTTTATTTGACATGTGTTCAGGTTGGGATCTTTTTAAGATATATATTCTTCATTTTACTTGCAATATTAGTGGTGCTGGAAGTCACGGGGCTTTTCTTCATTATAAACTGGTGTGACACAAATATCCCAACTGAGGAATGCTTTAGTTTATTCTCATCTGCTTTTTTCTTTGAAATTTTCATACGTGTATACCATGTATCCCAATCGGATCCCTCATTCCCTTCCCATCTCGCTCCAGGACCACCTGTCACATCTTCCTCTAAGTTCATGTCTTCAGATTATTTATTTATTTTTATTATTTTAAGTTTCAGAGTTCAGTTAATGCTGACCATATGCTCATGGGTATGAGATTATCCTTAGGCGTATAGAACAATCTTCAAGTGACCATACTCTTGAGAAGTGGCTCTTCCTCACCTCCATAACCATCAACTGCCAAATAGCATCTAACTAGGAAGAGAGCCTCAGAAGACCCTCCCCAGTTCATCCCATTATTTTTTAAAATCTCACATGATTAGAATACTTTGAAATTTTATTTCTTCATAATATTTCTCTAAAGATAGTCTTTAACCTCCTTCTTTAATCTTGTCTTATTCCCCAGGATCTTATCTTCCCTGCATTCAGGCGTGTGTAACATATTTAGGTATGTGACATCCAAGATTCATATTTCCAAATTGACACGTCAGTCACCTCAACAATATAATGAACCACATCTGTGTACTCTACAGATTATATCCTCTATCATTAAAATAAACATCTTAGATACTACATCTTTGCATCTTCATATATTCTAACCTCCCATTCATTCTCAGGTTCAGCTATAAAATGTAGAAATTCTAATTCCATATCTTAATTAGATATGCACATCTTTTTTTTATTTTAAGAGTACTGACCCTTGGAAACTATAAGCTATGGTTTAAGAATTTTTTATTTTTAATATAGGTTTTCTTTCAAATCATATTACTGCTCATTATATCAGAGGAGTATCATTTTATAATTTGTATGTCTTAACCCATGTTCTTTCAGTCACACCATCTCAGGAAGAAGAGTCTGTCATACAGGACAGAGACACTTTTACTATTTTTTGTTGGTGTTTGGGTTTTGTTAATTTGTCTGTTTTTCCATCTGAGATATTCTTTTCTTAATCACCCTGTTGCATTGTATATATTGACTATATCAGATATCTTTTTAGATTTCCCAGTATAACCAACTTGATTGCTATTTGGACTTTATTCCTAGGTGTTATATAAAACCCTGAAAATGTATTGCTAATTTTCCATGTAAAGTCTTATATAGTCTCTTTGCAAGTCTGCTGTTTGCCCACTGGTCTTTTTAAAAAGGTTCATTTAGGTTTGTACTTCAGCTATCAGAACTCATGATTTTTTTTCCATAAATATTCCCTAAACATTTTAAAAAGTGTTTTTTCTTTCTCTCCCATGTGCTTGGCATAGTGTTGCACACCCAGGCAAATCTGCCCTTCATGCAACCAGAAGCACTACCAAAGTAACATTTCTAATGGCATTATCCCAACTGGAAGAGGGACCTTTAGACAAGCTGTATAGTGAATGCAGAGTTTCAGCTGAGAGTAACTCCAAGAGAAGCCAACTTTTCCTCAAGCTTGCTTGTCAGCTAGAGGGTTTGTTCAATGATTTACTGAAATATTTACTATTTGGTTGGAAGGCTATGGCTGTGCTCTACCCCAGCTCCTCCCAAGACTACATACAAATAAAGCAAAATTTCACTTTACCCCTGCATGCAGGCACTAGTAGGCAGGGAGTGTAGTTATTTGTTTTCACTCATAACTCCTGCTCACTATCTGTGCTTAGGAAATCTCACCTTGAATAATTGTAAGATAATACAATCAACAATAACTGAAACTTGAGTTTAATCCAAAATTTTGGATTAAATAGAAACTGAGATTCTGAAATTAGATTTTATTATGTTTTTTGTTATAACAAGTATTAAAATTACATTTAGTTTACCTTCTATTTAATTAATTGAGTTCAGACATTTTTGTTTACAACCGAGGTTTTCAATCTAGCTCCTCCAATGTGGTGGGTGTCTCAAACCTAACCCCACCTCACAGTAATTTCAAAACTGGAGTTCTTCTGAATTAGAAAAAAAATTTTTTTTCCTTATGGAGAAATGACTTGGTTAGTATCCTAAGCCTTTATTTCTCGCTTACTTTCCTACTTCTGTTTTGTCAACCTACCACACAAGTGAATATGATCTAAATGTTATATATGGAGATTTAAGCAGAAAGGCTATAGTTATTTAAGCCATGTTGAATTGTTTCATGTTCAGATAATGTTCTTTACATGTGTAGCACTTATTTATTGATACAGGTAGATTCTTATTTCAGGGTTCAGAGTTGTATCAATCTGCACGAACATTCTTAAATATTTATTGATACAGGTAGACTCTTATTTCAGGGTTCAGAGTTGTACAAACATTCTCAATACATGTATGTAGTCAGTAAAATTATGGTGGCCTGTGACAGCCCGTTTATGTTCATAGATTTGTAAGAACATAGCTACCAGCCTTTTAAAAGCTGGCCTGACCCGCTAGCAGCATTGCTGGTGAAATGGGGAAAGATTGCCACTGGGGAGACATTTGCAAGTCCTGACTGGATTCTGTTGCCTCACACAGTAGTTCTAAGAATTACACAGTTCAATTCAGTGACTTCTGGCAAAGGGATTCGTCTCTCTGAGTCCATGGAATAAGAATCTAAATGGAATGAAAACTGATTCCTGCCAGTATCCCAAGGAACCAGACATAAAAATTCACTGTTCGCCGGGCGGTGGTGACACACGCCTTTAATCCCAGCACTCGGGAGGCAGAGCCAGGTGGATCTCTGTGAGTTTGAGGCCAGCCTGGGCTACCAAGTGAGTCCCAGGAAAGGCGCAAAGCTACACAGAGAAACCCTGTCTCGAAAAACCAAAAAAAAAAAAAAATTCACTGTTCACTGCTCAGGGTTTCCTTTCCCTTTTGTTATCCAGAAAAAGGTGGGATGAACAAGTCAGTTCCCCAAATGCCAAGTAGAACAAATAGTGATGATTTACCTGAGATGATCCCAGCTTGAGGATAGCCAAAAACTAATACATAAATAAATAATTAAATAACCAACCAAACAAATACATAATTGTGATGAATTAGATATTCTAAATTAGAAAGATGCAAATTACGTCTGTCTATTCCTGTTTTCCGTTTTGCTTTGGAGCTCTGTTTTAGTATCAACCAAATAAAGACAATGTATTTTTTCCTTTCTTATATCATGATATAGGCAAACACTGTCTCCTGTTTATTTCCAAACCCTACCCTACCCTCCAGAAGCTTAGGGAACACTAGTTCAATTCAGACAGCCTTGCTAAATAACCTTTATGTAGCAGAGTAGGGATGTGACTAGACGCGTTTTTAACTCATGTCTTCTCAGAGACCCTACTGTCTTTCTCAGGAGGTTGGCCACTGAAGCAGAAGCGACTTCACAATAAATCACCTGCTACCTTATTCATATTCAGGCTTCTAAACATATTTTGTTTTTATGCTTTTAAAGTAAATGCAAATGAACAAATATAAGGGGTGTTTGACTGTGATTAATGATTTATATAAATTAAAGCTACTAGAGTAAAACCGCACATGCACTCAGTGTACTTTATTAATATCAGTAAATATGATTTGATTTATGTGCATAAAATAAGTGATATTGCCCCAAAGCCTTGCTTTTTTGAAGGATTATAAAATCACTCACTGTAAATATTAACCAGCTCCTAATATAATCTGACATCTCCTTTTGAAGTTTGCAAAACGATTTAATAATCTGCTGATAGTGGTAGCATAGCTTCATAAATCAGAACAGAATGCCTAACATACTTTTTGTTATGAGCAAGCATTATGAGGAGCAAATGTGTATTCTGGGGGCATAACTCAGCTTTTCTACTATTATATTCTAGTAGCTTTGTCATTTCTATTACTACTATAGGGATGAGGACTTTCTATGTCAGTTTCTTCCTTTGTATATGTCATTAATAAAAACCTAAAAAGGTACAATGAGATAAAGAATTCTCTGTTAGAAAATGCTTTTCTGTTAGAAAATTAACGATGTGCAGCATAACTACAGATTTTAAAGGTGAGAAACGGAGTCAAATAGAGGAGTCATAGTATTACCATGATCCCTAGCTTTACGGAGGCCAAATGTGATCAGAATGAATGCCCCTCCACTGGCAAAAGGAAAAACATTATCTATCAGTTTCAGTCAGTTAGGAGTAAAGCTATTTGTTTTAACTTCTTGGCAAAGAAGAGAAAGTGTTTCTGAGCAGTTACTCAGCGCTCTTTCTGCTCCTCTTCACCTTTGCCCTGTTATATATTTTCAAAAAGAATTGCTTTTGTTAATTTGCCTACCCCCTCACCTTCCCCATGTCCTGAGCCTTTCTTGTATCATCCCACCCCGAGTTCCTGTGGCATTTGGCCCTCACCTTCACCACCTCTTTCTTTCTCTGGTTGTTTCTTCTTTAGTTTGGTTGCCTTTACCTTCAGTGACACATCTACATACCTACATGCAAAGCCAGAATCCGTATACAAGAGGGAACATTTGATGTTCTTCAGACATAGGTTTTTGTGTATTGTATTGTTTTCAGTTTTATAGATCAAGTTTTATTCAGAGTGTGCCCTTTGAAGGTGATTTTATATGTTACATAATTTTTTTTAAAAAATTAAAATAGTGAATTTTACTAAAAGCTTTATATTCTTGATTTCAGTAAACCATTTTATATTACTAAGAAGTCATAGTTTCATTGGTTCAGAAGTTCATTTGGCAAAAATGACCAAAAACATGAAATTTAAATTTATTTATTTTTTTATTTTTATTTATTTATTTTTTTTTTTTTTGTTTTTTGAGACAGGGTTTCTCTGTGTAGCTTTGTGCCTTTCCTGGAACTCACTCTGTAGCCCAGGCTGGCCCTGAACTCACAGAGATCTGCCTGCCTCTGCCTTCCGAGTGTTGGGATTAACCATTTGCAGATTACCAAGAATTTGGCTTCCAGAAAAGGAATCAGTTAGTTCTGTATGAATAATGGAATTGTATGTTTTTCAATAAGTTATTTTTATTAAAAAGGAACTAAGGCTTAGTGCTATTTCCTGTGGTTAAGAAAAGTCAGCCTGTTAATTCCCAGCCTCAGTATGCTTTTTGTAAGTGCTTGGCCCTAATTTCCAGCTAAGTAGAACACGTAAATACATGCTTTGTCCACAAAACATGAGGTTTAGACGTGAATGACTGGCTGACATGGAAGGACACACTTGTTACCTCATCAATGAGGTGTCCCAGTCAAGAGAATTGTGAGTGGCAGTCTGGACTACCCAGTGACACTTCCTCTCAGCAGTAATGAAATTAACTGAAACAAAACAAAATGGAGGACCCTAAAGGTACATAGTTCCATCCCATGTAAGAGCGGCTACTTCCTCTGTTGTGGGCAAGTTTCATGGAAAGTTCTGAGTTCCAGTCCCACCACTGTTGGTCTAAGTCTCCAGACTCTGCGCCGCAGTTTTTTTCCCATTAATTTTTGAAGCCATCACTCAATATCTGACACATCTCATCAGCAGTGTATTCACTGTGTTCCTGGGAATTGAGAAGGAAAACTGAACTTTAAGACCTTTAGAAGAAATCATAGGTTGTCTTAGAATTAAAAACAAAACAAAAACAATACAGAAATGGTGTATATAGAAGAGGTCAGTGTCCAGGTTTTATAAGGGATGGCCGCACATCAATAAATAAAATTCAGTAATTCAGAAGCAAAGACAAAAATTCAAAAACCAAAACAAACCATCAGACAAAAACCCCTGCAGGTTAGGAAAACAAACTCTAGGTCAGAAACATGTCTAGCAATGTGGATTACAAAGGACAGCAGTAACAGGAGGTACCAAAATGCAAGTCTGATATTCCTAAGTGTCAGCAAGAATTTGACAAACTGTATTGCTCCAGGGGATGTGAGCTGATAAGAACACATCTGACAGCGTCCCAGTGATGTGTTGTAATGTAGAAGTAGTGCACACATTAACCCATGAACTTGACTTCTGAATATTGGTTACAGAAAACCCTACTAGTCTGGACATAAACCAATTAGGGCAAAGTTAAAGGGCTGAGACAGGTAATTCCTCATTTTCTAATCCTAAGCTTGAATTGTAGTATAAAGAAGAGGCTGCAGCTCGGCATTCAGAGTCCTTCATTTTATATGGAACTAACAATAAGCCATTCTGTACTTTGGGAAAGTGTCATTGAAATCCATCTTAATAGATTCCCAGCAAATGAATTAGCTATTAAAAGAAGCCGAAGTATCTCCAAACCATTTGAATGAAATTTAATAGGCAGGTTGATTAAAATTTAATAGCAAACTTGTTGGCTATTAAAAGTGCACAGTGTGTTAAATCAAGATGTCAGGTGTTCAATTTATAACTTTAGAAAAAAAAATGACAAGTGAGCTCTTGACTTTCAACAAAACATTGCTTCTTTGATACTTTGTTTGAAGTAAAACCTTAAAAATAGAAACGTCTGTTGTTAGTTATTTTACACAATTTTAAGGGAGCAGGACAGATTGCATTAGTTGTTTTCATAATAAATGACTTCATCTTGAAAATATGAAAGTATCTACTTCATATCTTAACCCTACACAACTGAAATGGCTAAGATCATGTTGTCTTCTTGTAGGTGGGAAGAAAAGGGTACAGTTATTACTTTGTCATACAGAAAAGTAATGGGAAGAAACAAAATATTTAAGATAGACAATGTCTTTGAATTGTTTCTCTGTGGTTTTAGAAGGCTCTTTGTAAAAATCTACCTTCTTACATTTTTATTTGACTATTTTATATAGCTTAATATAAAATAATTGAAAAGTATGTGGGAGAAAAATTAGTGAACTTATAGAAGGATGAAAATAAAGTTCTGTTGAAACCTTTTTTGGTTGCAAGGGATCCTAAACATGCTTGGTTATTACTGATTTGATTATCTACAAGTGAGATTACCAGTATCATGTATGGACTTGAATCCAAAAACTGTATGTTCAAATAAGATAGAACCACAATGAACAGGATGGAGGATGAGTTTAAAAAAAAAAAAAAAAAAAGGAACTATCAAGGCCAAACTGATTAGGACAAACAGAATATTCATTATCCTCTCTGTAAATAATAAGAGGTTGAACACTGAGGTTTATTGTTCTGTGGTTCCTAAAGAAGAGTTATATTCCCTTATTTTATTGAATCATTAAACTTTAAGTCACAAAATTTTTGGCCATCCAAATTTGGTGATCAAATAAAAATATAAGCACATTAAAATGGGAAGTGTGAGGCACAGTGCAGAATAGCAATCAAGTTATTTTAGGACCCTATCAGTATACTTTTGTTAGCTTGCTGTCAAGAAGAAATGCTGTTTGAAATATTTCTCTGAATGATAAATAGACATTCAAGTGAGATTCAGACTTTGATCTTGTCTCAGATCTGTCTTCTGCATCACAGTTTGAAAGCATACTGATCTGTCTTAGATTTCCAGACTCAGTAATAATCATCACACTGAACAGCCCAGGTTACACTGTCGTCCAGGTGTCCCGACACCAGAACACACACTCCATTGCTGGAAGGAGAGAGGTAAAACGTTTTGTGCGGAAACTGCCTATTGAAAGGACAGGGCTTCCTAGTCTACCATTTGAAGTTCACTCATTCAAAAGTCAGTGTTATCGGTTTTAATCTTCAGATATTTGTAAAGAAAACCAATGAAGTACCTCATTTATTTTTTTAAATTTTCATTTAAGATTTTTTTATCCATTTTACATACCAATCACAGATCCTCCCCTCATCTTGTCTCCTGCTCCTCCCCAGCCTCCCTCCCACCCCCCATCCTCTTCTCCAAAAGGATAGGAGCTCCCATGGGGAGTGAGCAAAGCCTGGTACATTCAGTTGAGGCAGGAGCAAGCCCATCCCCACTGCATCAAGGCTGAGCAGGGCATCCTTTTAAAATGACTATCTTTTCCAAGGTTTACATCCTGATTATCTAAATAACTGTTAAGAGCAGCTTCTCTGAGCTGTTCAACATAGAATATGAAAATCCTATGTGTTATTCAACTTGCCTCCATCAGAAATAAAAGGCTGAAGGAGTGGATCTTTCTGGATTACTCTGCATATGTTGAAATTCAACCTTAAATCCTTTTCATATTTTACTAGACAGCTAAATCTCATTTCTGTAGCAAGTGTACATGTATAAGGCGGTAGTGACCAGAATTCACATTAAGACATAGACATTTTTAGGTAACTACTTGATATTTAGTCTGATTTCAGCTTTTTTTCATTTGAATTGTGGCTGCTACTTTGTTGCTACTACAAAAATTAGCATTTGAGGAATATTTTATCACTACAAACAATTCTATAATTGTTTTATTTTTTCTGCCTCAACAACAACAATAGTAAGTGTATCTAGTGTACTAGAAGCAAGCAAGAAACTACCATTGGAAACTGGCCAATGAGCTCATTTTAAAAATTATTTCAAATTGGTCCTAAAGAGATGACGCAGTGGTTAAGGGCACTTGCTGTTCTTGCAGAGGACCCAGGTTTGGTTCCTGGTACCCACATGGTGGCTCATAACAACTACCTATAACTCCAGTTCCAGGGGCTCTGATGACCTCTTCTGGCTTTTGCAGGAACCGTATGTGCATGTGATGTTCATATTTACATGTAGACAAACACTCATACCCATAAAATAATAGTAAGTCACCCTTTAAAAAACTAGTCCAAATGGATTTCACTACTCTTAGATAGCATCAATCTCATGTAACTTTTTCATCAGTTGGGTAGAGGGTGTTTTTGTTTGTTTTATTGAACTCCACACACTTCATATACAGCATTTAGGACAAGTTCAGCATCTAGTTTCCCAGGAGTTTATTTTACAGTGTAAAAAAATAAGGTACCATTTAAACACTTTTTCACGCAGTTAGCTATCTCCTGTCCCCATGAAGACCAACTTATTGGTGTCTCCAAAGGAACTCACTGATAAGCTTAACTTTTCAGCTAAAAAACAGTGACAGATGGTCTGTAAACACTGAACTTCTTGGATGTCTTCAGCGATTTCACAGCTGCTAGAAGGGAAGTTTACAAATCAGAAGTCAGTTCCAGAAAAGAGAAAGAGACAAGGTAGACAGATTCCTGGAGAACAGTTTCAGAATTCAAAGTGACCTCCATCAACTGGGGAAAGAGCCAGAAGCAAACAGAACAGGCTGCACCAGAGACAGAAGCAGGGCAGGGCAGCAAAGGAGAAAAGATAGAAGTACCTTTGAACATAAAAGATAGAAGACAACAAGCTCTGTGCAGCTCTTCACCTGAAAGGTTCAAGAACTGGCAACAAGCTGAATTTAGTTTTCATGTCTGTTTCTTTCTGCATAAACCAATGCCACCACTCAAAAGTATAATTGCCTACCCCCATGGGAGTGCAGGTTGTACGAACAAGGTACTCATACTTCATAAAGGACTGCTCCCTTTAATGGGATGCTGGTTAATAAATAGGATCCAGTAAAGTTGCTCTTAATACCAAACAGCTTGAAGAGGTGTTGGTTGTTGTTGTTTTTTTTTTTTTTTCCACATCAGATGAATTCAGAGAAGAGCGATGGTTTGATTGCTAACATAGCGTCTGTCTCTTCTATAGCAACACATTCCCAGAGTAATCTCTGTCTTTATGCTGTTTGTGAAATAGTAGGTCATCATGTGCTATTACCCGCTCTTGGTCTTACCGCTGAAGCCCTCACCTGAAGTAATACTCAACTTGTGTATAACTAACAGTGGTCTCAAATTTTGTACGAGCTGTAAAAGGCCGATGACAGTAAAAAAGAAAACCCAAATTGTAGATAGTAATTCTTCTCATTTTATCAAGAAAAAAAAAGGTTCCTTTTACCAAGAATAAAGAACAATATACATTTTTATCCAAGAGTATTTAATTATTTTCATGTGTATTCATGATTATAGTGTAAAGAGTAGATGAATCTCCTATGACGGATGCATGTCGTTCCTTGTGACTTGTGATCAGTAACTGATTCTGACATGTTCCAAAATCTGAGGAAGTGTTCTGAAAAGTCAGGTGGGTGAGACTGAATTTTGTTTTATGCAATGAATACTTAATACCTGAAAGCATTTCAGCCAGTGTGGCCAGCCTTCCCCCGTTAGCAGGACTTGAGTAAAAATAGATATAAAAGAAATGAAATGAAATGAAAATCAACTTTGGAACTCGGCTTGTCTTCCTATATTCATAGCTGCACTGTCTGAAGTGCTTTGAAAGTGCACTCCAGAATTTTAAAAAAATAAAATCAAACAAAATACCTGGAGAACTGTAATGGAATGTTATTCTGGGAAAGGCACAAGCAGAGGGATTATCTGTAAAAACTTTAATAGCTTCACCAGAGTTCATTCAGAAGTTCTTTCTTTTCCAATAGTTATCATTTTCCCCTTGTATTCGTGGATTTCTTATAAGATGAACAATAATTAAAAAACTAAACCATTGAACCATCAGCTTCTTGTTTACAATTCTATCGAATTTGTTTGCTATGTATTGCATAGATTCTTTTTATATTAATATACAAATATTTCTGTTATAGGACAAAGCAATACTTGACATGTTATATTCATCTGTGCAGTGTGTGCAGTATATTCGTGTGTGTGTGTGTGTGTGTGTGTGTGTGTGTGTGTGTGTGTGTGTGTGAAGGCAGGCCACAGCAAGTGGTTATCAGGTTATCAACTGTCTGATATTTTCCATCTTTTTGGGGGGAGGGATGAATGTGTGGAGAACATATGCTACTTTTTTATTAATGATTTTTATAGTGTTTAATTTTTTAATTTAAAAAAATTTGAAATTAAAATACAATTAAACCATTTTCTCCCTCTAACTCTTCCTATACAACACACCTTGCTAGCTCTCCAATTCTTGGCTTCTATTTCCTTAATTGTTAGTGTGTGTGTGTGTGTGTGTGTGTGTGTGTGTGTGTGTGTGTATTCTTAAATATATAACTACATCCTGCTGAGTCTATTTAATATTATTTGTATGTACATGATTTCAGGGCTGGTTTTTGAGACTTGATTTCTCATTGATCCCGGAGCTTACTGATTTAGCAAAACAAAGCAGTAAGCAGCAGATAAAAGCCCCCTGCCCCACTTCCCCTGAGCTAACACCACCACACTTGGCCTTTCACTTGGGTGGTTGAGGGTCAAACTCATGTCCATGTGCTTCTATGGCTTGTACTTTATCAACTCCAAGCCCTCATTTCACATCTTAAGTTATATAAAGCTAATAAATACATTGTAGGAAAACTTCTCTCCCTAGTTTATTTTCCAATTAATTCCTGTTAGATAATGTGTGAGGAAGGTATAGGAATAAATCCTTATCATTTTTCATATTTGTAGGAATATAAATATTTGGAGTATTTTTCTATTTTTAAGGTTTTGACATTAGTTCATTATTTTAAGTTATATCTTTCATTTTTTATTTAAATGCTTACTTAGAGTAATTATAAAGGGTAATTTTTTTATTTAGAATACCAACTTTCCTCTTGGCATGAAAGTGATATAATAAAATATATGCCGTAGTGGACATTATTTACATACAATTTATTTTTAAAATGTTTTATAGAGTAAATCCTGTGTCAAATAATCATAAACATATAAAAACTAAAATATAAATGTTGTAGCTTTAGCGTCCTCCATTTTTTGTCTTAAAGACACTATAATATATATATATTTTTTACCATTAAAGAGTGAATGCCCTGTATGTATTGTTCTTTACTGAAATGTAACTTCCTGACAGACCTGTTGTGTGACTGATAACAGGCCTCACATTGCACAATGAGGGAGGATTTAAATGAGTGTACAGAATAACTTCAGTCAGTAAATTCTGAGTACTTACTAGTGAATCATTTTATTGAGTTCTATGCAAATTCTATGCAGGATATAGAGAAGACAAACAATGACCTATTTACTGAAAGATCTATCTGATATTTTCAACTTCAGTGCATTGACAGGTTACATGATCCTTTAAGTTAGTTTTTCATTTCCTCACTTTTGTGGTTAAAATATTTGTTAGTTTACCAGTATCTTACCAAAGATTTATGATTTAGAAAACATTTATCTGCCAAATGTCCCCTTATTGCTTTTGAAACACTTCCTATGTGTGGAAAAAAGTCTTGCATTGCTAGCTCAATCTAGTTTACTTTCATTAGGAGGTAATTATAGATCTGTATGTAATTGTATAAAACAATGTGGAGTTATAGTGTATGCCAGTATCTTGCAAAACTGAGTATCAAAATCAGGATATTGATCTGCAATGCTCCACCAAACTTACTCAGATTTCATTCTTTCTATGTTTGATCCTTAACAACCACTCATCTGTTCCCCTTTACAGGATTAATACATGTACATATATATGTATATGTATGTATATACATTCTATATAAATGGAATTATATGTAGTATGTAGAATTGAGATTTGTCTTTCCTCTTCTAGTATAATCTTTAGAAACTTGGCTCGTTTTTAAAGCATACGATGATTGCTTTTTTTGAATGTTTAATAGTCTTACATAGTAAGATATTTGGTAGACTATTTGACTATCTTATCCATCAGTGAAAGAAATTCAGGCTCTTTCCTGCTTGGGGCTATTAGAAATACAGCTGCTGTGAATTTTCATTTACAAATTATCACATGAATATGAATTTCAATTACTCGGGAATCAGTGCCCAAGAATGCAGTTGCCGGATGACATGGTGACTCTTTCGTTTAATGAGAAACCACCAAAGTGTTTTTGAGAGTAACCGTTATTTTAAATTGCTACCCATGTCATGTGATCAATCAGGTTTCTCGGCTCTCTTGCCCTGCATTCTCTGTTGAGGCCATTTTCATTTTACACATACAGTTTTATTGTAATTTAAGCTATTCCTCTAAGGATTATCACAGTTCTTTTATGAACTTGCTTAACACTTGTGCATCCTTTCTATGAAAAATCTATTTATAACTATCTACCTCTTTCCAACTGGGTTTTGTTTGGTTTTAATGTTGATTTTTTTTTTTTTTTTTTTTTTGCTTCTTAATGTTGACTCCTCAATGGCCTTCCTATGGTTTAGATTAATAGAACAACAAATACCCATAGACTTATGACAAATATATTCTCCCTGTCTATAGTTTGTATTATGTTCATTCTCATATTTAGTTTGTATTATATATATTCTCTCAACCTTCAGCTTGTATGTTCATTCTCATATTAATTAGCTTGCATTATATATAGTCTCTCAATTTTCAGCTTACATGTTCATTCTCATATTTAATTAACTCATATCAATATAGCATGTATGTTCATTCTCACATATACTGATGTTCTCAACTTACTTCCTGATATGATTTGTGTTTCTGTTTCCTCAATCACATTACCCCCTTCATCTCACATAAATTATAATCTAACTTATCATTTTCATACATGCTCTAGGTATATTTAGTATAATTATTCTTCTTATCTTTTCCATTTGGGGTCATTGGTTTTGTAGGCAGCATATTGTCATAGTAGTGGTACATACCAGACACAAGAATATCTGTTCACAAACATATAAAACCTTGTTACTTTAATATGCCAACATTTGAACAACTAGTTGGAAAATGGAAAATATATATGTGTGAGTGTGTGTATTCCTTAATACCATGAAGTTGATACTTTATTTAAAATTAATAACCATATGATTTTCATCATATTTGTTAGATCACCAGATTAGTATGCTTACTATGGTGTACTAATGAGTAATTGCACTTTATTTTCTTTCTATTTAAATATTTGTTATAGAATTTTAAGCAATATCAGATTTTTCTGTTGTGTGAACAACTGCTCTCCAAATGAGTGTTCAGTCATGCTTATTGCATTGTATGCTTTTTTTAACTTTCATGCAAAAAGAAAAACCTAGTGGTTTCTGTGAATGAGGGAATGTCTTTGTTTAATTTTAGCTTTCGTTCCACATTTTAACCTTTTCTTTTTTTGGCTTTAGCTTTGTGTTTTGTTTGTATGGCAAGATTTGATTTATTTATCTGTTTTTTATTTTTATTTCAGTTTTTACAAGCATGGGAATATATTCTTGCATACACCTTGGGAAAGAGAGTACCCTAAATGTGGCTTAATGAACACTGTAAATTCTTTCCCGTTTACTCAGATATGTGCATCGTTGAAATGTGTGTGCCAGTGGCATATTTTTTTTTAGTCTATTTAGCTGCCTGCCTGTAATCAGGACTATGTCAACTGTTGTCATTCTAAATGTGTCCTTTCTTTTTATCAAGCACATTTGCCTGATTGACCTTTTTTTTTTTTTTCTCTGTCTTTCTATGGGGCTGCTCCAGGAGCCATGGCTAATCATCTTATAAGCAATGCTCTGCTTCGTCCGCATGGTACTAACAATCCCTATAATACATTGCTTGGGGAACCGGCGGTCTGTAACAACCCTTCTATCAGCATGTACAACGCACAAGGTGTGCTGGAGTTTATCTTAAGTTTTTCAAGTGAGAGTCCCGCTTTATGTAGCTTTTACGGGCACATTCTATTTTCTTTTCTCCTGCCTTTTCTTTGTTTTGGAAGCAGACACACAGACTCCTTTTTCATTCTGTCCTTCTTGGTGCTTTTATTTTCCATTTTCCTTAGGTTTCCTTAGTGAGAAGTAGATGCCTCCTGATAAGCAAATGCCTGATTCATCAGTATGTGTTTGTTTTCCTGTGCTGTGATTAAATGTATTGTGGTTTGTCAGTACTTCCCTGTTATTCATTTATTTCTGTATTAAATACCTGTGTACTTATTGTGAGAAATGAGAATATTTGTCTAAGGTAAGTAAGATAAAGGGAGACTTGATTCAGTAGTCTTGATGTTATGAGATTGAGGAAATAGATCTTTCTTTGCTGTATCATGAAGTTCACTCTGGGCACAAAGCATTAGTATTGATAAAAGCATTAGATTAACTCCAGGGAAAGTACATTGACCTAAGCCATAGAGGAGTGAGCAGCCGACTGCATGACAGGAGCCACCTCCCTTCTCCCTCAGCTCTCAAAGGAGTTGGTCCAGGCTAGCCACAAAATTTCTTTTTATACCATGCTTCCTGTGAAGATGGTTTCTCTGTGCATTGTCTTGCTTGAAAATTGTGTAAAAATCATCTCTCAAAAAATAATAAGCATATCTGTCTTTAAAAATTTTATAGTATAAGCTTTTTTTTTTAATCTTTTACAAGCATAAGTGTTTGCTTGGGGCACAAAGGATTTTTAAGTATCCTATTTCTGTACATGTAAAAAGACCACAAAAATTATTCAAGTAAAAGTTGCACAAAATAAAAGTCCCACCTAGTGATTCACTTGCTTAAAAAGATGTTTCCCAGAAAATTCACCAAGATAGGGACTTCTTTGGTTTCTTTAAACTGAATGTGATAGATTAGCAATTGATTTTTGTTACACTCAGAACATTGGGGAGGTTTTTTGTTTGTTTGCTTGCTTTTCATTGAATCTGAGGTGAAGGGTTAGAGGTATAATTGTGTAAACTTCTGACCCATTCTACAAAGAGGGGTTCTCTCTGTGTGTGCCAGAAGCATCTCACATCATCTGGGTTTGCCCAAGTGGCTCCTTCCCAGATGCAAAGAATTATCTGAAAATAATTTTCAAAATATCAAAGTCATCCATTAAACGGCGACTTTAAGATGCTTGCAAATGAGTAATTGGGCAACCCTTCAGTCCCATCAAGTTTCTTAAAGACGACGTGTCTAAGAATGTAGGTCTTTGAGAATCAAAAGGAGGGGCGGAGAGCGTGAGCTCATTTTCTGATGCCTGTAAGGTTGAATTATTCACATTGGCCTTCACCCCACAGGATCCCGTACAGTTATCATAGCAATGCTCAGTTGATTTTTCATGTGTGTATATCACCCTGGCTATGCTGCTTAGGTTAGTTTCTGGAGTAAAGAAGAGCCCAGTACTCTGTTTTCATTTGATAATCCCATAAATATTAAAAGCAGCCCATATGTTTCCCTTTGTTCTCCCATTTCCCTAATCAAACAGGACAGTCAATGTGAGACAGTTCCTGGGCCCCCTTGATGGTCACCTTCTCTATACTGTCTACTGTTTGTCAGAGTCCCTATCCCATTGTAGTGCTCTATGAACTGTGCCCAGAAAAATATGCCGTATGTGGTTTGGCAGAACAGTCTGGTAAAAAAAAAAAAAAAAATTACTCTGTTCTCTTTTTATTTTCCTATGTCCAAGTGACAAGTAAATATGTCATTATAAATAATTTAAAACATGCTGTGATATCAGCACATTTTAAATGATGTTATGTGACTATTTGCATAATATTTTCTAATTAAATGTACTCAACATTACTCCTCTTACACAAGATGTTGGTAATTGTTTTAAATACTAAATTTATATTACATTTGTTTTGCTTTTTTATATATAATTTATAATTGCTTATAGAAGGGAAAACTAGCAAGTATTAATTGAATTGTTTTTCCTAATCTAATATTTACCTTTCCATCTTAATCCAAAAATTAAGGAGATTTAAAAATATGGAACACATGTAAAAATGATTAAATAACAGAGTTCTGGTGGTAAACCTCTATAAGATATCCTAACACTAAAGCCTAAAGCTATCCTGGGGTAACCTAGACAAAATGCATATAAAAATATAGAAGCAAAATATTTACAATGTGGAGTTTAAAATAATACCATATGCACACAGTGTTATTCTTATGTAATCCATAAGTAGACATTGTTATGTAAAATTATTAATAAATATACAAAGACCTCATCCAGATGAATTTGTCTTTTATTTTAGTAAATTTAATAAATTCTGCTAGCTATTCTTTAAAAAAAAAAAACTAAGGTAATTTTGTTGTCAGAGTCAAAGTTGAAATTATGTAGCTATTTATGTTATAGGTCTTTTTTTTTTAAGACATTAAAGAACTGTAGTAGTCTTTGAAGTAAGTTTTGAAAAACTAGCCAAAATAAATCATGGTGATTGTCATATTGCTACTAATCTTATGCTTTCAGATGAATGCACTTATATTCTTACTGGCAAGGTGAACTCTTACATGAAATATAGGTGGCTCGGTATGTACTGGAGTGGTTCACATTGAATTGCCACTTGATTTTGTTCTGTGGATCCTCTAACTCAGTTGTGCCAATGCTTTTCAGGCACTGAAACATTTAGATTGAAAGTATTTATTCTTGCTTGCAATGCCTTCACTTAAAGTTTGTAAAAATGTATTTATAGTGTTACTGAAGTATATAGAGTTAGAAATAAAAATGAAGAATATACATTTGTTATAGTGAATTTAGAGACTATGTATGGAAATATTTTAAAAATTTCATGTATAGTGTTTCTGGACCATTATCTTCTTGTCAGTATGAGAAATTCAATTTTTACAAAGATAAGTCTCATTGAAAAACCTGTCAAAACAACATTGTATAAAGAGAAAGTCATGATTTTACTAAAATAAATGTACTTTTCAAAGCAATTGAATTCAAATCCAAGACTTTAAAGAAAGACATAAACTCGTAGGACAGGATGCAGTGAAGAGTGCATTATATTTGGTTGGAATGAGAAGTTGTATAGAATATAAATTAATATTCCCTTATGGCTTCCAAAGCCTGTGGCAGATGAGAACAAGAGATTGCAGCAGAGCCAGGAAGAGCCTAGAACCACCTTACTGATTCTTGCTCTTTTGACTTAGCAGTGCAGCATCAGATGAGGTCCAGGCTCTTTTGATTTTAGTTGCCTCATTTAATGAGCTACAACGAGCTTGGAAGCATTTGGATATGTTGATAAACAGCTTAGCTGTTTATTTTGAACTCTGCTTCTAAAGCTAATTCAGAGTTTTAGATGGGATTTCCTCTGCCTCTTAAAATGTGACACATCTCTTTTGTAAGAAGTAAATCAACACTTAAAATACAAAAACTCTTCCTTCAGCCAGTAAATATGACCAAACTATGAATGTATGGAAATATCAACTCACAAGTTTGTGCAATTAGTATACACTAACAAAAATACCACTGTCAAAAAAGAAGCCTGGTTGAAATACAAGCTGGAGTCTTCTGAAGTGATATGGCCCAGTAGATGCCTTGATTTTATTTTTGGATACTTTAACTTTCCTATAAACAAAACAGCAAGAATAATTATTTTTTTCCTCTGATTACAGATAGGTTTCCCTTAGAATAAATTTTTTTAGGATTGCCTTTTAACTCATCTACTCACAAACTATTTTGTTAAATAGGAGGATGCTACAATCCAAAGGGAACTTCCTACTGAGGGTGCAAGTTTTTCTTCCACGTATCGGGAGGCAAAACACTAAGTGGATTTCATATTTCCCCTATAGTTCAACATCTTCCTAATGTGAGCATCTGCCCAGGCACGTTGGAGTAAAGTAGCCCTTGCACAGGCAAAGGGAAGAAACACAAATGACAAAAGAATGCAGTTAGGAAAACTTCAACTCAGGTTTTCTTTCTGTGTCTTATTTTTAATTTCACTAAATAATTTCTAAAAGCATACGATGTTCCTATAGCAGGTGCTTTCTAATGTCACATACCTATCATATTGAAATGCGGTGGTAGAAAGAAATAATCATAGCTTGGTCAGGTGGTGGTGGCGCACCCCTTTAATCCCAGCACTTGGGAAGCAGAGGCAGATGGATCTCTAAGTTAGAGGCCAGTCTAATCTACAGAGTGAGTTCCAGGACAGCCAGGGCTACACAGAGAACCCCTGTCTCTCTAAAACAAAACAAAACAAACAAACAAACAAACAAAAACAGAGTGAAAGAAGGAAAGAAAGAAAAAGAAATAGTCATAGCTCACCCTCTTTTTACTCATTGGTTCGTGTGACAATTTTAAGTGTCCTATCAATGTGTATGAAATTTGCGAGCTACAGAAACACTTATGGAAGCATCCTTGCATCGGTGTGTATTAAGGTGGAGGACTCTTTTCTAACATTTCAGTGTTTGAATTATGATAAACCATGTAACATAGACTCGTGAATGTGGGGGCAGTGGAAATGGTTTCCTGTGACCCTTTTTTCTGCATATCATCAATTTGCTTTGGACTCACGTTTCTCCGATTGTCGCTGTAAGCTTACTCGCTGTTTTTTCTTTCCTTTTCTTCATGCTGTCGTTTAGAGCCCTACAGAGAGACAAGTATGGGAGTAAAGCTAAACATTGCATATCAAATGTAATTTTTTTTCAGTTCACTTTTATTGCATCACATATAGATGATGTAGTTATTAAAAACAGTTCATCTCACAAATTCAAAACTAAAGAGCCTATAGATCGACTTCTATAAATATATGCTAATAGAGACTAGACGCTTTTGTTGTCTGATTCTTTTATTCTGCCACATAATCAACATAACTGTTAAGTCTCATGTAGTGTTTGTGTGAGTTAAATTGTTTTTAAATTAAGCTTTTTTTTTTGCAAAGTAACCCATAAACTTTTAATTTTAATTAGTGCATTTCATCATTAAAAATGTGTCCCATTTGCAACATGCCCACCTAATTTTCTATGGCTGTTTGAAGTCCGATACCAAATGCATTGACAACAAAAAAATGAAATTAAAAAAATGTGTTTCAATGCATCAGCAACATAATCATAACCATTAAGCATATCATACCAGCCTCTACAGCAGCAATCACCTGTCATATGCAGCACTTTTAAAAAGCATTGACTTCTTTTTTCTTAACATTGTGAATTTGTGTACCAGATATTTTATGACATGAAAATAAATCGCTTCAACCTATGTCTGTGGTGACTGCTCATTCATGGATTTTATGAATTGTTATTTTTGAAATCTGTTTTCCTTGAATGTAAAGAATGAGAAAATCCACATAAAATTGGCCTATATGTGACATGTCTTTTCAACTGTCATTGAACTGGGTTTTCATAAACGTAATTGCATCACAGATATAGAATGAGTGCTATATTTTCACAATTTAGAAGTGTATTCAGAGGTTTAAGAGAATTCTTCGAGTAAATTTTTTGGAAATACCCTTCGTTATTTATCAGCATTGGTTAAATGTGTAGGTTTTTTTTTTTTCCTTTGTGGATGTGCTTAAAGTGATTTATGAAACTATTAAAGATTCTTGAACTTCTGCTTATTCAAGGGAATGCAAAAACCCTGAAGAAGTTTGTGGTTAAATTTATTTCCCTGCAGCTGTTTCTTACCAGAATATAATATTTAGCTTCTTTAAAACTAAATTTTAATACATTTCAAGTCATCAGTCATCATAATTTTAATAATGACATTGTGCTTTTAGGACAAAAACCCTGTTTTTATACATTCTTCTGTAGTATTTCTCAGTGACCCTAAACAATCACTTATGGGTTAATATATAGTAATAACTAAAGTGATCACAGTAGGAAAAAAATACAAAAAACTCCAAACATTTTTTAAAGTATATATCTCAATGTGCCACTTATTTGACTGGGCATTATTTCATGACTTGCAAATTTAATATAATCCTTTTGTGGTTTTTATATGCAACAATTATTTTAATCTTCCTAAATTATTTATCAAATTACCAAAAGCTGCTTCCTTTACTTTTGAATTACATATTCAAAGTGCCACACATGAATTATGTTATAACTATTTCAGAAATATGTAAAGTTAGAGATGACAATTTAACTGACTTTGATGTGTATAAATTAAAAGCAATAAATGATTATATAAAATCTTATTTTAATTTGCCAATTTCAGCTAAATACACTTCATGTATCAGATTCTGTTTGTGTGAAATTTGAAATTAATAACATAGTTTTCTTTAAATTTTATTTTAAATAGTCCTTTTTCTAGTTAAAACGTTTCTGTTAGTATTTTGTATTTTATACATATATACATGCTGACATGTATAGATTTAATAGTGTTTTCTTTCCATTTTATATTTAAGATGCTAGCAATTTATACATAATTTAAATTCCATGAATGTTTCTACTTTTGTTTTTATGTGTGTGTGTGTGTGTGTGTGTGTGTGTGTGTGTGTGTGTGTGTGTGTATGCGCGTGTGTGTTCAATGGCTCATTGGATATAAATGTCATAGTGTCTTGTAATCTTTTTCAGAGGGGCTTCTGAACAATGCCAGGGATACAAGTGTCATGGATACTCTACCACTGAATGGTAACCATGGCAACAGTTACAGCATTGCTGGCGGTGAATACCTGAGCAACTGTGTGCAAATTATAGACCGTGGCTATAACCACAACGAGACCGCCCTAGAGAAAAAGATCCTAAAGGAACTCACTTCCAACTATATCCCTTCATACCTGAACAACCACGAGCGCTCCAGTGAACAGAACAGGAATATGATGAACAAGCTGGTGAACAACTTAGGCAGTGGGAGTGAAGACGACGCCATCGTCCTGGATGACGCGGCGTCCTTCAACCATGAGGAGAGTCTGGGCCTGGAACTCATTCATGAGGAATCCGATGCTCCCTTGCTGCCCCCGAGGGTGTACTCCACGGAGAACCACCAGCCACACCACTACAGCAGGAGGCGGCTCCCCCAGGACCACAGCGAGAGCTTCTTCCCTCTGCTAACCGACGAGCACACAGAAGACCTGCAGTCACCGCACAGGGACTCTCTGTACACCAGCATGCCGGCCCTGGCCGGCGTGCCCGCTGCAGACAGCGTGACCACCAGCACCCAGACCGAAGCCGCCGTGGCCAAGGGTGGTGACGCCGAAGATGTTTACTACAAAAGCATGCCAAACCTGGGCTCCAGAAACCACGTGCACCCGCTGCACGCCTACTACCAGCTGGGGCGTGGCAGCAGCGACGGATTCATAGTTCCTCCCAACAAAGACGGGGCCTCTCCGGAGGGGACTTCCAAAGGACCCGCGCACTTGGTCACTAGTCTATAGAAGATGACACGGAGGTGGCAACCAGCAGGACTGCGAACACCAGGTGGACCATTCTGGGTCGACATAAGCAGTGTGGTCATCCTGTGTACTCCGACATCTGATGCTGTTCTCAAAAAAAAAAAAAAAAAAAAAGAGAGACTCTCTGACATTTTTTTTTTTTTAACTTGAATTTTTAGGTCGGCCCAGGGGAGAAAGCTAAAGGCTGAGATCCTCCTGTGCCCGGTTCTTTCCCGTCCTATCCCCTCAGATGGAGACTTCATTATGTTAATGAACGAGATATGAAGAAAATGGCGCTCATTGTGGCCTTGTTGAATTATGTTGTGTTTGTTTTTAACATCTCTGATGCTCTGTTACTAGAATCACAAGGACCTGTTGTTTCGTTTTTGTTTTGTTTTGTTTTGTTTTTAAAAAGGCCAGAACAATTGTTTGAAATTAGCAACAATGCTGCATCTAGATTGGAGTGCCGCCCAGCCGTGGAAGCGGAGCAGAACTGTGACACATAGCGGTTCATGGTCACTCACAACTTGAGTTCACCACAGCGGGAATAGCTGTGGAAAGCAAAAAAACAAAACAACAAAAATTAATAATCTGATGGAGGGGGATTCTAGAATTATATGCTAGATGCATATTTTATGATTTGCTATATTAACTGATGATAAAACTAATGGCAGAAAAAAAATTGAACAATTTCTATGTAATGTACAGATACTAGCATTGCGCATATAGTCTGCTTTCTGTTCCTCCAGAATTTGAGTCCTGTTAATGTAGTGGCAAAGAAGAAATTTTCTTTTGTGCTAGTCTTGCAAGTTTGTCTACCAGTAAAAGAGCAAAGTTTCCTTCCTTTCTTGTTTTCTTCCTTTTTTTTCTTTTGTTCCCTCTCCCCCCAACCTGTTTTTTTTCCTTTAAAAATTCACCTGGCAAAAAATAATAAAGAAATGAAGCTATCACTTTATAAGAATCATTTTCTAGTAATGCAAACAAATTATTTTTTACAAAAAATAAAATAAAATAAATAAAATTAGACTTCCTTCCCTCACTATATATCTTTATCCAACCCGAATACTTGCAACCCCATTTTGCAAAATTAGAGCAGGACAAATTTTATGTTTCCAGGGCACATCTGTTGTAATGCAAAGCATATTTGGCAAGCAGTTCATCACCAAGGCAGTAGCTATGATTCTAGAAGCTAAGAGGTGTCTATAGATCTAGAGGGGCTTCTGCATGTGAAAAGCTGTATTCCATAGGCGTTACAGTGCTGAATGCGCAGTCTGCCCCCGTGAGGGCGCCTGCACTACCAGTTGTTAGAGGAAATTCACTCCCTCATAGTAAGAGTTGAAAGGTCAAATTATTTTGAAATGATTTTTTTAAAGTCTTCTGTTAACAGGAAAATTTATTTATTTGACAGGATTTTAAGTAATGTAGGAATACAAATGGTAAATTAGCAGCACATATAATTTTTTTTTAATTTATGATCCATTTTGTATGGTCTCAAGTTGGATGACCTCATTACTAATATTTGTTGTAAAAGTGAAACTTGTTTGCCAACCAATAAACAACTGATTGAGATTTAGAAAAGATTGTTTTGACGTATGTACTATATTATCAAATATTCTTTTCATTTTTCTTGCCTTGCCTTTCCTCCCTTTTCAGAACACAAGCAAGCTTTCCTTATCCTTTATGACCCAAGTGAGCCACACAAAGAATCAATCTGCCTTGAATATTCAAACACAGCATGTTACAGGGTTTGCAGACAAAGTCAACCAAGGAAATGGTATGGGCTGAAGCAAGATGAGTAACTCACACTCCAATGGGTTAACAGAGATTACAGTGTGCTTGCTGATAAAGCAGCTCTAGTCACTAGGCTTGTGTCTAAAGACACATTCATTCTGTGGTTTAAATATCACATTTGAAAGAGTCAGTTCCTCCCTCCCCCTTTGTGCAAACTCCACTTTGATGGAGAAATTTAGGAATTTAAATTTACTCAGTTGGTTAAGAGATGCAGTAGTAATGGCATAGAGCCTGTTCATTGTAGAGGCAGCGTGCAAGACCATTAAAGTGGGCACACACAGTATTAGGTTTCTTTATGGCAGTCGCAAACAAAATCCTTTGTGTTGATTCTCCTTCTCTATCCCTGACTTTCCCTTTGTAGCTTGCTCTCTCTCTCTCTCTCTCTCTCTCTCTCTCTCTCCCTCCCTCCCTCCCTCCCTCCCTCCCTCCCTCCCTCCCTCCCTCCCTCTCTCTCTCTCTCTCTCTCTCTCTCTCTCTCCACACACACACACACACACACACACACACACACACACACCATTGCATCTCTGTACCTTCATGCATCATATGTAGGACAGTTTTTACACCAATGTTTTTTCAGCTTATGGGGGAAATAATAAGTACAAAACTAATTCCTTCAAAAGAACTTCTAATTCTTGCACTTCGGTTACCAGCAGTTTCTGAACAAGGAGCCCCACTTAAAACTCAAATGAACTTGCCAAGTTATACTTTCTGTAATATATCCTTGGGCTTACTTTACTAAAGTCTACATACACACTAGCCATCTACAAATGATAGATCAAGGTAAGAAGAGCTGAGAGTGGAACTAGCCAGCTATCCACACAACCTTCAAATCCTGTGTGCAGAAGAAAGTTATGTTGGGCCAGAGCACATGTTAATCTGAAAGCCATGTCAAAAGAATCCATGGATCGTTCCATTTTAGTCAACTGATACTAATATTTTCTTTTAAGTCCATGGACATTTTAAATTGAAGGAGAAGCATTAGCATTAGAAATAATTAGTTTTCCCCATGCCATGGCAATATTGACATCTAAAAGTTGTTTAATCCATCCAATGTTTTATATATATATATATCATATATTTGGTAATTTAAAAAATCTCTCTGTGGGCATGTCTAAGGCAGCCTTGGAAATATGCATATTGTCTGTGGACTGCAAATACTTGTGCTTTATTTGAAAACTCTCAATGAAAACATCAGAAAAAAAGTTGGCTTCAGGGAACAATGGGAAAACTACTTCAGTTCAGTTTGCTTGATGCTCTATTATTGGTACTTTCCTTTATGATACTTTGTGGTTCATTATACAGAATTTTAAACAGGTAGCGTCCCCATTCCTGCAGGGAACAACTTGAAGAAAGATCACTTGGATACATAAACCAGTGTAGAAGGCCTTTGCATATGATCGGTTAACTTTGCTCTTGCATCAAGATGAAAGGGTCACTGTAGACCTCTCATACATCATAACTGATGTGCTTCAAGTTTTTAGAGGGAGGGAGCATCCCTTCCCTATGTGACTGTAATTAAACAAAAGAAAAAGTAGGTAAAGAACTTGACTGTTCCTCTTTTCAGTAGAAATGTGTACATTCCATTTAGTTCTGTTTATCCCAGCTAGATTAAGTCCTGAACCTGACTCTTCCTCCCACCCACCATTTCACGTAAAGCCACTATTTATGAATACTATTAAATTTTTCCTCATTCTTGAACCTTTTGTTGACTTTAGGTTTTCAGGACCCTATGGCATTTGTGATACGCTTGTTTGCATATTTTCCATGAAGTAAATTTCTATCAAATAGACCCAGTGTACATGCATAGCACATTATTTAGCCAATTGAAAGAAAAAGTCATGTAAATGAAACAAACCAATTATTGCTTCCTAGTAAATAATATTTTTGCAATATTTTACAGTTAAAAGTTTTTTCCTCATTGCAGTCTTAAGTAACGTGATACTTTATCAGGGCACTAGCTAATGGAACTCAGGTTTATTGATTCTTATATTGATGTATTGTTGCATAGCTAATATTGCTAATTGATAACATTTATAAGTAAATAGAAATTCAGAGAAGAAAATTGGTTGGAATTCAGTTAAACTTTGTGGACATCCCTCTTTGTTTTTAATATAGTAAATGTTTGATCACATGGGAAATAAATGTCCAAGTCTTATGCTAGAATAGTCTTAATGAGTAAAAAGAATTGGCATGAGAATAATTATATTGAAATAAAATCAATAAGGGAATTATATTAAACAAAGACAGGTAATTAAATTACTCATAATTTCCTGTAAAAAAAAAAAGTGTAGTGTTTTAAGACCACCAGTATAATTTCAAAAATTGATACAGTAAAGCAATCTTTAAAAATTTAGGTGTTTGATGTTTAATGTTATTTAGTGTGATGTATCTCCTGACTTTAAAAGTAACATTAAAAACTTTCATCAGTGACTGACTGCAGTTTTTTAGGAAGAGGAAAAAAAATAGCTTTTGTCTAAAGATCCATTCTAAACTGAATTGCACCCACTCCATATTAATGAAAATATTTAATTTTTGAAGTTGTTCATTAGTACTCTATCAAAATCTTATTACTTGCAACATTTCAGAAAAAACCCACCATCAATAAAATAGACAAACAAACAATAATCACTTTAGCTATAAATAAACGTCAATTTAAATTTAAAGAGTCAAAAATAAATAACCTGAAACTCTAATCTGGTTTTAAACAAATGTGTTTTGTTTAAAACAAATGCCAAAAAACCCGCATTGGCATTAATGTTTTACTCTAACAAAAATAATTGGTATAAAACATTAAGTACAAATGTTCCAGTATATTATAGGCCAGAATATAAAGATTGAATTTCAGTTTTAGTACCTCATAGCTTTTCACGGAAACAATTACTGTGCATTCCTACTTAAAATTTAGATTTCTCCCCATCAAATTTTAGGAAGTTGAAGACATAGAAGGGATACAAATGCATGGAAAAACACGTTTTGGAAGCATTTTTGTATAAATGAGTTATATGTAAGAATTTTCTTGGAGTTCATAAAATAGTCTCAAAAGGGGTAAACTTAGTTTTGTGATCAGAATTTGTCTATCTTTATCCATCTGAAAAATGTTATTAGACATCCAAACTTTCATTTGTAATCCAAAAGTGTCAATAGTTGCTTGTAGATGTAACAGTCTTATTAAATAAGAAACACAGAGCCAAATGCAGAGTTAAAAGCCCAAGAGGTCAGAGCAGTAGCCAAGAGCTGATACTAAAAACCCTTTCTTACCCTTCACAGCTGCTGCTGTCCTTCCCCTCTGAAAAGGTTCCTGAGATAGGGTTTCTCTCTATAGTCCCCACATACTTGGAACTCACTATGTAGACCAGGCTGGCCTCGAATTTACAGAGATCCTCCTGCCTCTGCCTCCCAAGTGCTGGGATTAAAGTTGTGCACCTTTTTTCCCCCCTTTCTATTTTAATAAAAAGGAAAAAGGAAAAATGTTATAACATAAGAAAAACTATATACAAAAAGTACAATAACAATATACAATATATACAATCAATAAATACTTAAACAATGTCTAGTACATTTGTCTTTGCCATATTCAGAGAAAATAATTCCATTATCTATCCTATTTTGGTATGTCCAAAATGTACTGATTCACTTTCTATCCTAACATATTACTAACAGAACTATCTTATAACATCTTTCAAATTTATACACTTACTCTTTAGTGAGTTTCTTTCCTAAAATTCTTAACAAGGTAAACTTTACCCATAACTATCTAATCTTCAACTCCCTCAGAGACCCAATGAGGAAATATTACCTAACAAAAATAAAAACAGGAAGTGCACGCAAACAGCTTCCAATAAAAATGTGAGTTAACAGAAACAACCAGCTGCCTGGACAGTCACCTGAGGTTTCTCTGCAGTGTTGGGGCATCATCTTCAGCCTATAGGCTTAGTGTATCTGACAGACTCATTTGTGAAGTAGGATGTACACAACGTCAACAGTTCAACCTCACATTGGATGAGAGCAGTCCATGTACCAGAAACACCTGAATTCCACTAGTGTCATGTAATGATTCAGGATTTTAAATTCTGGAAATTGTTGATGTTTTTTGAATTCAGCTGTCCATTCTTCTTGGCTGTGTGTGTGTGGCTTCATCTCGGCATCCCATTCTTCTCCACACAGGACAGCAGTGAAGGGTAAGAAAGGGTTTTTAGTATCAGCTCTTAGCTACTGCTCTGACCTCTTGGGCTTTTAACTCTGCACTTAGCTCTGTGTTTCTTATTTAATAAGACTGTTACATCTACATTTGGCACCCACATGGCAAGAATTCATTAAAAACCACTTGGCTTGGCTTGGTGGCCCGGCCCGACTGACCTTAGCTAAAAGCAGTTACCCGCAGCTGGAGCTACTTGCAGCCAGACAAAAAAGCCAGGCGGTGGTGGTGTACAACTTTCCCAGCACTTGGGAGGCAGAGGCAGGAGGATCTCTGTAAGTTCAATGCCGGCCTGGTCTACATAGTTCCAAGTATGTGGGGACTATAGAGAGAAACCCTGTCTCAGGAGTTGCTTGTGACCTGGTTAAGCCATTGGGGGCACATGTCCACAGCAATCATTTACCCTGATGATATCATCTTTGCTTTAAAAAGGAAGCCAGTCTTTTAACTTTCACCTGTACGTGTGTTTACATAATCTAATTCTTTTTATAAGTTTTAAGAGGAAGTAACTTTTTTACAATTATTAACTTGGTGGGGTTTTTTTTTCCCAATTAGCCAGGTAGTTACTATAGTTTTGTATATTCTCATTTTAAGTAATTATCCTAGTCTTTTTTCAAAAACAAAAAAATAAAAAATAAAAAGCATCAGTTTGCCTCTAGCACTTTTAAGCCACTATTGAAATGTCTTGATTCCAAATACTTTTTTTTTATCCTTTACCTGTCTTAATGATATGTCAATTGTACGTTCCTCATTTAATAACTCCTCCCCCCCACCCCCCACCCCTCACCCTACCCCCCCCCAACCCCCACAACGTAGAGCATGCTAAAGACAAGCAGGAAACTCAGAAACTAATTAATGTGAGATGTCAAGGACGAGCACACGGCCACAACCTCTTTCAATAAGCTGGAGCTGTAGTATGAACAGAAGTAATCAGAACCAGGTTGGCAAATTTTTACCGACTACACAAGACCTACATTAGAATTACAGAGAAAAGTTTTCAGGGGGAGGGGTAAAGTCACTTACAATGCTAAAAAGTTTTTGCACCTAATACTATTCATGTGTCAAGGAAAAAAAATGTAATTTCCCATGTTTTCCTCATTCTAATACCACAGAAAATGCAACTTGCTTTTAGTGCTTTTTTAGATATTTCTCATCTGGTTAGATCTTGTTGCCAAGAAATTTCAATACTACATAAATGTTCCTTAAAATATAAGTATTTTGCCTCAATTCACCTTCCCTCTCTGATCTGCTGACTGCCGTGTACCAACACACTTAACGCTATTGGTAGCTTTGTGACTTTTCAAGCTTTATTGTGGGTCTCTCTAGTAAACATTGAATTGATATTAGAAGTATGTACATTGTACAAAATAATAACCATCTAATATTCTTATTACAAAATAGTTCATATTATATATAAATATTATTGACTTAACAAATTACTACCATGCTGAAAGTATTAATGTCAAGTATGTCTTCAGTTCCTGTACTCAGTTCACACAATTCTGCAGAGTTGTACATGTGTTGGACTGTTAAGTTTCCTGGTAATGCAAGGCATCTGAATGTACTCTCAGTGCTTCCTTCAGTCTAGAATGGTGAAGGGAAGATCTTGAAGGAAGAGGAAGTTAACTAGGTTTCTAAAGATCTGAGTTAGACAATGTTCTTTAGACCCAATAGTTTTACATTGGAATGCTACAGTCTTTGATCTGAAGAGGAGGTTGCACAGAATTTACTAAACCCAGAATCAGAGTATTTACACTTGAAAAATTTAGATTTGTTTTACTGGCCCAACACTGCAAAAACGTATGCTACATTAAACATATAGCTTTAAATAACAGACATAAAGTAATTTTATAAAGCTTAAAAATTGCTTCCCCCCCCCCCCCCCCCCCCCCCCCCCGATGGTTGAAACAGGCAAAATGATCCTGACAACTTTATTGACTGACTTCAAAAGATGTCTCACAAAATTAGTGTATCAGTGACATTTGGGAGTAGTGGGGTTTTTCAGAGGTAGAACACAGTGGCTAGGACATTGTGTCCTCTTATGCTAAAAGCAGATTATATCATCCTATAGTAGTGTTTTCGGTGTCTCAAATTTCAACTCTTCCAGTGGCTAATGATTTGATTGACATTTTGAATCATAAAAGACAGGAAAATCATTGAATATTGGTTTTCGTACCCTAGTGGAGAGTAAAGATTTCCTTTACCACCCTGAATAATAGAAGATGCTGTATCTTGAAGAGCTGTAGATACCAGGATGGGTGTGTGTGTGTGTGCTTTGTAGATATGTTTCCTTTGTCTGCGTATTCTAACACTGATGTTAATATTCTAACATCTAATGCTTCCTGTAAACTGTAAAGTCAAAAACAGTAGAACTGTGGTTCACCATTGGCTTCTTAGAAGAAATTGGAGCTGGACAGATAATTGGGAAACTTTTTCATATTGTATTTCGTGACAAGATTTAAATTTGATTCGTGATACATGTCTCTTGAAAATAGTTTAATTCCTAGACTTACAACTAATCGAGCTATTCCTCACAGATAAGAAAAATCACTATTAGAAGCAAGCATATACCTATTGCAACTTTGGTCTCATAGAATTCTCCTATACTCACATATGACATTATTCCGACCATGCACAACAATAAAATTTCAAGCTATTGGATCCCCACCACCCTCTTGTACAATCTTTTTTATCTTTTTTTTAATGCTTTGTACAGTCACGTGTAAAATCATGAGCTTCAAAACTCAATAAAATGTCAGTAACCAATCAGTGATGTAGTTACTCTTGTCATATGGGGACTTCCAGAGCTTTGGATCTGAGGTAGTGTTTCCAGCTAAGCTATAGGATAGTAACAAATAATGTATTACCTGTGCTTCTCATGCTTCAACCCTGCCAACCTGCCTTCACATACTGGACATAAAGTAGGAGGATTTGCTTTTCCTTTGTTTTTAGAGAACTGTTACCACTTGAAGTGTCTGTCAGACATTTGTCATTTACAGGAAGACAGGAAGATAAGTTTTTGATTCATTTACTTTTTGATCCTGAAGTTTGCCATTATATAAATTTAGCCTTATATCTTCTGTGTCATCTTGATTTCCCTCGTCCAAACAGAATCAGAAGACACATCCATGGAACCCTGGGCCAAAGGAGATTGTCCAAGCTCTGTGCTGTTACATGCTGCTCTTCTTTGAATTAAGGGTACATTGTGGATTAGGAAATACAGTGCACTACATGATAGATATTATATGATTACCATTTTATGGCATCAGAGATTCTGATTATTTTTAAATTATTACACTACATCATATAAATGACCACATGCAAAGAAATGAACCCACCCCCTTTTCATTTTTAATAAGAGAGGTACAGGAACTTAAATGAAATATTGAATAATATGGATCTCAAGGATTTTGCAAAACTTATTTTACTGGGTATAAAGTACAGACATGGAAGGCTGTTGAAAAACAATCTATACTGAATGGACACGAGCGAGAGCAAGAGGCCAGGAAGGTTTCCTTACATCTTTCTATCCACTGAGACATTCCCTAGAAAAGCCCGCCTTGGCCTTTGATTCTGTCACTTACCAATTCTGTGCCTTTAAACACATTTTAAAGAACAGGGTTTCCCATCTCTAAATATTGAAATGTAATTTTTATGTGTTATATGAATTTCTAGACAAAAATCATCCAGAAAATTAAGTGAATTCTAAGTTAATTCTAAGTAGAGCACTTGTGTCTATTGATTCTATTAGCTTCTTGCCTCTAATAGTTAGATTATAACAATATTATTCTAAATCATATCAAACCTCCACTCTGGTGCATATGACAGGCTTATGACATCATCAAATCATGTAGCATATTTCTTAGTGTTCATATGCACAGTTTTTCAGAATCCTGTTTTTAGTGAATAATCTTACAGACTGTTCTTTTTCAGTGCAATAATGCACCATTTAGATCTTCACTCAGATTTATCTGATTGTAAACAATGGTTCTTTGTTTAAAAATATCTGGAAGATGTGAAACTAAACAGATTTTTTTTTTACTATAAGATATCAGAGACTTTACTGCCTGCATATCATGCTGCTTCCTAAGATTATTTGAACTAGAGATCCTCAAAGGCTTTAAAGAGTGCTACAGAGATAATCCCATGATTGACTCTGAACTCATTGTGAGCTGAACATTTTGTATCTAAGTAATATGTGTCAGTGAAATACTGGGGTGTGACTCCTCTAATGGTAATTGGCTTTCTAACCTATGAGAAACAATGTTATAAAAGTGTCTCCCAAATATTGGCTTCTAGTCTCTGGGTGAAACTAGGAAAACGGAGATGAATGTTTCTAGCCATAACTTTTCTTTGAGTATAGCTTCTTAATTTCTGATATCAAATATTCATTTAGTTGCATAAATTGAAGGCAAAAATACAGTATATTCTGCATTCAAGCATGTCTTCTTTGTAAAGTGCATAAAAATAAGGTGGCAATCTTTTCAAAATGCGTGTTTTGATATGGTCTAATTCATGAGTGGGTCTGAGATTCTAAATTGTAAGCATGTGCTCTGGGACAACTTGAACTAGTACCAAGACTATTGGATTTTTTTCCGTCTTCTGTATGTTATAGATTTTTTTCCCCTCACAAATAGTTACTTTTATATACTTGAAACTATATTACAGACAAAATTTCTATATATTGCTCAATTTTTACCTAAAGGTCAATTGTTAATGTGGTTGGAAATTAATACATAATAGATCACTGCATCCAGAGGTAAAAATCTTCACTCTGCCACTATACTAATTAAGGTTAAAAATTACATAGGAAAATTGGAGACTATATACAAATAAATGAGTATATATTCATGCATATGCGTGATATATATGTATATGTATATACACACAACACATATGTGTGTGTATTTATGTAATTGCACAGAGTTGGCCACCAGCTGCAGGCTCTGTATCCTGTGGACCAAACCAAAGGCAGATGGAAAATGTTTAGAAAACAGTGTGTCTGCCCTGAACATGTAGAGACATTTTCCCTAAACACAGCACAGTGATTTATATAACATTTACATGTGCTAAATTCTATGAATAGACTAGAAATTCTTTTATATTTACTGAAGGATGTTTAAGTTACATGCAAATATTTTACCATTTTATATTAAGGATTTATGTACTTGCTGATTTTTAAATCCACTATAACATCCTAGGAACATCCCAACATATACTGAGGTGAAGAGATTGCATGTATAGTTGCCTTATAATTCATATATATATATATATTATGCATACCTATATAATATAATATATAATATTATAGGCATATAAAATACACTTGTACATATAGCAATTACCCTTTATGAAAAAAGTCTTGGATGAATGGCATTCCTATTAATGTTTATCTAAGATACACCAAATATAATTAATAAAGATAAGCAAACTAGTTTAACCATAAGTAAGAGGCTTATCTGATGTGCAACCAGAGAGACTTGTGGGCCTTTTATTTGTCTATAAAGAATACTCACACAGATAGGTAGAGCAAAAAGTGAAAAATCAAAGAATGCCTAGAAAGTAAAATAATTTGAACTTTTAAAAGTAAGAATTTTTAAAAATCATTATTATTTCTTTTATTAAAATATTAAAATGCTAAAATGTGTATTATGAAAAAGATTTTTTTTATGAGTAAAGAGGTCTAATACAGTAAACATTAACAGCTTTTCTCTAACTCAGAGAGATTTCATCTAGGCTTTATTTCCAGACACAAATGTTATATGAAAGGTTTCAAAACATCAATTGTTTTTAAATTCTTAGACAAAAATTAAATAAACTAGCCGAGTGGTGGTGGTGCACGCCTTTAATCCCAGCACTTGGGAGGCAGAGGCAGGCGGATTTCTGTGAGTTTGAGGCCAGCCTGGTCTCCAAAATAAATAAACTATCATGTTCATATTGGTGAAGATTCCTAAAGTGTATCAAAATCCAAACACAGCATGGGATTAAGGAAAACCTGAGTAACTAAAGTATCCAACATGCACACTGAAAGTGATCTTTGAGATAACTCACTTTAAATTTAAGATTCATGTATGAATTCTCTTTATATTTGCAGTGGAAAAAGTTAATGAAAACTCCTGTTTTTTACTTTTATACTCTTGCTGATAGGAACTGAAAAGAGATACATTTATATGCCCTTTTTATGTAGCCTCAATTCTACCAATTAAGTTGGATCCTCAAAATTAACATACTTTCAAATGTTGGGGGAAAATATAAGATATATTAAAATATACATTCCTTGTTTTACATATTGTACCTCTTAAAAAAGCATTTGTGCATTCTTGAGAGTGTTTCACTGTGTTAATTTCCCTAATTCCATTGTAACTGATGAATATAAAATCCATTGATTTCCTATGATATAGATAAATAGAAGGAGAAGAAATAGACTCAGTAAAAATTTAATACTTTGCTTTTAAGGGTAGTCTTTTTTAATTTTTAAATTTTAAACACATGTGTTATGCTTCCTCTATTACATAGGAAACTAGTTAAGTATGCCTTACAGTTGTGACTGATGTACAGATAAACTGTCAAAGATTTATAAAAAAAAAAAATGCTGTTATTTGATTTTTTTTTTCTTAATTTATGGTTTTTTCAAGACAGGGTTTCCGCTGTGTAGTTTTGCTCCTGTCCTGGAACTCACTCTATAGCCCAGGCTGGCCTCGAACTCACAGAGATCCACCTACCTCTGACTCCTGAGTGCTGAGATTAAGGGCCTGTGCCACCACCACCAGGCTGGGAGGGGGTCTTAAATACAGGCTTACAGCACAATGGGAGAACCCTGAGGGCAGAAGTTTGCTATCTACAATCTTGCATCTAAGCTGTTAACACCCATTATGTAGGATACACAGACAAGGAACTTCGCTTAAGCAAAAAAAAAAAAAAAAAAAGAAACAAAAAGCTCCCCCTCCCAAAAGAATATCTTCACTTAGTAGGAACAAAGACAGGTTTTTGTTGCTGTTTTGTTTTGTTGGATTTTTGGTGGTGGTGTTGTTTGTTTGCTTGCTTGTTTTCGTTTGATTTGAATTTTTCTATGTTTTTTTTAATTTTTAAAAAATTGGGGGGATGCTGCAGGGAGAGAGGCAGATATGGAAAGACTGGGAGTTGAGAAGAATTTGAGTGCAAGATGTAAAATTCACAAAGAATCAATAAATAAATTATGCTAATTAAAAATAAAAATAAAAAATAAAAAATATTAAAAAAATCAGAAAACGTATCAAAAATCAGGACAGAAAACATATAACCAGGTAGTATAGTTAATTTAATTTTTTTTTTTTTTTTTTTTTTTTTTTTTTTGGTTTTTTGAGACAGGGTTTCTCTGTGTAGCTTTGCACCTTTCCTGGAACTCACTTGGTAGCCCAGGCTGGCCTCGAACTCACAGAGATCCACCTGCCTCTGCCTCCCGAGTGCTGGGATTAAAGGCGTGCGCCACCACTGCCCAGCTCATAATTTAATTCTTAAGGTAAAATAGTTTTCTCAATGTTCTTTTTCCATTACTCTTGTGGGAAGAGCAAGGCAGTATCAAAATAAGAATAATTCATTACTAATGTCAAAGCTGATAAATTCCCAGACATATATCAGGGGTTATTTACACAAAATAGAAGCTCTCCCTATAAATCTGAATTATTGGATCACACACAGTGTCTTGATATCTAGAACAATGTTACAACTATCCAAACCCCTTACACTTTAAATATGACACATCTGTAACTCCAAAGAATGAAGCCACCGCTTGAGTAAAGTTCAGGTTTCATTACTCAATATACATAACAGTCCCAGCTCTATGAAATGTCTTCTTGGCATTTTATTTCTGTGTGGCACTCAGTTTACATTAATTTAGATTATGTTTCAGTAAGTTTTTTTTTTTTTTGGTCTCAGAGATGTTTTATATAAGAACACCATGGAAGACCCCATAGAAAGTTAAAAATAAATAACCAATAAGCATTAGACAGGAGAAGAAAAAAGCCTTTCTTGTTAGATTCTCACACCCACTGGTATTCTCCCCCATTACTTTTTAACATGTATCTTTCATAGACAATGTGGGTAGGAAATAGCTTTCCATTAATTCCCATGATAATTCCTGATCAGTTGACCATGCCTACTTAGTATACAGTGACAGAAGTTTGTCTTTATGGATGATTTATGTCTGCCAAGCTGAAAGAAGGAACATCATTGGGAAATAACCAGTGCATGTCAAATATACATCATCCTTGATGCACAGCTCATTGATAAAAATACTTAGTGTTCATCACTTTTAGAGTACTATGACTTCTGGCTTAGATGATCTTAAATAAACTTTTTGATCAGTTGTATAGTGGTAGGAAATGGCTTAAATGATTGTAGTCATTCATTCTTGTCAGACTTTCTTCGGACTTCCAATCCCCAAATAATGACATGGAGACCTATTTTTAATTACAAAAGGTTGGCCTTTAGTTTAGGCTTGACCCAACTGGTTCTTATAACTTAAATTAACCCATTCATATTAATCTACATTCTGTCATGTGGCTCCTTACCTTTCCTCCATAATGTATGTCTGCCTCACTCCACAACTTGCTGGGAAAATCCAAGCATCTAGATTCATCCCCCTGAGTCCCTCTCTCTCCCTGGGAATCCCGCCTAACCTCTCCTGCCTAGCTATTTGCTGCTCAGCTTTTTAATTAAAGCAATCACAGTGACACATCTTCACACAGTGTGATAAATATCCCTCAACAAATGATAAATATTATTTTGTGTAATTCTCCTTTCTTCTTTCACAAGGTGATTTTCTATTATTTTTGGAGTGAATTTTAGCCTTATTTTATTTACCAAAGCTCCTATCTCCTCTATCCAATCATTACCTCTATCAGACCACTTCCTGAAGTCACCCCAGATGCAGTCTAAACACTACTGAGTCTCATTACAATACAGGATCTCCTTTCTATTTTAATCTTTTCTTCTACCCATAAATCTCATCCTGTTGTTACTTAGTGTTTATCTTGGCATTTCTTCTTTTACTCTTTCTTCTGTTTCTGTGTCTTACAAAAGTCATATTATCCGTATTTACTGTTCTTGCATTCTCTTTCTTTCCTGTTGTCCTTGGAACATTTTTGCCTCAGTTCTCAACTGCATTCTTTTCTAGGTCATTTTAATCATCTCTCTGGTTCCTCTACCCATTATCCCATGCCAACTATCTATGTTTTTGTGTGTGCACAGTAAAAATTCACCGAGTTGAAGACCCCAAAACAATGATTTCAATCATTTAATCCTATCCCTTTACATCTTTAAACCAAATCCCACAGAAGACAGGTGTCTATTTGAGCTACAATTCAAGAGTAGCTAAGTTTTGATCAGACTTTCCTAATCATCATGTATTTTTTGTTTGTTGTTGTTGATATTTTGCTTTATTTTTCTGGAGTTTTGGGTTAGGTATGAAATGCCTCCTTCCAAAAGGCTTGTATGGGGGGAGCTTGGTAGAACTAGAGGACCGTCATTGAGAGCTGATTAAAATGAGGATCCTTACCTAGGACCAGTAAATTAATCCACTCACTATCAGATTCACAATTGGGTGTCATTTTTGAGTGATGCTGGAAAGTTTTGAAGCTGTGGCCCACTTGGCAGAAACACTAGGCACATGAGATAAACAGCTATACCTTGTCCTCAGTCCCTCTTTCTTCCACTCTTCTCACCTCAAGGTAAGCAGTGTCTGCCATACATTCCTGGCATGATAGTGTTGTGCCCTTTCTCACACACAAAGCAATGGATCTGACTGAACTTGGCCTGAATCCTCTGAAACTGTGACACAAAATAAATCCTTCATCATTTAAATGCTTCCTCTTAGATTTTTTTTTTTACAGCAACAATCACAATAGTAAAACTGTTGGCACATCCTGCTGACAGTCATTACTTTAGTGCTTTACATGAATGCATTCCGTGTGGGCCAGTTTTTCCTCTCACTGGAGTGTTTCAAGGAGGGTTTGGTTTAAAGTACTGGAATATAGTTAAACATTTGTAATAATAATAGTAATAGAATTAGAAGTATTTTAATGGAATTAGTGGAATTTGGTCACTTATTTAGTCATGGAGGAAAATGGTGAGACTAGATTTAATTGGGAACCAGGATAACAAACACAATAAAGGCTGTCTCTATCTATGTTCTATTTCTGTTTCTCCCTGTGATAGCCTCCCCCCATAACTGAGATACAGCATTTTGTATCAGTGAAGTGTATAGGTCTTGAGTCTGTACTGCCTAAATGAAAAGCCTGCTTTCCCTATTTTCCAGTTGCTTGAATTTGGCCACGTTTCTTCCTGTACTTTGTTTCCCTTGTCCATAAAGTTGGAGTGGCAATGAAATCTACTGAATAGCATTCCTAGCATAAGAAAGTACAACCACTGGAGGAGAAGACTTTTGAGAACAGAGTCTAGCACATAATACATGTCTAAGAATCACAGCCTTTTCTTCTGGATATAGCAGGGCATCTGCCTTTTCTTGACAAACTCATACTTTGAAGCAGATTTAGACTTCCAATCAAATAGTGCTGTGAGAATATGGAAGTACTCTTTCCCACAACCTTTGTTTGGACAAATTACAAGGAAAGATTCAAAATCTTCATGCTTGTTTTTTGTACCTTGCCCTTGACCAGTATTCTCAAGGGACTGTATATCACGATCAACTCCTCCTAGGTTTTCTTCTTTTCTCCCATTAAAGCAGCCACAATTGATCAAGCAACGAATGACAGGGAGTGTGGGTAAACCGTATCAGTTCTTAAAACCAGGAGATTTGCTGAAGTCCATGAGACCTGGGAATAGGTCCCATTCATACCTGAGCCATGTTGCCTCAGAGTTTAACTCTTTGTTTACCTTTACTCAATGTCATTACTGGCTCAGGAGTGAAATGCCCAGAAGCAGCAGTGAAACTCTCATTGCAACCCACATTCCAAAGCTACCAACTTCCTTTGTTTGCAGTTCTTTTCCCATTTCTTCTTAATCAGTCTAAATGGGAAGCAGCCGAAACTTAGAACTGAGTGTTTGGGTGTTCTCTGCTTATGGCTCTCTTATTCCAAAGAACAGGATCAGTCTAGAACTTTAAAATTGTCAAATACAGAAATGCTATCTTCATATGTCCTTGAAAAGATCATTTAATTGGCTTTGATGAAAACCCTTTTGCACAAGGAAGGGTAGAGATGAAAATGCTGGTAGGATTAATCCAGGATTAGCAAGGGATTCCACAAAAACCCTTATTCGCACCAACCCTCAGGGCATGGAGCCAAGGGCTGCATACCAGCTTGATATAGAGAGGTGGGTAAAAAAGCAGTGATGTAGACATGAATGGCACCTTTTGGCAGAAACTATCTTTCACATAAAATTGATGAGTCTCCTTCAAGCTATACTGCACCTTCACCCAAGCACCTTATGTATTTATGGACTATTGATCTTACCTTCAAGCATGGGGTAATGTACACACACACACACACACACACATATTCATGCACACATGTGCACACGTCACTCATGTGTATCTGCATATACACAAACACGTGGACACCTAGAATTCTAACATTTTTCCCAAATGTCAGAAAATTTTCAGAACTGAGCAGGCACAGTACTCCAGAGTCTCCCATACATCTAAGTCCAGTGCTAATCTTGTGGCATTTCTCAGTTGTCTATAGGTGTTTGTGTAAGGTTGAGACCTCATGAATTTCCCCTGTCCACTTTGGTATGTCTACTAGTTTCATCCTTGACCAGCTCACATTTGGCCTGTCACGAGTTGATGAGACGTTATGGGTATAGCTTCTGACATTACTAGGAGACACAATTTACCAGAAAACTCCCTGATTCTTTGGCTCTTACAATCTTTCCACCCCCTCCTCTGCAATATTCTCTGAGCTTTAGTTGTGGGAGTGTTTTGTAAATGTATCCATTGGGACTAGACTCCACAACTCTACATTTCAATTGGTTGTGATTTTCCTGTAATAGTTTTTGACTGTTGCAAAGAGAAGTTTCCTTGATGAAGGGTAAATTTGGTTTTTCTTTTGAAGCATTTCCAGTAATACTACAAGCCACATACAAATAAAAATCTTATTGAATAGTCTCATTAAAAAATATTAGAAGTCTTCAAATCTGAAACTCGAAGACTTGGACATACACCAGGAGAAATTACTTCTTCTTTCTGGCAGATTTAATTTAAAATAAGCTACAGGGGGTGACCAACATAAGAAAATAATACCAATCTTCAATTAGAACAATTAAAGGTCAACTGTGAATTAATTTCAAATAAGATTTAAATTTTCCATCTTAAAAATTCAGTTGAAAATCATTGTTTGTTTGAAGTCGTAGTAGATATAAACATTTAATTTTGGATATATGGAGTTAAAATGAGATGACAATATTATTGTGTACAGGCTTGATGTTAAAGCAGCTGCATAATTTCCATATTCTAAAGTTCTGAAGATGATGGAATGATCAACCTTTTCCATTGCCTGTCATTTTGCATGAATGTAAGCAGAATACAAAATCAATGTACACTTTAACCTTTCTCAAAAGAATATCAGCTTTAGGTACAACCTAAAATACTAAAGATTAAGTCACGCTTGGGGCTTATATAGCTGCGTGTCCAAAGTGCTTGAAAATGCTCTCAAAAGCAGGGAGTGCTTAAAAGGATTATAACTCTCAAGACTATTTTAACAGAGCACACTATGCTACAAATCAATCCTGATGTGGCTGTTGCAGAAAATAGGTGCTGTAAAGAAGCATACTTTAGACAAGGGCTCCAAACTGTGTATGTACAGAATAAGACGCTTTTAATTAAATGAGCGGTAGCTCAGATGTCTCCAGAGTTTTAGAATACTACTCAGCAATTATGTCCCCGTTGAGATTTAATTATCCCATTAGATACTTATTTACTACTACATATTAGCTTACAGTACACCATTAGAGGGGATGTACTAATAAATACATAACCATGGCTAGATAGGAATAGCTTAACCAAATAATTACTCACATTTATTTTACAAGCATTTAATAAAATGCCCAAAACAAGGTATTGTCAGTTGCAGACAAACATTTTATGTACATATGCGTGTGTGTGTGTGTGTGTGTGTGTATTTATGTATATATATTTTAATGCGAAGAAGGATGGACTTATAACATTTTTTGGCTACTATTATATTATCTAATCTCTTTCTTAATGAACCTTACACAGATCCACTTAGAAGTTTAATTTGATCCATATGCTACATGAAGAGATCTTAGAAAGGGACAATAACAGAGATAAAGAGAATCCCAAATGTTACTTATTTAAAAGAGAGAAACTTAAAATGATTTTTATTGAATTCGTTCTTTGATAATTCCATAATGTATGTAATAGATCTGGATTATTCTCACCTTCTCTTTTCCTACCTATCCTGAAAGAGTGATTTCTTCTGCCGTTTTGCAAGCATGCCGTGTTTGGAAATTGACTGTGTTTATTTCTGGATCCCTCCTTTGCTCTTGTGAAAACGCACACTGTAGTGGACTTCGTCTAAGTGAGCTGAGAGTCCCAGCAACTGAAGACTGGCCTGGGTGTCATTGTTTCTCTTTAAAAACTTCTTCAGCTCTGCCAGAGTCGCAGCCAGCTTCCTCACTCAGGCAGCCTCTCTAGCGACAGTTGTATCTCTCAGTCCAAACCTACTTTGGATATGTCCCCATCCCTTCCTTGCTGTGTGGTGCCACCTGTTTCCATGCTGATGTTTTCATGTTCACTTGGTCTTTTCTGATGCAACAAGTTGCTGTTAAGGAAAACGTGTTCATATCTTCTGCCCACAGATTATACTATCTTCATTTTATTTCCTTTATCCACTGTGGTCTTATCTTGAACCTTGAAGTAAGACAACAGACTCTCCTGAACTTTGTTTCTATCATCGAGAATTCACAGATAGAAGATTTTTTTTTCTTATCATAGGTCCTACCCCAGCATATGATATTTTTCTTTCCTTATTAAGTTGTGTTCACTTTTCTTTTCACTTAAAAGGAAGCATTTCAGGGCTTCTCTTTGGCATATATAAATTTCCAGTGTCATTACCCTAGTGTTGCGGGGCCATTATTCAGTAAAATAAGGGTAGCTTGAACACAGTCATCGCAATACTGTGACAGATAATCTGATGACTGATAGGCTACTAAAGTGACTAATTGCAGGCAGAAAATATTGTGTGGCTATGAGGAGGAAAAATGATGGTTTGTCTCCAGGCTAGATGGCCTGGAGACGTCATCATGTTCCTCATATATATGAAAGATTCATAATTAATGAGCTGCTTACTTCTAGATTTTTCCATTTAGTAATTTCTGTCTTCAGTTAAGTTGCAGAAAGTAAAACAGCAGATTGGGTGTGACTCCTGAATAGCTTGGAGGATAGTTCCTTAAAGGAGCTACTTCAGCAGCTAGAGAAGCCATTGCCCATCTTTCCTTTCCGTTTTCATACTGTTGGAATGATCACTAACTCCAGTAATCAACCTTAGTATTGGTAACAGAAATAGCAACAGACAAACACTCAGAAACCCATGCTCTCAAGATAGCAAAGCAGCCGGGCGGTGGTGGCGCATGCCTTTAATCCCAGCACTCGGGAGGCAGAGGCCGGCAGATCTCTGTGAGTTCGAGGCCAGCCTGGGCTACCAAGTGAGTTCCAGGAAAGGCACAAAGCTACACAGAGAAACCCTGTCTCGAAAAAAACAAAACAACAACAACAACAACAAAAAGATAGCAAAGCAGACAGAACAGAGAAACAGCCATCTCCTCTGCAAAGTCTGGGTTGCACACCTCCATTCTCTCCAATTCAATGGAAAAGTTAATGTTGTGCAAGTATACTGGTCGCATACCAGAAATTCTAGCATTTGGGAGGTGAAGGCAAAAGAATGGTAAGTTCAAGGCTACCCTGAGCACCAAGCATGATCATGTGTCTTATAATAAGAGTGACATCTAAAACAAAAGAAAAAAGAAAAGCAAATCCTAAAACAATGGTTCTCAGCCTTCTTAATGCTGCAACCCTTTAATACAGTTTCCTCATGCTGTGACCCCCATCCACAAAATTATTTCCGTTGCTACTTCATAACTGTAATTTTGCTACTGTTATGAATCATAGTGTAAATATCTGCATTTTCTGATGGCCTTTTGGGGGTCTCAACCAATAAGTTGACCGATAAGAGACCATTGCCCTAAAGCAAAACAAACACAATCCCAGCCTTGTTTGGATCATTATCATTTCAGTTTTTCTGTCACACGCAACTGCGTACTCTCCTTAAAGGAGAGAAGAGTGAATCTGTTAAAATTATTATTTCATTGTTTTGGCAGATATAATAATCACACCACTTCTTTAACTTGACATGCCTTTACATTTCAGCATTCAACTGTAGCTTCACTTCAGAATCTTCCTTTAGACTGTAAAACAGGACCATTGTGTTTGAGTCTCCTGTCTTCTTGGATTACATTTCAGTGTGGGAGAAATCTCCACATCCTTCAGAGCCAGCACAGCATGCTATCTCATTACCACCCTGCAGTTATTAGAGGAGCTTCCTCTCAAGTTTGTAATCATGGGAAAATAGCAGCCAAGTACTTAGTCAAAAGATAGTAAGTGTGCTTCAATTAAAGCCTGATAACAACACAAACCTTCCTTTTCTTGACTCATGTATAAAAGCTGTCCAGACTGACATTTCACTACACAATTAGAAACCAGTACTACAGTGTGTTCAAGTATCTTTCAATTAAAGAGGGAATCATTTATATATGTATATATATATATATATATATATATATATATATATATATATGTATTATATAGATGATGAGGCAGAAGTAAAAGGAGATGAAAAAGATGGAAGGGATAGAGGGTGGAAGGGAATTTGGGAGAGAGGAAGGAAATAAAAAGGGCAAAATAAATCAGGAACTGATAAGGTTTATCAACAGCCATAATAGTAAGGAAACATATTATTCGAAAGTCATCTGAAGTTGGGCACCATCATCCTACGAATGGGAAATGGACATAGGAATGAATTTATGGGACCATGCCATCTTAGTGACAAATGCCAGGAGAGATGTAAATCTCAGTTCAGGTGTCATTTGAGGCAGATGGCTGGTATGAGCATTCCTCTGTAGAAAGACAACTGTACTAGTCTTTGTATTTGGTTTGCTTTTGGAGACAGTCTCCTGTTGTAACCCAAGATGGCCTCCAATTCAGAGATCTGTCTCTTTAGGGCTAAGATTATAGGCATGGCCCATCACACCCAGCTTTCACAAATCATTTAGTAATTGTCTATGAAACAAGTACAAAAGAAACGCTTCAAAGCCAGTATTGCAGAAGAGTAAGCATTTAGATTGTCTATTATACCATACTAGGTGTAAAACATTAGGTTTGTAAGGCCTTCCAGGAATGCACCCAGCCTCTCCTCCAAATGCTACCCCTCCTCATCCTCCCATCCCCCACTCCTCTAAGCTCTTCTTTCTCTTAGCATGGGAATTCCTGGTAAAAGACCTTCTGAGTGCTAGACCCTGTGCCTTAGAGCTCTTCCTGACCAAGCACACCCTACTTTCACTCTTCACTAGAAGGACACTGCCTCCTGGTTCCTCTTGGGAATTCTATCAAAAAATCTAGCAAGCTCCATCTCCACTCATCTTCCTTGTTTTCTTCCTGATCCTGCAAATATATACTAGATATATTATCTACCTCCTAAGATTATGTTTTCACAAAGACAGTACAAACTCAATATCTGTAATAATACACTGCACATTGTAGACAGAGTCAACTTCAAATGAAAGAATGAATGAATGGATGAGTTAATAGACACAAAACCACACAAACATGCTTATAAGACTTGAAATGCCATTGAACTGTTACATACTCTTTTGCAAACTTTCTAGGACATGCCAATTTATACAGATGCCTGTTTGCGTGTGCAACACACATGTACAGAGACACTTACTTACTTTATAAAATAGCACTTTTTCCACGGAACCCAATATTTATGTGTAGGCTTAATATATCACTGAGGCAAAAGACTCTATTGAAACAAGATATTTTTACATTTTAAATATTCTACAGAGCTTTTACTATGCAAAGCACATCAATATTCATTTCATTCTTTATAATTGTCATATTTTCAGCTAGGTTCAAACTCCTTAAGCTAGTTCTACCTTTTTCCTCGTCTTTTCACACATATAATTTGCATGTATGTTAGTATAGCTGAAGAAAAACTTGCAAAAGTGAAATCATCAGATCAAAAGAGTATGCATTTTTTTATTTATTGTAGAAAAGTTTAACCATATGTCAGAAACTACTAGCCCCAGACTCATGCGTGCTTTATAGTACTTTGGATGCTGTTTAACACATTACTGTGGTTTCGTTTTTTTTTTTTTTTTTTTTTTTTTTAAACCAGGCCTCACTCTTAGCATCTGGTATTTCTGTTAAGAATCTGTTATGATTTTTGAGTTCTCCTAATTTTTGGTATGTCAGATTCTATTTGCTTCATCCTTAGTCCTCCTCTAGATGATGCACAACAAATTCTATAGGTGTTGATAGCTACTTATATTTAGAATTCCTTGAATGTAGAATCCCATGGAGATACTTTGCTATATATTTTTGTTCTGGTTGCAAATCATGAAGTTTTATCCCAGTTTATCTTTCTAAAATGGCATTATTTTAAAAGATCCATATGTTGCCTATCAGAATCTCTAGAAGGTAGATACATACCATCTTAAATTAAGTAATGTCAAATGTCCTTTTAGCTAATACAGTTTATGTGATTTAATGCACTATATGAGTGTTTGTAGGGTATTGTTTTCCATATCATGGCTACCATTAGATACTACAATATTTTTTAGCCTTGGCAGTTTAACAATTACACAACTGTATGTCTCTTTTATGTCACCTTTATGAATGCAACTTAAGGAGGAGGAGATCATTTGTCTATTCCCATGTCTATACGAGGCAATCATTATATCTTCCCATTAATTAATATTTGTATTTTTAAACATATTTCTAACAGGATAGTAATCCTTTGCATTGACACATTTTCTTCATACATTAACAAATTGGTGAACTGGGTTTAATGACTATTAATGTAGTAATTTATATAAGTCACAAATGTTCTAAATCTTTTGGGATTTTTTGTAAATATTCCATAATCCAAAGTTATTCTTTATTTTTCTAGACAAATGAAAATCCCACACTTGACACTTTCAAATTACCAAACTACATTTGGATTTACCAGTGGAGTTTTGATCATGAATAATCAAACTGCCTTCCTTTGCTTTTTGTAGTTAAAGCTACCTAAAATTCCTGCCAGACAATGCTAGAGTATCTAAGTACTGTGTTTACTTCATGTTTTTTCATATTTTTTCCTTCTACTCAATAAAATTTAGCTGCAATTTTCATTTTTCCAAGAAAATAAGTAGCTTCCTTGAGGTCACAGTGGTAGGTAGAGGCTGAATTTAAAATAAAATCTGCTTGGCTCTAAAAATCTGTCTTCTATTTACACAGTTTCTTTTCAAAATCCACTTGTTTTCATTCAGAAAGAAAAACAAATCTGTGGCATGTACTGCATGCCGGGATTTTGTGCTGATTCCTAAGACTACAATGATAAGTAGCTTTATTTCTGACTTCGGAGATTATTGCATAATACCCTATTGTGCTTTTATTCCATATTTCCCTCCAGAAAAATCATATGTAAATCTCTATAAAACATTTCATTTAAAGTGTTTTTAAACTATAAAAGCAGGTATTTTAATATAATACATATATCATTTGGGCACAAAGACTCTTTCTAAGATAATTATTGTTTATATTAATTTTAATCAGAGAAGAATAATTCTAAAAGAATACAGTAAAGTTTTATACTTAAAAAATAAGGAGTATCATCTTTTCTAAAAAAAGATCATCTTTGGAGTTCATTCATAAAGATCTTAAAAGCTGGTGTTCCCTAATTCCTCTTTAAAGACTTACATACACGGCAACTATTTTAAGTCTTTTATCCTCTTTATATTAGTATTTATTGCTACGTATCAAATATCCTCAAAGTTACTTTCTTAGAGCCAGAATGATTAATCCTTTCACTTTAGTGAGGTGGGCTGAGCACTCTGCTTCTGGGAAATGTCAAGGTGTTTTGCAAGACTACACTCCTGGCGAGCTTCTGCTGGGCTTCCTTCCCAAGTTTGCCCATGTCACTGTTGATGAAATTTGGCTGTTGATGACTTTTGGGCAGGAGGCATCAGTTTCTCTAGGGACTTCCCTTCTTTCATGGCTGTTGACCATAGGCAGCTTTCAATTCTGTACCACTTGGATCTCTCTACAGAGAAACTTACAATTAGACAGCTTACTTTATCAGAGCAAGAAAGCAATCCAAAATACAGTAGAGGTGCATTAGCAAGATGGCACTCACATTGAAAGCTAAATGGAATAGTTCTGTTCCAATCACATAACTGGATACAATTCTTTCAAAGCAGGTCACCCAAAGTTGGAGTCACCCAACATGCAGGCGGAAGGGAACAGAACAAGGCATGTAAAGTATGAGGTGAGAGGCAGCACAGGCATCTGCTACAGCTTTTCATCTGTATGATTCTGTAACACCAGTTGATGTGTAAAGCAAAAGTAGCAAAATTAAGTCAGTATGATGCAATAAAATTCTGTCGATGACAGCCATTATAGGTTTACTATATGCTCAGTGCTAGGCTGGATATTGTTCAGCTTTGATGTCACTTAATATTCTTGTAAGATTAATAGAATGATACTAAGGGTTAATTTACGAGGCCTGAAGAGAACCCATGTAAAGCTGATTTGTGGTAGTGTATATCTCTAATCCCAGTGTGCCTGTGATGAAGTGGGAGTCAGGGACAGGACAATTCCTAGAAACTCACAGGTCAGCTAGTCTACTGTTTGGAGCAGCAAATAAAAGACATTATTTCAAACAAGGTGAAAGTCAGGGTTGACATTCAAGGTTCTCTGCCCACCAATACATGTATCATGACACATATGCTCTCTCTCTCTGTCTCCGTCTCTCTCCCTCTCTTCTGGCATAGATATCATACACATGAACAAAGATTATTTTTAAGAGTTTAAGAAGTTATATAATTTTCTCTCATTCTATTCAAAGAAGTTGGAGCACTGAGGATAATAGAACCAGTAAGAACTGGCCAGCCTATTTGTAATTTCATGATTGGTGCTGCCATACTGCTGCTAAAATATGTTTACATACATATAAGAAAAATATATACAGTGTTTTGTCTAAACATTGTAAACTAGTCATTCTCTAATTAATGTGTTTATAACTGAATTTCAAGACCGAACCATCTTCTAACTAGGACTTTAAAATCTCTGCGGAAAAAATGCCAGCTATGAGTTAATGTCCATATAAACACACTACGCAGTTAGGCTCTGCTGCACAGAATGCTTATAAGTCCACATCAGTTATTACTGTGAACTGTGGAAAAGCCTGAGCAGACTTTTTGCAGATAATTATACTGACATTCCTACTTCATTACTTTTAATAGAATTGAATTGGTGGTACTCATGCCAGCATATATGAGCATTACCTTCAGAAGGAAGACATGTCACATGTCCTACTTCTCAACTGGATGGACAGCTTTTGGCAGGAGGTCACTTTATAGCATGAAGGACATTTCAGCTAAGGGCTGAGCTTTAATTAAAATGAGATAAATTTTAAAATGATTTCAGATGATCCCCTCCATCTAGCTTAACTGTAAGTGAAAATGGTCAGAGCACAGAAAGTGGTTATATAATACAGTTATGTGTGCAGGCAACAGAAAGTGGTTACGTAAAACAGTTGTGTGTACAAGTTTGTCATTCACATCAATGAATATCTAGGGTTTACTTGCTAACTGATTCATCTCAAAAGAGAACTAAAACATTCGGTAATGTACACAGATAGATAATAAACAGGGTGTAAATAGATAGATCATAGGTAGATGATAGATAAATTAAAATATAATGCGTGTGTCTTAATTAAAGTTTCTATTACTGTGACTAAACACGATGACCAAAAAGCAAGTTGGGGAGGAAAGAGTTTATTTGGCTTACACTTCAGCATTGCTGATCATCACTGTCTTAGTTAGTGTTTTTTTATTGCTGTGAAGAGGCCCCATGACCACAGCAACTCATAAATAAAAATATTTAATTGAGATGGCTCTCTTACAGTTTCAGAGATTCAGTCCATTATCATCAGGATGGGGAGCATGGCAATATGCAGGCAGATGTAGTACTAAAACTGAGAGTCCTACATCTTCACTCAGAGTCAACAGGAAATTGACTGACTGTCATACTGAGTGATGCTTGGATCTCAAAGCCCACACCCATAGTGACACACTTCTTCCAACAAAGCTACACCTCTTAATAGTGCCTCTCCCTTTGGGGGCCATTTTCTTTTAAACCACCTTTCCACTCCATGGCCCCCAACAGCTTATATCCAAATCATAATACAAAAAAAAAATGCATTCAATGCAACTTCAAAAGTCCCCATAGTCTATAACAGTCTCAAACTTATTTCAATGTCCAAAGTTTCTTCTGAGATGCACACCAATCTCTTAACTGTAATCACCTATAAAAATCAAAATCAAAAAGCAGATCACAAACTTCTATCATATAATGTCACAGGATGTACATTACCATTTCAAAACACAGGGAAGGGAGCACAGCAAGTAAATACTGGCCCACAGCAAGACCGAAAACCAGCTAGGCAAACTCCAAACTCTGCATCTCTGAGTCTGATGTTAAAATGATCTTCAGATCTCCAATGCCATTCAGATTTGTTTACTGCAACACACTTCTTTCTCTTGGGCTAGTTCCACTCCCTGTGAGCAGCTGTCCTCTGCAGGTATCCCATGACTCAGACTCTGGCATCTCTAACATCTTGGGTTCTTCAAGACAATCCATGATTTCATGCTTCAGTTTCACAGCTTCACCCTATGGCCTCTCTACTAGGTTTCCATTCAGGGACATCCCTGACACACATTTCTTTAGGTGTGAAGGTAAATTCTATAACCCATTTCTTCTGTCCTTAACTCTAAAGCCACACCACATGGCTGAAGAAGCCAAGTCTGCTGTTTACTGAGACTGGAACATGGCCCTCTTGTTTAATTTCATCTACACCAGTTTTCTGTTTTCATTCACTGCCTAAGCTTGGCTTTCCTTAAACTTGCTTTTTAGACCAGGCTGGCCTCAGACTCACAGATAAGCCAGCCTCTGCCTTCACAGTGCTGGGATTAAGGTATGCACCACCACACCCAGCTCTAAACTATTCTTTAGTTCCTTTTCACAAGTTTGAAATTTAGCTAGGTGGAATCTTGCCCTGAGGTCACTACTCCCTATATTCACTTTCTCAAACCATTTATCTCCTTGAACACAGGATTTAGCTCGATTCCACTTCCTGGTGCTCTTTTTCTCCTCAAAATCAATGTGTTGTAATTTACCCTGTACAGCTTGCTCCTCTTCATTATAAATCTTCATTAGAGTTACCACTAATATCCACATGACAGAGTCTATACTAGGCTGTTTCAGAGATTTCTTCTGCCAAAAAATTTAGTCTGCAACCCTTCACTTTAGCCTCAGGCAGACTCTTTGAACAAGGAAAACATGCACCCACTTTATTCACCAAAATATCACAAGAACAATCTCCCGGCAACATACTAAAATTCTTCTCTGAAACCTCTTGAGCGAGCCCACAGTTCAAATAAATCTTAGTACCACCGTCTTCCATGCTTCTACTAGAATGGCCCATTAAGCAGTACTTAAAGCAGTCCACTGCTTTCATAACCCAAGGTACCAAAGTCCAAATTCCTCTAAACAAAAACATGGTCAGGCCTATCACAGCAATATCCCAATCTCTGGTACCAACTTCTGTCTTAGGTTTTTATTGCTATCAAGAGACACCATAGCCAGGCGGTGGTGGCGCACGCCTTTAATCCCAGCACTCAGGAGGCAGAGCCAGGTGGATCTCTGTGAGTTCGAGGCCAGCCTGGGCTACCAAGTGAGTCCCAGGAAAGGCGCAAAGCTACACAGAGAAACCCTGTCTCGAAAAACCAAAAAAAAAAAAAAAAAAAAAAAGACACACCATGACTACAGCAACTCAAATAAAAACATTTAATTGAGGTAGCTCTCTTAACAGTTTCAGAGATTCAGCCCATTGTCATCAGGATGGGGAGCATATCGGCATGCAGGTAGATGTGGTGCTAGAGCTGAAAAGTCCTACATCTTGACTCAGAGTCAACAGGAAGTTGACTGACTGACTGTCACACTGAGTGAACCTTGAGAAAAGAGACCTCAAAGCTGGCCCCCACCATGACACACCTCCTCCAACAAGGCCACACCTCCTAATAGTGCCACTCCCTTTGGGGGCCATTTTCTTTCAAACCACCACAGTTACTAAAGAAAGTCAGGATAGGAACTCAAACAGGGCAAGATCCTGGAGGCAGGAGCTGATGCAGAGGTCATGGAAGGGTGCTACTTATTGACTTACTTTGCCCTGGCTTGCTCAGCCTGCTTTCTTACAGAATCCAGGACCATCAGCTGAGGGATAGCACCACCAACCATTGGCTGGATCCTCCCCCAGTGATCACTAATTGACAAAAATGCCTAACAGCTGGGTCTCATGGAGGCATTTCCCCAACTGAGGCTCCTTCCTCTCTGATGACTCTAGCTTGTGTCAAGTTGACACACAAAACCAGCCAGTATAGCACATAAAAATATTTTATCAAAGATTGCTCTTATATTTGGTAATTAATAATATTAAGAAATATTAGAATTATTCTTTTAGGAAACAATCTTCAGTTATTGAAACTACATAGTGCCAGAACTTGGGAGGCTGAGGCAGGGGCATAAATTTAGTTCACACATTCAAGACCAGCCTATGTAAAATTGAAACCATAGGGGAGGAAAAAAGCCAAAAGAAAACATTTAAGGATAACATTCAGCACTTACACTTACTGATTTCTTCATGACCCTCAACCCAGTCTGTTTTCTGTTCATAACAACTATCCATCATTTAAATCACTTCTTTAGAGGGCTGTAAATAACAGTTGGGTACCATTGTTATTCTCTTATTCACTAAATTCTTAATTGCATGTATTCCTAGCTGAGAGACTTTTCCTAACTATTGACCTTTACATATTATTTATATATATTTAACATAAAATCTATCACACTTCACAAAAATCTCTAAAATGTATCATTTAAATAATTATCATAAAACAAGCCCACATTTTAAGAAGTTAAGGATCAGAAATTTCTAGTGACTCATAAGCCCATTGTGTCCTTCCTGCTTTTATCCTTCCTTGCAACATTAATCCCTTTTGTGGCTTTCTCATCCCTTAAAATTATTTTATGAAAAAAAAGTATTTTATGCCTAATTTTGAGTAATTCTTGGATTTCTTCCTTTCTTCCTTCCTTCCTTTTCCTCTTTCTTTCTTTTCTTTCTTTCTTCCTTCTTTTCTTTCCTTTTTCCTCTTTCTTTCTTCTTTTTTCTTTCTTTCTTTCTTCTGTCTAAATTATATGTTCGAGAAAGCAAATGATAGAAGTGTCTATACTTAATCTTTATTGTTTTAGAGGATCTCTTTCGTCAACCAGAATGTTATAATTTGAACAATGAACCATTGGGATAATCTCCAGTTTGGAACTGGGACATCAGTGTTATCTATCTTCCTCTATGCATCCTTTGTATATGTTAGCAAGAATATTTAAGTTTATTAACTTTTTGCTATGTAAGATTAAATTAATTTCAATACGACTGAATCTAAACTATTTTCAAAAGTGAATGTACTTGCATCATATGAATTTCTGTATTTCTCTTTCTCACACATTTGAATGATGCTATTTTGTTTTCCTTTTAAAATTGGAATGAGGTCTTACTATATTCCTAGTTTGAGCCTGAATGTTTGGTTCTATATGTTCCAGTAATCTCCCATTTCAGAATACCTGGTACCATGCTAGACTTCCTATGTCTCTTCTTCCTCTTCCTTCTAATCCTCTTGCTGTTTCTCTTATTTCTATTCTTATGATCCTTCTCATTCTAATTTTTTTCTGTTGTAGAATATTAGTTAAAGATGTCTTACGTTTGTTTATGCTGTGCAACATTTATTGAATGGTGCAAAGATGTGTTGCATTCTTTCACGTTGCATTTGTTTATCTCTGTGAAGCTCTGTTACTTTGTCTGTCCAAAATATCTGATTGGTCTAATAAAGAGCTGAATGGCCAATAGCTAGGCAGGAGGTAGGATAGGTGGGACTGACAGGCAGAGAGAATAAATAGGAGGAGAAATCTGGCAAGAGAAGATCAGGGAGTGAGAAAAGGAGGAGAGGAGGACATCAGGGGCTAGCAACCCAGCTACACAGCAAGCCACAGAGTAAGAAGTAAAGAAGGTATATAGACTAGAAAAAGATAAAAGCCCAGAGGCAAAAGATAGACAGAATAATTTAAGAAAAGCTGCCTAGAAACAAGCCAAGCTAAAGCTGGGGATTTATAATAAGAATAAGTATTTATTTGGGAGCTGGATGGGCAGGCCCCCAAAAAGAATAAATAGAAAAAAAAGTACAAGTTTCAGTTATGCTGGCAGCAACGTCCTATTGATCTTAATTTTGTAGTGTTTTAATTGTCAAATTGGGTATATTTTAGAATGCCTAGTGGTAATTTGGACACTAATTCATATGAAATCCTTATTTGGGCCCTGGTTACTGTTTCTAACTTATAGCTTCATTTTTTTAGGACCTGAATTTATACTTATACAGGCTAAAACTGTCATTTTCATCTAATTGCTGTTTTATTTAACTTACAGAAAATTGGTGAATATACTTTCTGTATTTTAAAATGCTCACCTGACTTATTTTGGTTCAGGGATGCCTTCCAGAAGCCCTCCTACCGTGCACTGTGCAGACCCTTCCAGCACCAGAACACAGAACCTATGGACCTGAGGCTGACCCACCACCCACATTATCCTATGGTACCTGGCAGCAAAAATATGCCTATGTGATGAAGAAATCATGATCTAAATATTTGAATGTAGAAACATGTACACTGAAAAATTTCCAATTAAAGTTCATAGTTGTAACCAGAGGTTTCAGTTCTTCTTTTAATTACTGATTTTTAAATAATTTTTACAAGTTCTCTGAGAATTTTGTACAGTGTATTTTGATCATATTCATCACTGACCCAACACCTCCCAAAACCACTCTCCTTTCCTACCCATCCAATTTTCAAAACAACTCTCCTTTCCTACCCATCCAATTTTGCGCTCTCTCTCTCTCTCTCTCTCTCTCTCTCTCTCTCTCTCTCTCTCTCCCCATCAAGTCCAATTTGTGCTGCCCATATACTCTTGGATATGTGGTCTTCTTGGGGCTTGCTGGATTTACTGGTGGTGACTCTCTTAAGAAAAAGCTAACCCTCTGATCCCAGTAGCTTTCAAGTGCCAATAACTCCTCAGCTAGGGGTGGGACTTGATGTCCACACGCCCCAGACTTCGATTGGATTGAATTCTTCTTCATGCTTAATGAGAACACAGCTCTCTCTGGTCATTTACATACTCAATAACTCACAGACACAAATATAAATATTAAAAGTGTCTTACTCAAGAGGATCAGAACTTCTATGTGTTGCCTACTATAAACCCATAAATATTATTGAAATAATCATAGGAGTATGTTTGAGTCTCCTGTTTCATGTATTTTGAAATGTGGGGATACATTTCAGCATATCTGATGTCTGTTTTCCTCTTACTCTCCGCTTATACTGAATATACATGTGTATATATGTATATATATATATATATATATATATATATTTGTAATATAATTTCAAACACTAAAATTGATCAATGTAACATAAGGCACAGTTCACAATGAATGTGGCATCAGTAAGAATCTAAGTAATAAGCTCATCATTCTTGACTATTTTCCCTGCGAAGGAAAATTTTGGTGTTCTCAAATTTAGCAGCACATTTATGAAATATTTTAATGCTTCCCAACTTAGATGGAAAATGTTTATAAAAAAACTACATGACATTACTATTGACAAATCACAGAGCTGACACTTTTCTGATTTACCAATAATGAAAGCCAATTTCAATCATGTTGAAAAATTGAATTATATTCCTATCTATTTGTCAAAAATCACCACAGTTGTTATATAGAAAACATTAAGAAATTTACAGGGAGAAATATTTAGAGAAATAGTGTTTTAGATGTTATGGTCAAAAGGCAAATTTAAAACCTGTTTATCTTTTGTGCTTAGGTTAATTTTCAGCTTTTTAGAACTTCTCATTTATTGTGATTTTTGTTTTTACTATAAATAAATATTGAGTATTTCACCTAATTTGTTACTGATTTTTTTTTTAGTATATCCTTTTCCTTAAAAAATAACCCCCAAAGAAATAAATTCTGGTTCTCTTACAAACCCTGGATTTTTGTCTAGTTCTTCCTGTTGGAAGGATTACTCATCATAATTTTGCTACTAAATGTGCATAAAATGGGCTTTGCTGTGGAAATGTTTTTCACTTCTAGGTTTCCAAAGTTTTACTACTCATATAACTGTTTTGTTCTGTGAAGATTCTTTTTGTAACATTTGACCATTTAAAACATGTTTTAAACACTTTTATTAATCTACGGAAAAATTAAAAATAACATGGTAGTACTTAGTTGACTATGTGTGTTACAAATATCTTCAAATATCCAAATATTTCAAAATATTAAAATATACAACATTACAAACATTTTATCACATTTTTCACTTCATTTCTTTTCATGGTAGTTAGTTATACACCAAATAATGGATTTCATGATAGCGTTTTTGTGCACTTTTTACGCGAGACAAGACAGACAGTACCTGTCTTTCCTGCCACTGCTGTCTCCCTTCTGCCCCTTCAGACCCTTCTTCCCTGCTCTTAGTTCCCCTTCTAGTTTCATGTATTGCACATAACTGTGTCTGTGTTTTGACTCGGGTTCTGTAGCCTTTGTCACTGATCTTTGTCTTTCACTTTGCAGCAGAGACTACTTGTACAGAGTGTGAAAAAAAATTCAGTTTTATCTCTTTTTTTTTCATAAAGAATGACATTTTAAACATTTTTCTTTCCTTATGAGAAATATTATGAGAAATAGCTACCTCTGTCATATGTCCACACGTAGGAATATGCTTTTGGATTTTCTGTTTTAAGTATCACTTTGCTCACCTTTAAAATGGCTGTTTATTAAAGTCCTGTACTGTCTTACTTATTATGGCTTTATAATTATTCTATATAGTTGGTTGAGCAATTCCTTTTTGCTTTCTTTCTATTACTGTTTACTTTTGCATAAAGAATTTTAAAATATCTTGTCATGAATCATGAAAAAACCTATTTTACAGGTGAAATTATAATGGATGTGACTATAATCAGGAAATATTCTACTTTCAAATACATTCTTTGTAGCCACGAGCATGGACCATAATTATGAATACTCATGTAAAGATCAGTCCATAGTTATTATTTTTTCAACTCAATTTCACATTATATATTTGCTCTTGGAATTTAATTGGAAATTAATCCAAACAGCATAATTGTTTATGATAAAGACTTATTAGTGCACTTGAAGTTTGTATTATAGTTATGGTGATTACTTATGGGATATGATGTCTAATATTTTCTTGATATTAAAATTTCTGCCATAGCTTTACAACACCCATGTTACTGAAAAGATCTGTTTAATATAATGTGTGGATTCTGTTCAAGAATTAAGGTAGATGGACTTATTACCTACTTAATTAGAGACTTCATTATTGGATGTTTACAGGAAGTGTACTTGGCTAAAGTCCAAAAGCTGGAGATGTTTTCATGGCATAGCTTATTTGTAAATATTGTACTTAATCAGGATAAAGTTTGAAGTAGTTAAAAATAAAAGGTTACCTTGAATAATAATTAAGACACCAAAGTAATTTTTTTCAGTTTGGGGAATCAAATTCAGGATCTCATACATGCCAGATCAGTGTTCTAACCACTGTGATACATATCCAGCCTAAGTAATTTCAAGTCCTTTATGTAAAGATAACCATTCTAGCACTGTGCCCACCAGTCAGCACACATGTATTGTATGTACATACGTGTATGTGTGTGTGTGTGTGTGTGTGTGTGTGTGTGTGTGTGTGTGTGTATGTGTGGTGTATGCATGTATGTGAATAGGTATGTGTGTACCATCACCTATGTGTACGCATGTGGAGTCCAGCGGTCTACATTGGATATTTACCCCTATAACTTCACAACTCATCTACTGAGATCTCAGGTAAACTTGGACTAGACAGACTCACCTTTGAACTCTCCAGATTTACCTTCATGCCCCACCCCCAGTGCTGAGTAATGCAAACATATTACCATGCCTAACTTTTACATGTGTATTGAAGATATGAACTTAGGTTCATGTGTTTATACAATAGGATTTTACCCTTTGAGCCATCGCTGAAGGCCCACAACATATATTTAATGTAAGAAATTTCCTCCTTATAATGAACTCATGGGAATTTCAAACACACACACAAAAAAATCAATATATATCTAAAAGACAGCTTAGGTTATGTGGACACTGTACTCAACCACTATATCATTCCATTGATTTTCATGTCACTGTATATGTCTCTAAGTTTAAAAATTGTTATCTTCACTTATTTAGAGCCCAATTAAGATATAACAGATATGCCATAACAATATTTGAGGTGACTATTTTACAACGAGGTGCACACACATATGTAATACATTATTATATAAACACTCATGAATACTTAGTGTAGATTATTAGCACTTCATCTAAATAACCTGTTATTATGGATCTCACTCTCATATGCTTTTAGCTGTACAGACATAAAGTACATTACACTTTAGAATATAAACTCTTTAGGTTGTCTGAAATAGAAATTCACTCAGCTCAAGCAAAAAGGTAATTTATTAGGGTAGCAACATTCCTAAGCCTGGGGAACTGAATTGGAATGCACCATACTGAAGGACTCAGTAGACTACTCTCTTGGGGCCCCAAGTTCACTTTTCTCCATCTGACATGAGTTCCTTTTCTCCTTCATTGCAGAACAGTTTTTCTTTTTCTCAGGTAGAAAATTACCACACATGCTCTGCAATTGATGTAAAGTTATGAGGTAAATGAGGAATACTGAATTAGCATGACTAGGTCTCAAGTTCCTAATATTTGATAAAGTTGGTTGATCCAGGCTCCTACTTGCAGTGTGAATGATGGTCAGCTTTGAATGTGGTGGCTGGTACACTGCCAGTGTTGATGGGCAAGAGGAGAATGTTTTTAGAAAAGAGAGGCCGTGAGACAATTTACCAAGTATGAGCTGGACTGGCAGCTGCTGCGTGTTTTAAATTCTTGCCATCCAAACTTTGATCAATGGAACAAAACATGTGTTACCAAAAAGCCCACAAGAAACTTAGAACCTCAGACTAAGTCCTTCTGAATCAGGTCTGTATTTATTCTCAGGTGATTTGTATTCACATCAAACCTTAAAAATATGGTGATTCTCATCTGTTTAAGAGCTATGACCCTGTGAATAGTACATTTTGCTTCCAACTAGAATGAACGTTTTTTTTTAAATAACTTTCTGACTTGATCTTTTACATCCTGACAGAATGCCTGTCAGGTGTCTTAAGAATCTATTTTACAGAATGATATATATTCATGGCAAACAATGAACAAATTCTCATACTCTACAGTCATATTATACAGCTTCATTACTGAGCCCATGTTGATTTTCATGCAATGTTTATTTTATTACAACAATCACTAAAATTCTGCCTCTAAGAATATGAAGTCATTGTGGGTGGTGGTGCTACATGCCTTTAATCCCAACACTCAGCAGGCAGATGCAGGCAGATCTCTGTGTGTTTGAAGCCAGGCTGGTCTACTGGTCTACGGAGTGAGTTCCAGGACAGCCAGTGCTACACAGTGAAACCCTGCCTTGAACCCTACCCCGCCACAGGAATAGGAAGTCATCAAACAGGAATGTGGTATTGTTTATCCTTCAACATCATTCTGAAGACATTTTGAAAAATACATAGGGAAACCTATTACTATCAAAGCTACTTCATACATACTTATACACATATATCATTCTATAAAGGTACTGTGATAATAGGCAATATAAAAATAGAAAATCAATAAAAATAATTTTCTTTCATTTCATGTATATTGTTTATTCAACCAATGATAAAAATGTGGGCACATAGATACATATTTAGTTTTCTTGACCTACGTGAAAATTAAGGATGTCTGTTGTTTCTTTTGGGCTAAGAACATACTAAAAAATTTAGGTAAGATGCTGTGAACAAGGAATGTTTAGGAAACTCTCTTTTCCTAATTCACAAATAAATAAAAATTGAGGATACAAGAACACAGGGTATACAAGATCAGAGATGGATCTGGATCTTCATGTTCTGATTTCATTCTAGTAGACTAGTTTCTATCCTGAAATAACTGTTTTGTTTCTGTCTATACATAAAAGTATCTTGTTTTGAGTTTTTATGCTGTCCATAATTCAGTAATATGACATGCTTGCTTTTACAATTTCCATTACTGTTTCCAAAGACTAATAAATACATTTTGTAACTGGTATTTATATTAAAAAAAAAAAAAAAGAATCTATTTTACACCAGGTGTTGGTGGCCCACACCTTTAATTCCAGCATTCAGGAGGCAGAGGCAGGCAGATCTCTGAGTTCAAGGCCAGCCTGGTCTACAGAACAAGTTCTAGGACAGCCAGAGCAACACTGAGAAACCCTGTCTCAAAACAAACAAACAAACAAGGAAACAAAAAAATGTATTTTACAACTTTTCAATAAAAATGGAATCTTGAAAATGAGTGTTCTTTAGTGGAAAAGAAAATAATTCAGCATAAAAAATCCTGAAGATTGTTTCAATCACTTCAACTTTATGTGCAAATGTTAACATGTGTCCTCTGATAATATATTTATAACATCTCTGATTTTTTTTTTTTTGAGACAGGGTTTCTCTGTGTAGCTTTGCGCCTTTCCTGGGACTCACTTGGTAGCCCAGGCTGGCCTCGAACTCACAGAGATCTGCCTGGCTCTGCCTCCCGAGTGCTGGGATTAAAGGCGTGTGCCACCACTGCCCGGCGACATCTTTGAATTTTATTACTATGACATTTGAATTAATTACCAACAATAATAGCTATATGGATGACTATGATTGAATCAAGTAATGTAGGTAGCTTTGATGACAATATTTAAAATAAGGGACTCCTTGACTCTCAGGCACAAGGTACTTTTAATTTCTCATGTGATAACATCTTAGTTAAGTATTATGGGTGATTATTACCTGACAGAATCTTTTCTAATCCTTATATACAGATTTTATGATTTGTGTTTTGTCCTAAGCATATTATACTCTACCATAACTAAAATTTTACAGGTTGAGTTGTTTTCAATCAGGTTACTTTATTATTGTTTGTTTTAACCATTGTGATATATATTTTGGTGCTAAAATTTGGGATATAGAATGGTGCTAAATTGGATTCAAATTTGAGTGCAATCTGTTACTAGTTACATAAGCTTGAGATACATATGTAAAATTTGTAAGGCTCAATTTCTTGTCTACACAAAGAAATGCTAATAATTAATTAATTACATTCTATATAGAATAGTGATGGTTAAGACAGACAGCATATAGATCCTAGGGTAGGAAAACCATCAAAGGGGTTAGGTTTTAAATCTGTTCACTTGAGCCGGGCGGTGGTGGCGCACGCCTTTAATCCCAGCAATCGGGAGGCAGAGCCAGGTGGATCTCTGTGAGTTCGAGGCCAGCCTGGTCTCCAAAGCGAGTTCCAGGAAAGGCGCAAAGCTACACAGAGAAACCCTGTCTGGAAAAACCAAAAAAAAAAAAAAAAAAAAAAAAAAAAAAAAAAAAAAAAATCTGTTCACTTGGGGAAGTGTTCATTTTTTTAAATTTTATTTGGTGTATGATAGTGTTTTCTCATGTTGTTTTGGAAACAGTTTTACTTTATGAACTACTTGATAAAAAAAGTTTTTATTTTCATTTTTGTAGATTCAGGCTGCTTCTCACTGAGTCATCGTTTTACATTGGATCTTTGTTGCTATTTTGCTTCTCCTTAAATAGCAACTTGAAAAGTGTCTGTGCTGGCTCATTTGTTTCCTAAAACCATTTGAAATTTTTTTCCATGATCCTGTGGGTTGACTTCATCTAATCTTATGACTTTATTCTTACACAGTATCACAAACAGGTAAGCAGATCAAAGTCAGCATGGAAAACCATGTTGGTTATGTTTACGAGTATTTTGCTGAACTGCCTTCCTTAAAAAGAATTCTAGATTCTTGATTCAGCATTAGAATTCCCATAGATAACCCACGCAACAGTTTGGAGGCCAGATGCTCTAGCTTAGAATGTTTCGTGGTAAATTTATGCTTTCTTATAATCATAAAGATGGTTTTTGATCTCATAAAAGTTGGTTCCAAAGAACTTTTTGAATATTCTTTAATATGGTCATACTATATGCAGTTCTTTGAAATAATGTAATGTTATTCTGATTTAATATTTTGGGTTTCTTTTTATTACCTACCATGTATTTCCTATGATGAAAATCCAGTACTGTACAGCTCCCATAAAGCACATTGAATTCTTTTCTTTTGGAGATTTTTCAGGCTATAAATAAATTTAGTCTTCTTTTGTCAAGTTTAGAACAAAATGAAAGTAGCTACTGAGAATAGTCAAAAAGAATAGTCAAACAATAGTCACAAATGTTTCTCTTGCTAGTGGTTTAAGTGAAAACATAAGACTAGGAATGCTTTCTTAATAATCTGTCTCATGTTTCACTAACTCACCCCATAAGTGGGATACCTCAACAATTCCAGAGAGAACACAGCAGAGTTCTTCTCCAGTCTCCCACCACTGGACAGAGTTCCACTCAGGTAGGTCCAATTCCTTTGACAGACAGAAGAAAGCAGTAACTAAGCCACCTATGTGAAGTGTTGGTTTTGTTTGGTTTTATTTTGCATCTAAGGGCACCAGGAAAATCCTTCCCCTATGAGCAAAGTAATGTGAGCTTCCTCCTATTTGTTTTCTTTAAGCTAATTCAGTGAACTATCACCCAATTTAAAAATTACTATGAGACCCAAGTCATGCTAAGGACAAGTAAGTAATATTATTCTAATATCCTGTGTAGGTTTACACCTAAAGGTAGATTTGTTCAAGTAGAATGTCTTAAATGGCATTTTACATTTAATGTAGGATTATGTAAGGGTTTACACAAACCTCAACAATAAAATGTACTCTTTGGAAATGCTAATTAAAACTTATTTTTTCTGTTTTTATTAGTTCTTTGATAATTTCATACAATATATTTTGATCATTCCCAACTCCTCACAGACCAGCTTCCCGGATCCCACTCACCCACCCTTGTGTGTCTCTTTTTCCTTTGAAGATGTAATTGAAGTGATGTGAAACTCTCCTTAACCACTCACAACAACAGCATTCCTTTCTCAAAACTCTAACTTAACATGCTGGTTTTTTTTTTTTTTTTTTTTGCTCCACTTTCTAATTTTTTAATAATTTCAACGTGGCAGGAAGCTCATTTGGGCAGGTTCCAGGGCAAAACATTGATTATAATGCAATTACATAGATAAAAATCTAGAGTATCAAATTTAGAATGTTTATAGACTTTCTCCCCCACTGGACCAACTCAATTTATTTTGATTCCTGCAGTTCCAACCTCCATTAGGCTGATGACATCAGCATAAGAAGCTAATCTCTTCCCATGACAGGGTATGTATGGAATGTACAGGAAGCCACAGAGTGAGGATGTCTTTGACAGACCTCTAGGCTCGTAAGGATTTATGTGTTGGCAAAGAAACTGGAGTTTAGTGTCTTTTTTCCCCCTCTTGTCCAGTTTTCTATTTTTTATTTATTTCCTTCTAACTTCTGAACTTCTTTTGAGGCTCCTTTTGGTTTTTAAACATAAAAAGTAAGTCGTAGCTACTGGTTTGTACCATCATAGCATAATAATACCATTGATTTGCAGCATAGTACAAATTTTAGGACTATTGATTCTGTACTGTGGGAGTAAAATCACAAGCTATACACAGAGCTCTTCACGTCTTAACTGTAATTTTCAAGATTGTTATTTGCTTTTTAAAAATTTGATAATGTTTACCACTTACTTTAAATAAAATGTGTCTGAAACAGATTTTGGGGCATGAGTTTTTCAATGTGATTACGCATTTAAAAGTACACATGTTGGGTATTAGTGACATTCTTAAAGATGATTAAACTATTCTCTCTGGACAGTTTAACAAAATTCTTACTGCATACACACTTGGCCATCTGGTTCACCTAAAGAGAGCTTAAAGAGTGACGTCACCACAGTTCCTAGTCTGCATTGAAAGTGCTGTGTGGCATATACAATGTTATTAAAAACATATGCTAGCTTAAAATGCCCGCAATTTCATTCATTGTGAGACAGATTCTATTAGCAACAAACATTTCTCAGGAAGTAGGCTGGTACTTTTGAATTTATTATATTACTGCTAAAAGGCCAACTTTGTAAAAATTGTATATCATATATATTGCACCAATCATAGTAATTCATTTACTCTTAAGGAAAAAAGTTCCTGAGTATGAGAATCTGTACATTATGGTTGGATAGAAAAAGCAAAAATGTTGTCCTTGACCAACATTTAAATTACTTTGCAACTAATGTAAGGAAGGTCAATATTTAATCACATCGAATAATCACAGACTTATTTCTACTAAGAGTTAAAAAGCACTTGAAAAAATGCTTATTTTAGTGAAGAAATGGAAACAATGTATCATGAGGAAATTTGAAGCTGGACAAGGTATCTTTGGGTATTTACTTTGTGACAATGACATCATTTTTAAAAGGAGGAGCTGTTTGCAGTGAACTACTTAAATAATGGAGCAAATGGTAACTCATATGGACGAAAGGAAGAATGAGTCTGGGATGGGGAATGCAACTCACTAGTACACTGATTGCCTGCATGAGTGAGGCCATGAGTTAGATCTCTACTGTCTCATAAAAAATTTAAATGAAAAGAAGAAATTTTAAATGAAAAGAAGAAATTAAAATGAAAGATAAAGGACTATTTTTTATTATTGTCATGGTTAAAATTCAAGAAAATGTAGATTATAGATTTTATAAAGTACATTTTTAAGTTTTCCTTTAAAATATTACTTAAGAGGTGTCTCTTCTGACTTTTAATTAGAGGAGCCTCCTTAATTCTCTGAGTAGTTAGGTGTTGTGACCTCTCCCCAGTGCATACCCATGGCCATTGTATAAAATGATGTAGTGCTTGCATTTGCATTCTGCATCCTTCTGATCATCTCTAGATCACTGCTAACACATTATAGAATGTGAGTACTATATAAGTGGTTGTTATCCTGCACCGTGTAGGGAAATGACAATAAAACAAGCTCTTTGTATGTGTTCTATGGAATTAAAAGGAAATTAATCTGTATTTTTTTTCCCTGAATCCGTGGAGGTAGAACCTACCCACAAAGAGTTGACTGTAATTTCTTCTAAAAAAAACTATTTCTCTAAAAGATGAAGCCCTTTAAATTAGAAAATTTTACTTTAAATGCTTTTAGAAGTAAGCACCCCTGAACATGTGAAGGGTAGATTGTCTTAGTGCTGTGGGATAATGCTCTTGTACACTATGAAGACTTGTCACTAGAATTGCTTTATTAAAACACTGATTTCCCAGTAGCCAGGCAGAAAATATAGGCAGGGCAAGCAGACTAGGAGAATTCTGGAAAGAGGAAGGGCAGAGTCAAGGGTCACCAGCCAGCTGCAGAAGAAGCAAGATGAGAATGCTGGACTGAGAAAAGTTACCAAGCCACATGGCTTAACATAGATAAGAATTATGGATTAACTTAAGTGTAAAAGGAAGTAATAAGCCTAAGCTACCAGCCAAACATTTATAAGTAATATTAAGCCTCTGAGTCAATTATTGGGGAAGTGCCTGCTGTATTTGGGAGTTGCTGGCCAAACACTGAAACTTCTGCCTACATCTTATTTAGAGTTTCTATTGTTGTGAAGAGACACTATGACCAAGGCAATTCTTCTAAAGGAAAATATTTAATTGGGGTGGCTTACAGTTTCAGAGGTTTAGTCCATTATCGGCAGCATGCAGGCAAATATAGTGCTGGAGAGGAGCTGAGAGTTCTACATCTTGATCTGCAGGCAACAGAAAGTGAACTATGTCACTGCACATAGCTTGAGCATAGGAGACCTCAAAGCCCACCTCCATAGTGACCCAGTTCTTCCATCAAGGCCACAACTACTCCAACAAAGCCACACCTCCTAATAGTGCCACTCCCCATGGGGGTCATTTTCTTTCAAACCACCGCATTCCACTCCCTGGTCCCTAAAGGCTTGTAACCATATCATAATGCAAAAATGCATTCAGTCCAACTGCAAAAGTCCCCATAGTCTATAACAGTCTCAAACTTATTTAAAAGTCTAAAGTTCAAAAACTCTTCTGAGATTCATGCAGTCTCTTAACTGTAATCCCCTGTCAAATCAAATTAAAAAAAATCAGATCACATACTTACAACATATAATGGAACAGGATATATACATAGGGAAGGGAGCATAGTGAGGAAATACTGGACCAAAGCAAGACCAAAAACCAGCAGAGCAAACTCAAAACTCTCCATCTCTATGTTTGATGTCAAGGCACTCTTCAGATCTTCAACCCTGTTCAACTTTGTTGACTGCAACACACTTCTTTTCTTAAAGCTGGTTCCACTCCCTGTTAGCAGCTTTCCTTGACACATATTCCATGCCTTAGGTATCTCCAACATCTTGGGGTCTCCAAGGCAATCCAGGCATCAACTTATAGCTTCATGCAATGGCCTCTCTGGGCCTCCATTCAGAGACACCCCTGACACATGCCTGGCCTCTGCACCTTTCCTTAGTCATGGAGGAAAATTCTGTAAACCCTTTTTTCTATCCTTGACTCTAAAGCTAGAACCATGTGGACAAAGCTGCCAAGTCCTCCTGCTTAATGGGACTGGAGCATGTCCTCTCATTCAATTACACCTTCACCAGCTTTCTGTTTTCGATGGTTCCCTTCACTGCCTAAGTTTGGCTGTTCTGAAACTTGCTCTGTAGATCAGGCTGGCCTCAAACTCAAGAGATTTGCCTGACTCTGCCTCTGGAGTGCATAAAAGAATGCACCACCACACCTGGCTCTAAGCTTTTCTTTAATTCCTTTTCACAAGTTGGAAATTCAACTGGGTGGGATCTTGCCCTGAAGTCACCAGTTCTTTTATTCAATTTCTTAATCTATTTATCTCTTTGAACACAGGATTTAGCTCCATTCCACTTCCTAGTGCTCCTTTTTCCCTCAAATTGTGCATTTTGTATCTTACCTTACTTAGCTTGTTCCTTTTCATTTTATTTCTCTATCCAAATTAACACAACAGAGTCTATACTAGGCTGATTTGAAATTTTTTCTGCCAACATAATCAATCCCAATCTCTTCACTGTAGCCTCAGGCAGACTCTTTTGACAAGGGCAAAAAGCAGCCACATTCTTCACCATAATATCACAAGAACAATCTCTGGGAAACATACCAAAATTCTCCTCTGAAACTCCTTAAGCCAGGCCCCCACAATTCAAATCTTCCATGCTTCTACTAGTAAAACCCAGTAGGCATAGGCAGTGCTTAAAGCTTTCTTAACCCAAAGTACCAAAGTCCAAATTCCTCTAAACAAAAGCATGGTTAGGCCTATCATAGCAATATCTAAGTTTCTGGTATCAACTTCTGTCTTAGTTAGGGTTTCTATTGCTCTGAAGACACACCATGATCATGGCAACTGTTATAAAGGAAAACATTTAATTGGGTAGCTTACAGTTTCAGAAGTTTTGTCCATTATCATCATGGTGGGACATGGTGGCATGCAGGCAGACATAGTACTGGAGAAGGAACTGAGAGTTCTACATCTTATCTGCTGGGAGCAGGAAGTGAGTTGGGACACTGGAAATAGTTTGAGTATAGGAGACCTCAAAGCCCACCCTTACAGTGACACACTTCCTCCAACAAGGCCACACATACTCCAACAAAGCCATACCTCCTAATAGTGCCTCTCCCTATGGGGGTGGGCATTTTCTTTCAAACCACCACAGAGGTGGTAAAATTTATCATACAAATTAATGTTTCTATGAGTAATAATAAAAATGGAATGGAGGTGGACATGAAACCATATGAATATGCTTTTGGGTAATTCTACTGCAAATGGCAGAAATGCCTCAATCCTGAACTAAGTCAAAGAGCAGCCAATGAGAGGAAGCAGCTGCTATTTAGTCAAAGGGGTGGGCTTCTATGTAGAACCTTTAGCAATGTCTTTAAAGACATAGAGCAAAACGTAACATTTAGTATGGAAATAAACCAAAGACTCTTAGGATTCCAGCAAAAGAAAGTAGATGGTAGGGGCAAAGCCCTCCTTTGCTAGGTGAGGGAATTAAGAGACCTCAGTTTGCTGTTCACAGTAAGGCCTATGGCCAGACTCTTGTCTGTTCACTTAACTCCAAGTCTCCAATATTCAGCTATGCACCTTATAAATTTTATTCACAGAGTCTTTGTTCCTTAAATATTATGTGTTTATTACTACTGAGTATGTTAATTATGAGACTACAGTAAGAAAGTTGTTACCTTCAGTAATGAGTCAATATTTTAATGATTTTTGAAATAAGTAAAACAATGGAAGGCATAATTATCCTGATTATGGGGAAAAATGAAGATGCTAAAGTTAAAAGTAACTGAAACCATTACCAAATAAAAGTTTCTTAAACTGTACATTCCAGCTTTTGCATTCTTACTATTTTGTTCACAAACAACTCATATTGATAGACCATAAACCATACATAAATACTTCATAAGCTATTCTACTGTCATGAAGGAACATAATATACAGCGAAGTTTAGATGGTTTGGATTGAGATTGTAGAATGGGTTCTCCTTCTGGCAACTTATTTACTTTCCCTTGCCTCCAATTTTTCATTTGTAAGAAAGATAATAGTTTTTTACAGTGAGTGGTTGTGATAACTAGATAGGTTATTACTTTTCTATTTCTACTGTAACAAAACACAACACATTTTGTGCAACCAAACAACATCAACACCAGGTTCAGGGTTCAGAAATCCAAACTCAATTTTCTCTAGGTTGAACAAAATGTCAGTAAAGCTGGCTCTTTTTACAGGCTCTAAGGGACAGTCTGTTTTCTCATTTTGTTTTTCAGCTGCTTAGGAGCAACTTGCATGCTATGTGCTTATATTTGGTGCCTTAGGTAGCTCAGGATCATATTTCTATGTCAATATAATTTATCAATAAAATTTATATCAACTCTCTTCTGATATATAAGGAAATAATTGTGTGTCCCTGGGATTAACACTGGAATAATGTTAGGAAGCTATTATTAACATGATCACAAATAGAATGGTACGTGTAAATACTTTGTATCTTTGTTAGATTTGAGTAAATCCTCAATAGGTACTAAATTATTTTTGTAAATTAAGTTCATTACAGTTATACATCCAGAGATTGTTTACTCACTTCAAAAAAGACTACATGTGTAATGCTACTCAAGAATATGGACCACAGTACAATAAAATACATCCACCTTTTTGTTTTCATCTCCATTATCTGGAATCATTATGACCCCAAGTAAGTATCACATTCTCTCTTTACCTAACCTAGCCCTGGAAATCACATAGTATCATCATACTCCTATACTCAGTGGCTGAGAGGAGCCAGAAATTCATGCCCAGAGACAGCAAGAGGGAATGTGGCAAGATTTCCAGTCTCATTGCCAAAGAACATGTAGCATGAGATGCATGGATTGTGAGACTGTAGAAGACCTTGTATGGTACCCAGCATCCAGAAACTTTGCCATCTTTACATGATAGAGTGTGGAATTGTGACAAAGCATGTGTTGGAAGGACCACTTTGACTTTAATATTCCTGTGGTTCTTTTGTGTCTCCTTTTCTGCTTCTTTCTTGGTTTTCATTCTGTCCCTTGCAATAAAATCCACTTGCATTTTCACATATTTTTGGCAAATTGTTGCTCTAATGTTGATGTTCCCAGATTTGTCATTGATGTCTCACCATGACTTCTCGAGTGTGGTTGGTGAAATATCCAATTCCCTTCTCCCTTCTTCATTCTGACAATCTGTCCCAGTGTGAGGACCCTTGATCTTCAGAACTTGTCATTGTATTTGGTTCTTTAAAACTCTGATACATACATTTCCATTATTAATTAAGATCTTTAGGTGTCTTACAGTCTTCTCTTGCTAAACACTTCATGTAGGACTCTCTAGGGCTGAAATGGAGAACGTTGACATCAGTTGTCTTAATGCTCAAAAGTATTTAATATGAAACTCTTACCTTTTGTTACATATGAGTAGTCCATTGAACTAGGGTATATGTAATAATTGAGCATTATTAATTCATATATAAAGTAATAGCTATAATCACAGTATCTAATATACTGTGTGGGTTAACAAGAAATGTATTATCACAGTTCAATAATATTTTCCTTTTAAGGTGATTATTCTCCAAAGTGGGGCACTAAGGGTATCAGGTATAGCAGGTCTTTCTTTGGACTGCCAGCTTCCAAATAACACAGAGGCTTCTTATTAAGTGTGATAGGTTGGCCTTAGCTTAGGCTTGTTCTCAACTAGCTCTTATAACTTAAATTAACTGATTTATATTAATCTATGTTCTGCTACATGGCTCATTACTTCTCTTTCATACTTCATGTTTCATTTCCTCTGTATCTGACTGGCAAATCCCACCTCTCTTCTTCCCAGAGTTCCTATCTCACATTGGAAATCCGGCCTGTCCTCTCCTGGCTAGCTATTGGCCATTTAGCTCTTTATTAAACCAATCAAAAGGTGCCTTGGCAGAGACACATCTTCACAGTGTAGTAAAAGATTAACCCACCACAGTCAGGGTCAGGTGAGAATATGCAGGAGGGGCCACTCGCTTTGATGTCGAGGGTCTGAGGAGGATTCTGCTCTGATCTATGTAGGTGAATGATATACAAGTAAGGAAAGAACTGCTGTTGAGCTTGGAGTGGCTAGCCAGAGCCTTAGGATTTTAACAGTCATCTTTTTATACAGACTGTATTCTATAAAGATAATTAAGAGGAACCCGTGAAGTGGGAATGCTTCTGTTCTAGAATATAATTATTCCACTCCACGCTACGAAATGGGACAAATGGCAAAACAGAGATAGATTGGGTGGGGTAGGCTAAAGCACACTATACTAGTGCAGTCAAGATGTGTTGGTGGCTTCGGCCTGAAAATGGCCATTGGGACAGAGTGGGCACATTTAAGAACTATGTAGGCCCTGATATGTATGTTACGTGATACTTGTTTCAATGTAAACATATTGTGTCCAGATGAGAAAAAAGAAGGAATTTCTGACGTACACCTGTATACACCCTGTATACATTTTTGGTTGGTTCTGAATTTAGGGTCCTTTCACAGCTTTCCTGGGGAGTTTCTTCATTTTCTGCCTTTAATAAAAGATCCCACTCCCCTCTGCTCAGTGTCCTTGTAGTTTTTGTCCTTTTGTGAAGTCTTTGCTGCATATGTTTTATTATAACCATTGTTAATGTTCAGGACTTGTATGAATATGTTTACCAATTTCTGCTGTGGAATTCAGTGATATTGGTTTTCACGGTCCCCACCAAAAGGAAAGAAAAGGAAGAAGGGAGCATATGGCGACAAATCAGACAAAAGTCTTATAATTGAGGGGGCCAGTGTTCTACAGAAGCCTCTGGGTGTTTTTCAATGGAGAGGTCTTTGACACCTTCCATCTGCTGTTTCAAATGTGTCGGAGGCAATGGTCTTATTAGAGACAATGAGGCTCCATTTTCTACTGCACCTTATCTTCGTCTATTTTCAGGTTTGCTCCCTGTGTGATACTGGAGAGTTGTAAGGTGCTGAATGGTGAGTAAATCCAAACAAGACAAAGTAAAAGAGTAAAAGCTTTTATAACTAGGAGATGAAAGAAAATCTTTATCCTTTGGGCTATTTCTTCTCACTTCAGAGGAATCACCTGGACCTGTCAAATCATCAAACACAACCACAGCATGTAGCACAGAGTCATTAGGAATGCACCCCCTGTTATTGAGGATATTGAGGATGTCTGTGTTTGCAAAGCTCTGTGGATGGCTAGACATTGCAAACAATGTCAGAGAAGCACAATGCTTGGGTTTCTAAAATGGGGCAGAATTATTGATCACTTATTTATTTTATGATAAGATATAGGCAATTTAGATCTTTCACAGAAAGGTCTTGACTCACTGAAACATTTCTCCAGAACCATCAATATCTTTTCTTTATTTTATATATGATGGCCATGAGCCAGTGTGAAATTATCTTCTACAATGAACACAAAACCAAATCAAAGGGAAAAGAAAATAAATAACAAAAGAATAATAAGTTAATTGTTTTTTGAAGTGTATTTGTTTTCTAAAAGAATGAATGAAGTAACAAATGAATGAAGACAGTTTTTGTCCTTTGAAAAACACTTCTCAAAAAATCAAAATGTAGTTGATAAGAACTAGAATGAATGAAATGGTGAGACAATTACTGACTTAGAAAGACAAGTGTATTTTTAGGTTTAAATCTAATTTCTGCTTGGAATAAACATATAATAAATATTATATTACTTTAGGGGGAAGCTTGGAAATAGATAACTTACACTAAAATGCCAATATTCTATAGGTATATAATAAGCAACATTTGTTTTTGTTTTTACTCCTTAATAATCATTTCTCCATCATCTAAACATAAGTGCTAACATACATTTAGGAACTTCATTCCACACCCTTGCTGCAAAGCATACAAACTAGGCTCAAATCTATCTGTGGTTTATAGATGAACATGTGTCTTAAGCATATGTATTCATCTCTTTATGGTCAATTAGTAAACTGACTTTCCCTTTAGATCTCAGAGTAAGAATGGATTTATCTACCTGTCTATCTATCTATCTATCTATCTATCTATCTATCTATCTATCTATCTATCATGTATCTATCTGCAGCTGGAGCTGTATCAACTCTCTTGCTACTCTTTGGACCTGGAGGATAAAGCTCGAAATTTGAAAAACAGAATCACAAAGCTGAGCATGGTAGTTATATCCTTTAATTCCAGTCCTGGGGAGAGAAGTCACACCTACACAGAAGGCTGAAGCAAGGGGCTTGCTTGAGCTTAAAAGTCACATCAGTCTGGGCAATATAATGGGAACTTGTCTAAAAAACAGAAGCTAAAATCAACAAAGACATTATAGTAGACAAATAATTTTAAAAGGAGAATAAAGGTAATAGCTATGAGATTGAGAGCTAATGATTTCTTTTTGTCCAGGACTCCAACTGTACCTCAAAAGTAGTTATACTTTTTGGTACAAAGATGTAGTAATAACAATTTTATAATCCAGTTACATATAACCTAGAATGCACAAGTTAATATGCTAGGAGATTAGCATACTCATCTTGCTTATGTTTGGATGTTGTGATTATTTGTGATTTTAGGATTATTATTATTATTATTATTATTTTGTATTTTCCAGACAGGGTTTCTCCATGTAGTTTTGGTGACTGCCCTGGATCTCGCTCTGGCCTTGAACTCACAGAACTCTGCCTCCCAAATGCTGGGATTACAGGTGTGCGCCACCACTGCTTGGCTATTTTTATATTCTGTTTCATTATTATTTTTTTTTGTTTCTCACTATAAGACAGTCTTGCTATATAATGTGACTCTTTTTGGCCTAGTCTTCCCTTTTACTGTATGCTGTGTTCCTCAAATCTGCGGCATCCATTCTACATTAGCCTTCTAAGTACATTGCTAATTGGCATGTGCCACCAATCCCAGATGCTTACACTCTACATTTTTTTTTTTGAAATGACACACACCATTTTGGTTTGTAAATTTCTATATTATTGGTCTGTCCTTAGTAAGACATATCTGCAATCCTAGCACCTGGGAGGTGGAGGCAGGAGGATGAGGAGTTCAAGGTCATTTTCCATTTACATAGTAAATCTGAGTCTAGACTGAGCTAGAGAAGACTATGTCTTTAAAAAAAACATAAATTGTCTTGTTTCATTTTAGAAATCTGTAAAATATACACCATTAATGCATACATTTCCCCAATCATAGAAAATAGGAATTAGTTAAGATTAATTGAATTAGAATTCATAAAACATTAATTCACATAGGTACAATGGAAGATTAACAAAGCAATCCTCCAAGAATTCCAACAGCAAAGCAAGTCTATGGGTTTATCAAAACTGCTCTTAGTTTTAATAATTTTCTAGAGGAGCTGATAGAACCTACTGAAAGTTAGTCCTCATAGTTATGAATTACAATGAGGAAATAAATTATGAATTACAAGGGTATGAATTACAAAGGGGGAATAATGCAAATAAAAATTAGTCCTAGAAAGATCTTGGTGTGGTAAAGCCTGGGAGGGTCCCTAGTGTGATTCTCCAGTTGTCTTCTGAATAAGTTCTTCTCCTGGCTCTGAGAATAGCAATAGAGAGTACTGAAAACAGGAGAAATTTGCTCAGCTTTAGTTTTAATGAATCTTAACACATCATAATTAGTTGATTTGTTTGCCTTAGTGTTTAATTTATGGTGTATTAGTCAGCTAGAGTATCAATCAGAAAAATATCACAGACTTTAGGCTTTACCATCAGAAAAATATTTCTCCCAATTGTAAAACTGAAGTTGTTAAGATCAAGAAGGTACTGGAATAGATTTCATTCTCAGTACTCTTTTCTTACTTGTAGACAGCTCTCATCTCACTTTTTCACTGTACACACACACACACACACACACACACACACACACAGGCAGGGGGGAGAGATTCCAGGTCAAGTTTCTAATTGCAGATTCATCTGCACCTTAATAACCTGCAGAAATACTCATTTCCAGATGTAATATATTAAGAGTAATGGATTCAGCTAATGAATGTTCTTTTGGAGTGCACACATGCCTGTAGCATGAATCCAACTGAGACCTTTTCAGGCAAATCCCCCACCCTAAATCATGGTTGGTCTTTTCTGGTATGGCTGTTTTCATTGTGATTACCTAAACAGGTATTTTATGAGTAGTGATGAAGATTCCTTCCCAGATGTTAGGGGAAAAGACCAGAATTTTCTTTTATGTGGGGGCAAGGCTAAATTCTTATATATATATATATATATATATATATATATATATATATATATATATATATATATATATATGTAATAGCTAGTTTTTTGTCATCACTTGTCTCTGATACAGGCTCTTCTATGTCTATAGCCAATCAAAAAGCTTTTATACGCACTGTCAACTATAAAGGTAAAAGATCTCATTTTTAAATATTAAAGTAAAGAAATAAAATAATGTATCTAGCAGAATTTAACCCAAGATATGTATCTTAAATGCACATTAAAGCTCTCTTTATTTCTTTTCAGACACTAAAGCTTTGTGATGTGTTTTCTCCAGTGAATAATAGTAGGCTTTCCTCCCTTTTCCCTCTCAAACCTTCTAAGGCACAGTAGTGATACAATGGAGAAACTGACAAATAGATTATTATTAATGCAGCTATAAAAAGCTTCTAAAAATGACACTAATACACAGTAGAATAGAAACAGGATAAAAAGGTATATTATAGAATCTACTTTAAAAAAAACTACTAGTTTTAAATATTTTACATTGGCTTGGATTTTTGTATATTGATCCAAATTTGAGGTTATTTTTGTTATACTGTATATATATATGTATATATATATTACAGAAATAATAGGATAGTAGATTATTGAAACTACTTTTAAACCAAAAAATTGTCTACTAGTTTTAAATTTTTACATTGATACAGATTTTTATATATTCATGCAAATTTAAGGTTATTTTGGTTAGAACATACTGTACATATGTTTCTACTCTTGTTCAAGGTATTGTACCTTTACAGATAATTTAACAATATAATGTAAATTTCTAGTTCTTGAAAGTTATTATTACAAACCATTTAGGATAATAAAGAAATACAGGTTAGTAGTTAGTTACCTATTACATTCAATTTTGTAGTCAGGTTAGGTAGGTTTTCAAGGTCAAACAGATTATTTCAGATAGACAGGTGGTGATCAAATACTTCAGAGATCTATAGAATATGCCATTAAAGATGATTTTTTTTATGACAATGAGACATGTCTGCTCCTGGCAGCACCAATCTACTTCAAAGAAGATGATGGGCACCAAAGAAACTCCATATGGAGTTTACTTTCTTTCTGGCAAAAGTTAGTCTCAGGGCATGCCCTTGCCTCAACTGTCGACCGTATACTGTCCAAATTGAACAAGCAGGCCAGAAAAGAAAGTGACTACAGAACATTTCCGAGACAAGGTAGGACAGTCCTTCAAAAATCCTGCTTCACAGATAAATCTGTCAGATATTCTACACCTATAGGCTGAAGATGGATGCTCCAATGTTGCAGAGGAATCTTGGAGGCAGCTGTCTCTGTCATTTCTTATTCATGGGAGTTGTTTGCTCTACACTTCCCATTTACTCAGGTAATATTATATCCTTCTCAGGTCTTTGATGGAGTTGAAAACTTTATAGTTATAGTTTTCCCTTTTAACAAATTTAGAAAAGACACAGAAGAGGTGTAACGTGTATAATAAGGTTAAAAGACATCAAAAGATAGTTTGGGGTTGGCAATACAAGTTAGGATAGAAAGTGAATTAGGTACAAATCTGGACTCACTAAGATAGGAAATACAATGGAGTATTTTCTCTGAATTTGTCAAATGCTAACGGACTAAACATTGTTAATGTAATTATTGCCTGTATATATTTGTATATAGTTTTTCTGTGTCAGTGAAAACCTTCACTTTTTATTTAGACAAAAAGGAGGAATGCTGTGTGATATTTTCTTTGTGTTCTGCCAAATAAAGCTTGCCTGGAGATCAGAGAGTGGATGTAGTCACTAGTTAATCATAGAAGCTAGGTGGGGGTGTCTCACACTTTTAATCCCAGCACTTGGGAGGCCCATGCCTTTGATCCCAGCATTTGGGAGGCTCATACCGTTAATCCCAGCACAATCAGGAGGTGGAGACAGGAATATAAGGTGGGTGGAGACAGAATCTTGGCCCCATTTTGTCTGAGGATCCAGAGAGGTAAGAAGTCACTAGTGGCTGCTCTTTTGCCTCTCTGATTTTTCAGGTTATTACCCCAATATTTGACTCCTGGTTTTTATTGATAAGATTAATTAAGATCATGCTTCAAAGGAATAAGAGAACTTAGACCTCATAATGTCTTAGAAACACGGATTTCACAAATATTCATAGATGATGATATAGTCTTCTGGGCTGTGGAATTCTTCAGAGAAAAAGTTACAACAATAGGATATGACACAAACATTAAAAATAATGCATTTTAGAATGGAAGAAAAATATTTTCAGATACGTTACATTTTCCCCCTCTCCAAAATGTATATGGTGAAGTGTTAGAAGAGATTCCTGGACTAACAATTTTCCCATGAGAGAAAGAAGGAAAAAGACAAAAGTGAAAATCAGATCTTGTCACAGAGTTTAACCATGGACTCTACCCCTAGACCCTATCCAAAGCTTTTGATTAGACTTACCTGCCAGTGGTTCTCCTCTTCAAGCCACTCTGAGAGACCAGAACAGGGTACTATTTCTTTTAAATGGGTCAACATCATCACAAAGTAAAAATGATAATGTGATTGGTTGCAAAACAAAAAAAATGGCTAATGACCACATGATATAAAAGAAATAAAATTTTTGACATCAGTGAGAAAAGGTCTATGTGGGAGAGTAGAGGTATAGACAATTACTTTTGTGTAATTGAAGTTAACAGCTCAATATTGACTTTTATAAGTATAAGCAACCTTGCACAATCCCCATGTTATACTTAAATAATTGAAAAACATACCAACATAGCAGATTCCAAAGAAGGAAACAAAAGAGCTAAAATCTATCACCAAACCATAATCAAACCACAGAAAAGACAGCAAGAAAAAAAGTGTACAAAAGGAACCATATCAGAGACAGAACTATCAACAACCCACAAAATAAGTTCGTACCAATAATTACTCTAAGTAAATATGGATTAAGCTCACCAATAAATAGATACACAGTGGCTATGCAGATTAAGAAAATCCGAGATCCTGGCTATAGAGATGGCACAGCAAGGAAAGGAGCTTGCCACCAAGACTAACTACCTGAGTCCATGGGTCCCACATGATGAAGGAGAGAACCTATTCCTGTAGCTATCCTCAGAGTTTCACATACACACCATCATACACCTATCCTCTACATACAAATAAATAATAATTGTAAAAAGTATTTAAAATCCAACATCCAACTGTGTGCTGCCTTTGGGAGACTGACATTAGATTTAAGAACAGAAACAGAATAAAAGTGAAAAGATATAAGAATACGTTCCATGAAAATGGAGACCGAAGAAATTAAAGGGAGTTGCAATTATACCTCCACCTCTCCAAAAAAAAAAAAAAAAAAAAAACAAAAAACTCTTGAAATAAAATTTAACTGGAAAGAAGGTCATCACGCAATGATAAAAGGGCCAGCTGATCAAAAAGGTTTAACTGTTTCAATGCAGTTATATGCATTCAAGAATATAACACTTAAATGTAGAAGCCAATATTGACAGGCTTTATGGGAAAAAGAGACAGCAAAGCAATAACCATAAGAGATGTTAATACTTCACTTGTGATAATGGGTATACCACCCAGACAGAAAAATAACTTGAACTATACTATAGAACAATAGTCTTAACAAACATGAATAAAATATTCTGCAGAAGAATATTAGAATACACACTCTTCTCAAATGATGTAGAACATGGCCTCTAGGATAGTGCAAATGCAAGCTCACATAACAAATATTGGCAAACTTAAGATGTAAATGACTCTAAATATATGTTCTTACTTTACTGTAATACAACTAGATAGCTATAACTACATAAAATTGAAGAAGTAAAAAAATTCAATATGTCAACATTATAATTCTACTGAACAAACAAAAGTCAGTAAATATTTCAAAAAAGGAATAAACATTATCCCAGGACTAATGAAAATTAATATACAATATACTGAATCATGGTATACTACAAAAGCAGTACTAATAGAGGACTTTGTAGCAATAAATAACTATGTTCAAGAGAATAAAAATCCTCTCAAGTAACTTATTAATAGTTTGCAAAGATTGGAAAAATACTAAACTAAGACCAAGTAGGAAAGTGGATATTAATTAAAGCAGAAAAAGATGAAATAACTGACAGTAAACAATGGAAAAAATTAAATATTGACTTTTAAAAAGATGAACAAAATTGGTAAATTTTTAGTCAGACTAAGAATAAAGGAGAGAAAGCAAAATAAATAACTAGAAATGAAAGCTGAAACATTACAGATTTGCTATAAAATATCAAAGATCAAAAATCCTACTGCTTAAAAGAAATAGATTATTTGTAACACCATACAACTTACCAAGACAGAATCAAAAAAGTAGAAAATGTGAACAAAGAAGTAAACAGAGTAAAGCAGTCACTGACTATTCCAAGATGGAAAGCCCCAGGATTTAAAGCTATAGAGGTGAGTCCTGACACATATTTGAAGGAAAAATTAAGAATAAACCCCTTTAAACTCTTCTCCATACCATCTGAAAGAACAACACTTCCAAGTTACTATTTATTTATTTATTCATTTATTTATTCTGAAACTAGATTTTTTTTCATACAATATATTCTGACCACAGTTTCTCCTCCACCATCTCCTCCCAGGTCCTCCCCACTTCCCCATCCATCCAACCCCATGCAGTATTTCTCTCTTTAGAAAACAAACAGGCAAATACAAAAGAAAGAAATTATGATAGAAAACAGAGAAGAGGAAGAGGAAGAGGAAGTGGAAGTGGAAGGGGCTAGGGGTGGGGACTGGGAAGGAGAGGAAGAAGAAGAGGAGGAGGAGGAGGAGGAAGAGGAAGCAGGAGAAGCACATACATAGGCAGAGCACAAGCATATACAGAAATCACATATAATCACAAAAATTGGAAACCAGAGCATAAGCCAAAGATCAGTTAGGTGGAAAAAAAAAAAGCCTAGACTTCCAGATTATTTTTGAGTGTTTTCACATTGACACATTCCAAAGACAACACAAAGAAACAAAGCCAAGGCCAATATCCTGGCTAAGCATAGACAGAAAAATTCTCAATGCTAATTAGCATCCTAAATTTAACTACACATAAAAGACTCATATAACCAAGATGGTTTTATCTTGAGATACAAGGGTTTTTCAAGTCACGTGAATCAATGCTTGTATTGTACCACAGTAACACAATGAATGATAAAAATCATGTTTCTATCAATGAATACACACAAAATATTCGACAAAAGACTAAACACAAAAAGAAGGCAACACAGAAGTTTCACAGAAATTTGATATAAAAACATCTCATGCATGAAAAGCTTAGGTTAGGGGCTGGAGAGATGGCTCAGCGGTTAAGAGCACTGGCTGTTCTTCCAGAGGTCCTGAGTTCAATTCCCAGCAAACACATGGTGGCTTACAACCATCTGTAATAGATCTGGGGCCCTCTTCCGGCCTTCAGGGATACATGCTGACATTACACTGTATATATAATAAATAAATCTTTAAAAAAAAACAACCCAAAAATAAACAAAAATAAAAAAAAAAGAAAAGCTTAGGTTAACATCATGCTCATAGAAGACTTCAGACCCCCGCCCCTACCCCTGGACTGACAGAAGACACCCCAGTGCCACCCTGGCCCATCGCCCAGGGGTGTGCGCTAGGAAAGGAGTCAGAACTGGAGACATGATGGCGGTGACAGCTGGGAGAGAGGACTGAGGCCAACATGCTGCCATAGGCCAACATGCTCTCATCGTACAATAGGACAGGCAGGGTGGTGTGCAACAGTCTGCAGCTTGTGCAGATGCAGACTCAGCCTCTAAATCTGCTGCCTGTCAGATCCCCCTGGCTCTGGGAAACAATGGGGATGGGCCCAAGATGAGGAAAGTTTCACTTTCTGGATTGGACTTCCTTGAAGGACCACCAATGTCTACAACACCATCAGAGGCCATGTTGGTGTTGGTGGTCCACGTTGCTACTCCAGATCTCGGTGAAGCTTGAAATCCGTGGGACGTATGCAGTCTGTCCAGCCTCCCAGTGCCTTGGTGATGTGCTTGGGCTTTGCCTCCTTTGGGAGCCATGTTGATGTGAGTGACATGTGTAACCACCTGAGAACATGTTAAACCTTGTGGTTCATGGAGCCTCTGAAGACCATGAGTGGGTCAGTTGTCCCAATGTTTGTGGCCCATGTTAACACTGAAACTTATGCCTGTGCCCATGGCTCGGGCTGCAGCCTAAAGCCATGTTAATGTCCTGTGCTTGGCAGAGCTGACTCTATCCCTTGCAGGAGAGCTGGCCCTGCCCCTTAGTGACAACTGCAAAGTGGCACTTTCAGGTCTTGCCTGACCTGTGGAACAATCCTGTATAGGGGAGTGAAGATTGAGAAAAACAAAAAACCAAAAAACAGCTAGACATAAAAGAAAAGATGGAAACACGGGATAGGTTTGGGAGGGCACTGAGTCAATACCACAGCAGCCCCGAGTTTATTTCTCACAGCCTTTTTATACCTAAAGCAAGGGTAGCAAAAGACCTCCCCCTCTCAAGGACACCATGAATCAAGGAACAAAAAGGCATTAACACCACCTTAATTCTCAAGACATCTGGCAACCACACCTTTGGCCATACATCCTGTTATCCAACCTTGAGGAGTAACCATGCCTTTGGCCAAACATCCTGTTCTACCTTAAGGAGCAAAGACAAGCTTGAACTCTCTGACCTTGACAAGCTGGAGTCACTGTGGGCTCCCACATGACACCAATGGTGCCTTGGGGATCTAGGAGAGATGGCCTTGTCCCTCACTGGACCACAGTTCTGCTATGCAGGTAGTGGTGTAGGTGCAGGATAGCTACCCCTGTCCCTTTCAGGCCACTGAAGGGCTCTCCTCAGCTGGTGGCTTCTGGCACAAATGCAGGTGGAGAAAGATTCATCCTCCCTTGTGGGTGGGTGGGTGGGGAGCTCCAGTGAAGAGATGGACACACAAAATAGACTTTTTTTGGAGGGGGAGGTCATGGGGTAAGGGAGACAGACATGGAAAGACTGGGAGGTGAGTGTGATGGGGACAGATGATGTGAGATTCCCTTAAAATATCAATAAAAAAATTTGAAAAACAAACAAAAAATCATGTTCAATGTGAACAGGAGTATATAAATTTTCCTTCTTCTAAGATCTGGAAGAAGGTAATGAATATTGCCTTTTCTGTTCAACAGGCTCCTGCAAGTCCTAGCCAATCCCGTTAGATGGGGAAGAGAAACAAATGACATGCACATCTGAAAGAAGGTGGAAAATTGTTTCTGTCTGCTGACGATCCAGAAATCTCTTAGACCACCAAAAGTGATGCTGGAACTCAAAAGATTTTAAAACTGCATGACACAAGCTTGGCGTAGAAAATTCATTTGTCTTTCATATAACAACAAGGAATTATCAAAAAAGGAGATTAGGAAAATTATCTTATTCACAGTAACTTCAATAATAAAATACAGAGAAAAAAGTTTAGCAGAGGAGGCAAACAACATAAATATTGAAAAATACAAAACTCTGAGCAAAAGAATTAAAAGACAAAAAATAAATGGAAACACATTTTTTGTTCATAGGGTGAAACTTACTAAAAAGTTCATATCACTACCAACATTGATGAAAGGATTCAACATATTTTCTATCAAAATTTAATGCCATTTTTTACATAAGTTGAAAAAAATTATTCTAAAATTCATATTGAGTCACAAAAGACCCTAAGTAACAAAAACATTTTATATAAGAAGAAAAAAGCTTGAAGCAACATCCTTCATGATTTTATAATATGTTACAAAGTTACAGTAATTAGAACCTAAGATATTTTCACAAAAGACTTGTGTAAGCATCAAAACAGAGTCCAGAAATCTAGAAACACATTATAATAGCTTATACTGATTGTCTGCTTAACAGAATCTAGACTCTTCTACTAGACAAACCTATGGACATGTCTGTGAGGGAAGTTTTTCCGTTGGGTTAATTAAGTTAAAAATGGCTACTCTAACTGTGGGTAGCACTGATCTGTGGGCTGGGGTCCTGAATGAAAAAGTGAAGGTGAGCTGAGCTGTGCTAAGCTTTGGGTTTGCTGACTGTAGATCCAATATGATGAGCTCTTTTAAGCATCTGAAGTTCCTCTAAACTGTAATCCAAAATAAACCATTCCTTCCTTAATTTGATATGTCACAGCAATGAGAAAAATAGCCAAAACACAAATCCACACAAGTTAAAGGCAACACTTTCATGAATACACAATTTAAAAAGAACTGTCTCATTAATAAATGGTATCGGAAAAAAAAAACATGTAAACACTTGCAAAAACTAAAACTGACCTTCTATCTTACACAAGAAATACGAACAAACTAAAATTGAATCCGACTTTTAAAACTTCTGGAATTCTAAAACAAACCAGAGAAAACATAGGTGAATAGCTTCTTGACAATGGCCGGGGCAATGACTTCTTGGGTCAAAACTAAAAAGCATTGGCAGAAAAATACAAAACCAGACAAGTGAAAGGAAAGAAGAAGAAAGAAAGAAAGAGAGAAAGGAGAAGTGAGGGAGAGCGGGAGGGGAGAAGGGAGGGAGGGGAAAGAAGGAAGAAAGAAAAAGAAAGAAAGAAAGAAAGAAAGAAAGAAAGAAAGAAAGAAAGAAAGAAGGAAGAAAAGAAAGAAAGAAAGAGAAAGAAAGAAAGAAAGAAAAAAAGAAAGAAAGAAAGAAAGAAAGAAAGTAGAATTGTCATATGACAATGTCTCCTCATTTCTGGGTAGATATCTAAGAGACTTGAAACCAAGACCTTGAAGCAATTGCCCTTCCAAGGTCTGGTAGAATTATAACTTAGGGAGCAACCTAATGTAAGCATGGATTATATATATATATATATATATATATATATATATATATATATATATATATATATATATATATATACATACATACATATACACACACACAGAGTGAAATGTCATTAATTCTCTTTTTAAAAGAAGGAAATACTGTTATTAGCAACCACTTGAATAAACACAGAAGGAAAACAATAAATAAGTTAGGCAAATACCACATGACCTCTTTATGTGATGGATTTAAAACTAAAACAGAGAGTAGGATAATTGTTTCTAGGAGCCAAGGAGGGAGAAAATCAAACGGTATTAAAGAGTACATGTTGTGTTCACAAAGAATGAATAAACTCTGTGGATCTACTGTATAACGTGATGCACATCCTTTAAATTACAGTGTTGTAATTGTACATTGTTGCACATACCAATGATCCCAGTGCTCAGGAAACAGCGACAGGAAGGTCACATAAGCTTAAATTGAACCTGGTTTATGAAGTGAGATGCAGGTCAGACATACCGGCACAGTAAGATCTCGTCTCTGAACAAAAATAACACTGTATCGTATTTCTTTTAAAACATGCTATTAAGATAGATCTTATACTATTGGTTCTTAATAAAGACTAGTAATAGTATAATATGAAATGAAGAATTTTGAAGGATGGATAAGACTGCTTACTTACTCTTGTCAGTAATGAGAGGCTGTGTTTTTGTCTGTAACCTCCCCCCTCTTTTTTTCTTACTTCTTCCACGTCATCTTCTAATCCCTCACCTTCAAAAAATTTCTTTCAGTACTGAGCCCTACACCTACCTGATTTCATACCTACAGAGCCCCAGCTTCTGTAAATCCCAATGGCTTTTCTGTCAAGTTAGGAGAAACATTGATTTACATGAATGGATGAAGTCTTCACCGTCTCAGATTCCTGTTCTAATTAGTTTCAGAAGAACAGATTCATGTTATGTCTATTTCTATTTCTTTCCTCATCTGTGACAGGGGAATGAGTCATTAGAATTTTAATGTCTGCATTAAATGCCAGCAGTGGTCTGTTGTTATGCTTTAACTACTGAAAACCCTGGATTCCGAATGGCTAATCCATTCTACCTTTCATGTAAAAGAACAGGAATGGGCTGCTAATCAAACAGTAGAGCATGGAAAAGGTCAATGGAGTACAAAATCATCTGTCTATCACTAAACGGTGACAGAATTAGAAGGCCTACTTTTGTGACTAAGATTGAAACTGGAACACAGAATGTCACCACATGAGTCCTCTGGATTGACAATGAAGGTAGCTGGAGCAGAAATGGGAAAGAATTAACTATTTTAAACAAGTTTTTGTTGTTATTTTATGCTTATAAAAATTCTAAAAGACATGCATTTTAGCCCCAGAAACGTTTCCAGTAATAATTAATGAATAGCTCAAGTAATAATGGGGAGGGATGAAGCCTTCTGGTAAACTCATCAGAATCCAAACAAACAAACAAACAAACAAACAAATAAATAAATAATTTGAATAAACACTGAAAAAGGAATCCAGTCCTATTCTTGAGGCCATTCATAAGTTTTACTATGAAGTATATCCTTCCAATTCAATCTTAGCTTTCTACTCCTTAAATTCGAACACAATTACTTTGATTTTGTAAACTGTAAGATACCGTTACTGATTTAAATGTATCTCTATTTCACTTATTATTTGGATGCGTATCAATCTTGCTACTCAGTTCCTTTTTTGGTTCCCCCCTCAGAATGTCTACCAAGTTACAACACTTTAGATTTTTAAATTGCAATGTTTTTTTAAAAAGACTTTAAAATAAGTCACTCTTCAAGGCACTGTTCCCTTTGCTGTTAGCTCATTTATAAAAATTATTTAATATCATTTGAAACGTCAGAACAACAGGTCTAGGCTATCACTTCAGTACTAAAGCTTTATGCTAGCTGTTATCTAAGACTGCTTTTTAAAGCCATTTCTTATTCGTGGATTATTTAGAAGCACTGGGTTTTCTTTGATGGTGTCTTGTCAGGTACTCATGTCTGCTATACAACTCTTCTGAAGTTTCTGGGGACAGGGCTGGGCTTGGGATTAAAGGTAAATCTCAAACATTGTACATCAGTCTAACGATGAGATTAATTTTTGTGGTATTGTTTATAAAGATCAGTATTCTTTGCCCCTCTTATTTCCCTATTTGGATCTTCAGTAATCAAAATTTATTTATTCTTTTACCAGGTACTGAGCCCCCTACAGGATCATGGGAAGTGCTCTTTGTTTTATACAGAGAACGACACAAGAACACTTAACCATTTATTACAAGTTAGCCTCTTTGGCCTAGCAATCTCATTGTTAGCTAGCAGGCTTTGGGAAAAGTTTTTGGGGTCATTGGTGAAATAAGCATGCAGTCATTTGTAAGAGCAATAGGAAGCTTAGATACACTGAAGCAGGAGTGTGCAGAAGCACAAAATAAATTATTGTTGTTCATGACAAAGGTAAAGGACTAGATTAGCTGATCCAGAAGAAAATCATAACACCGTGTTTAAGGATATAATTTCATGAGTCATGGGCACTGAGGGGTAGACTTCGGGAAAAGCTAATAGAAAAATAGAATAGCTCAGAAAAATAGAAGTTATTAAAGCATGTGATGTGTAGGTCTGCCAGAGGGGACTCTGAACCTGATTCTGGTGAAATTATTTGGAAAATCTCTTCAGAGGTGTGCAGTGTAGAGGACATGGGAAAAAGAGAGGAGATTGATAGAAGCCATTACCATCACACATTCCCTGTCTGACCGAAGGCCTGAGTAACTGCAGTGGGCACTATCTGATATTAATGTTTGTTAGGAGTCTACTAAAACCAAGTTTATATTTGGATTACCTTATTCAGCTGACTCAATTTAGTCTATTAAAACTTTTTTATACAAACGTTTTGACCATATTCTTTCCGCCAACACCTCCTAAATCTTCACCTCCTTTCACACTCAATCTCATCTCTCTCTCTCTCTCTCTCTCTCTCTCTCTCTCTCTCTCTCTCTCTCTCTTTCTCTCTCTCTCTCTGTCTCCTCTCTCTTCCTCAAGAAAACAACAGCAAAAATGAAAGTCAAAACAAAGAAGCAAAAAAAAACAAGAAAAAAGAAAGAAATCTCAAAAAAAAGCACCCCAAATCAAACAATACAAAACAGAAAGTGCACAGAACAACCATGGTGTCCCCTATGTGTTGGACACTAATCCTGGGCATGAGGCCTGTGATGGAATGTTTTTGATTTAGCCAGTATCACCCCTTTGAAGAAAACTGTTTTTTTCTCTTTCCCAGCAGGTGTCAACTGTAATTATCTTCTTGGATGAGAGTGGAGCCTGCGTCTCATTTGAATCTGTATAGGTCTTGTGCATGCTCTCACAGTGTCTGTGAGTGCATCTGTGTTATCAGTCCTGATGTGTCTGAAATGTGCTGTTTCCACGGAGTCATCTACCACCTCTGGCTCTTACAGTCTCTCCATCTACTCTTTCACATAGATTCCCTGAGCCTTGGAGAGTGTGTGCACTTGGCAGAGGTTGTGATGTCCTCGTGTTGTCTTTCTGTCTTTTATTTTTCAACCGTGGGCTGGGTGGTTTGTTGTTCCATTTGCTTCTCCCATGATGAACTGTCTGGCTACAGTTCCAAAATGAATATGTCCAAATAATCATATTCTAGAACCCCTGAAGCTGTGAGTTGAAATTACCTATAAATCAAATATGTCAGGTATTTTTATAATAACAGAAAGCTGATACAATCATCTTTGTTGGTACCATTCATTCATGGTAAACTTTTTAGTTCACTAAGAATAAAAAATTAATCATGAAATAAACCTTTCATACCTTGTTTGAATTTTTTAAGGTCTCTTAGTTGGGCTACATTGAATAAATGATTTTCCTAGGGAACGGAGCACCAACTATCCATACAGCTATGATCATCATAATTGAGAGGGAATATCAGAAGTAACAGAAAAGGAGAACTCATTATTTTGAATTCATCCTAACAGTGCTTACAAGATATGGTCACAGATGCACATAATAACTCATTTGTTGGAGGCTGAGACATCCCTGGGCCACATCCACAAGAGCAGAATCCCTTTCCTCAGCATCTCCAACCTGACCACTCACTCCTAAATATTGGAATGTGGGAGGTGAGAGAGAGGAGGCGCAACATAATGTACAGGCATTGGGAAAGGTGACCTTGTGATATTTTTAACTCAATTACACTTCAATATATTATTGCATATAAAAGAAGATGACAGAGAAAGAACAATAACAACAAAAACCACAACAGGGATAGCATTGCTAGCAGGGAATTGAAAGTAAGAACGTGGAATGAACTGTAGCACGTTTAGTGTCAGCAACTCATCCATGTGCTGTCTGCGGTTATTACCAGTCTGTGTAATTGCCTGTTTTGTATATTTAATGTGTAAGCTGAGTAGAAATCATCAGTAGTCATTACTATTTGGTCTGGAAGAGGCACATCAATAGGATTTTCACACCCTGTTGTGGCAGAGAAGTGAGATTTATCATGAAATCAATACAACTTGAATTTCCAGGTATCTCCCCTACACAGACAGTTTCTAAGGCTTCCAAAGGAATTGTAACGTTTAGAAGGGAATACTTTGTACAAATTTTAAATTTAAAACTTCCTAATTTCCCCCTCTATCTCACTTCCATGAATACTGAGTGGTACTGGAGTGTGTAAAGCAGATGATATGAAGCAAAGGCAATATTTGTTTTATTTTTATGGCATGCGTTCATGAAAACCCCATCACTCTTGAGTGTAGTTTGGCTATTGCTAGTCACCAAAGTAAGAAAATTACTCCTAGGAACCATCCTATGGCCCCTTTACTAGATGGTATCTTTAGTATTAACTAGTGCCTCTTGGCTTAAGGAGACTTGGAAGTCCCCATCAAAATATCCTGGAAAATAGCCACCAATGTTGCAAAATACGCAGAAAGAACACGTGGTTCAAGAACAAAACTTCTACTCATGCTCAACTTGTATAGATACATGTGTAATGTAAGAAAAGTTTGATTATGTATCCATGTAGGCCAAAATACTCCAAAATAAAACTCAATATAAATTATATTATTGCCTGAAATCATACAGACCCTTGATAAAACTTACACTTATTTCTGAGAAAGAGTCAGCAATAATAATAATAAATTTTTATGAATCTAAGTAGTTAAATGGGCACGAACGTCTAGTTCTTGAAGCATAATGAGTTATAATGATATTTTTGGCACAGTTTCTATCAGGATCCTTCCTGGTAATGATCCTGGGAGTAGTAAACGGCTTTAAAAAGGTCACTTGTGAGATGAAGGAAGTTAGTTACCCCAATCCCTGAATGGATAGCCCTAATCAGTAATAGCAGCAACAACAAAAATAATATTGCTATCAATACCTTATGAGACTAATAATGTATATAAAACTTGCAACACATTGTATGAAGAGTCACAATGTAGGAAACTTTGTTGATATCTATAAAGAAATAATTATTTGAACTCTGTTATATTTCATGCTTTTTGGAAAAAAATTGACATTCATTTTCCTTGTAAGGTTCATCAATATTCAAAGGTCAGTGTCTTTGAAATAGCTCTAGAGATTTGTTAATGAAATCTCTTGTGTACTTTTAACAGTCCTCCAATAGAATATTTCAGAAATGAAAAATTTACAGAAAATTGGTCAATAATTACTTTTCTCAAGGTAGAACGTAGGAGCTCTGGGTATATTTTATTACATGATTCTACGTGTCTGACTCTAAAATGAAGCAAATATAATGTCAAGATATTTATCTTAATCATTTTCATTTAAAAGTACTGATACAGAGTTTACATGGTTGGAACAATGACTCTGCCTCTACAGATGTTTCTCATGTGGTTTACAATGTTTTCCAAGCTTGGACAGTTCTATTTCTCAAATTGCACTGCTCTCAAGAAAGCTTCTTAACTGGCCTTCCTTTTAACACTCTTTGCTGAACTTTTAGATTACCTATTGCCTCACAAAATCTCCTCGCCAATTATTACATACTGCTATGTAAATTTGTTCCTTCTCCAAGCCTGATCTTGCCAATTAGCTTTTAATCTCCATCAGGACAGGATCCTGTCTTTTGACTTTTTGCTACTGCTCACCGAAATACGTAAGTAATTAAGATTTAATGAAATTGAGTTTAATTTAATTTGAGATAGATTCCAATGGGCTTTTTCAATTATATGTATAATACTCTTAATCATTAAAATATGCAGTTATATTAATATCAAACTTTTCTATTATATAAAGGGTGAGTTAAGATTTGTTATATGTTACGATCTTGAGATATACTTCTAACTACTGTTTTATTTATGTTCAAATTCCAAGTATAAAACAGAACATTTAAATGCCTCAGGTACTTTCTCAATAAGAAAGACACAATGCATTTTTATATTCATGAGGAAAATATCATCAGATCAAGGACAAAGGATATATTGATAAGTTTTAAAAACATGCCATTAAAGAAATAAATGCTACTTTTAGACCAGATTGAGTTAATACTTATGATTTTCTTATCCAAGCTTATAATTACTTTTATTAATGAATGTAAGTTTTTATTGTATAATATATACAAATACTATATTAAAGACTAACAATAACAACAGATTTGCCTGTATTATATTATGTTGTTTCAAAAAACTTCTATTCCCACCTCATTCTTTAGGTAGACCCATGGTAAATACTTCTCAATGTCAAAGGCATTAAGACAAAAATACCAGGGGAAGAGTCTAAGAAACAACTTAAGAGGGAAAAAAAAATCCTAAAATCATTTCATTTTACCCAAACAAGTGGTTTGTGCTCTGGTATGTAAAAGCCCTCTCTCATTTTTTTTTATTCTGAAGTAGAGAGCCAGATGTATTTCTAAATAACTTAGAAAATGTTAATTCCAAGAATCTTTCTTCTAGTTTCATTCCTGTTGCTGTGATAAAATGACAAAAAAAAAAAAAAATCTTTGTGTGTTGGAGAGAAATAATGAAAAACGTTTATGTTAGCTTGCAGTTCCAGGTTACAGTCTACAAATCTGGGAAAGCCAGTACAGGAACTTCAAATAACTAGTCACGTCACATGAAGATCCAAAAGCAGAGAAAAATAAATGTACTATATGCTTGCTTTCTTAATCAATATCTCCACTCAGTGCAAGGACCCAGCCTAGAGAATGGTGCTGCTCACAGTGGGCTGTGTCTTCACTTTAATTATCATAGTTAAAACAGTCTCCTATACACACATCCCAAAGCCAACCCAATGTAGGCAATTCCTCACAGAGATCTTCTTCTCAGGTGATACTGTGCTGTTAAAGTTGTCAGTTAAAGCTATCCATACCAATCTTAAGAGCCTAGACAAATAAAAGGACTTCTGAGTTTGTTAGATATGGTAGCAATCTTGTGAATTTAAGATGAGATAGGATTTGTCTGAGTCATAATTTCTACAGAACAAGGAGCAGTAAAACAAAGGTATGGCTAAAGGTGTGTGTGTGTGTGTGTGTGTGTGTGTGTGTGTGTGTGTGTGTGTGTGTGTGTATTTCTACCTTCTATTCTTCTTGTGGCTGTATCTTAGTTTTAACATTTTTAGAACTAAGTATTTTTACTTTACTAGTTTATATTATTCTCTTGTATTATTTTCCTAAAACTTGATTCCTGCTCTCATATCTTTATATACCAAATTCTCAGAAATGCTAATTTGGTTTCTGTGCTTTTGTTAAGGTTTTATGGAAGTCAATTTCCTTTTTTATCTTTAGCATTTAACTTTATTTTCTTTAAAGTAAAATTTGACAAATATATCCAAAACCTTCTGGTCAGGGAGCATCTGGGTTCTGCTTTCTCCTGCCCTCCCATCATAACTAGACTCTTCTCTCAAGTATTTACACACACACACACACACACACACACACACAGAGAGAGAGAGAGAGAGAGAGAGAGAGAGAGAGAGAGAGAGAGAGAGAGAGAGAGGAGCCAACAAACCTATACGTTTAAGTTTTCTGTATCCAGTTTCTTTAGTTATCTAAAGTCAAATGTCTAAACCATGAGATCATCTCATTTTTCTCTTATACCTGCTTTCTGCTATGCTATGATCCTTTGTGAACCTTTAAACAGTATCTGAGGGGACTTCGCTTTTCCTAGTCACTCTGATTACTAATACCAATCTGGTTAGGAAATTTGACTGCACATTTCCTTCTCTCTACCAAAGAGGATCAGAATCATGCCTTTATGTGAAAGAAGTGAGCACTAAGGGGATACGTGAATCTGGCGTCCATAGTGTATTTTTCTCCTGTACCTGAGATATTCCCTGTCAAGACTCACAAGTAAAGATTAGGGGACAAGGGCAGTTAGATTATTTACCTGACAATCTACGAAATTGATCTTATTGGGTGCAGAACAGTAGCTGATTAATTGAAGCCCCCTGGCCCTAATCCCTACAGAACTTAAACCCTGGTATCTGTGAGCAGAATCTTGATTAAAAGTAGAGTTTTGAAGATGCAAAATTAAGAATTTTAAGATGAACTGTCCTGAACTTAGGTCAGTGAGGAATTCATTGCTGAGTATCCTTATAAAAGATAGAAGGGAGAAATCACAAAGGCATGAAGAAAGGAAGGCTGTGTGAAAGGGGAACAGAGGAGAACATCCAGACACACTTCTGATGATTTGTGCCACTTCACTTGCAGCCATTTGTCCTGGCAGTCTTAGGCTATGATCACTTCTGATGTCTCTGTAGGGCTGATGTCCAAATATTTCCTCTCTTATGTTGTATGTATGATGTCTTAAAAGAATCATAGGGTGATTATATACTGCATTTCCCTCAACAGGAAGGTCATTCTTTTGCCAACCCTCCCCAGCATGTTAAAATTGTTGAACAAGTGGTGTATCTAAAATTTGCTGCTAACAAGAAGGGAGATTTATGCAGGTGCGTTTTGCCCTACAAAGACTTTCTAATGGCACATAAGGTATTCGTGCAGAAACAGTTCATAGTTTTGAAGAATAAGTTAAATTGTGTGGAGATACAATAGATAGATATGTGGGTAGGTAAGTAGATGAACAGATGAAATATTTGTTCATATTTTCCAGAAATACAATAGCTTTTCATTTAGGGATCCCTATATGCTATCCTACTTAGAGTTTTGCCCAGTATTTTTGGCATCAGCTACCCTTTCAGAAAACCATTTGTGCAAGAGCAAATGCTTATAGGATTTGTATCCTCCATGCTTCATTCCTGTGCCAGGCATCACTGACAGTTTTGTGTTAAAGCGATTATAGAGATCAGAGTCAGCCTGCTTCACACAATCTTTTCATATGTTCAGAACATATCCCACCACAGGTTTTCCTCTCAACAACTGGTATCATATTACACTTACATTGAAGATAAAACATTACATATTGTTAAGAACAGAGCCATTATCATTGTTTCTGGGTGATCAGTCATTCACTATAAAGTACTTGTGATAGAAAGGGAAATGGGGACGGTATCGTTGCTTCATTCACTGCCAGCATTCTAGAATAACTCAAATGTTGTCAATACTTAAAAGACCACATTTACACAGATGAATCTCAACATTATCTTGGTGATGTATTTTAACATACCATTGTCCCCAAATTCTGTTCTGAGGAGCATGGAGTAATCTGATTTCACTTTTAGCCCAGTAAAAGTTTCAACCTCAGACTGTCCTGGTTAAACCTAGTGGGTAACAAAAGAACTCAAAAGTTATGAATGTGGGAAAAGGATGATAAGGAAGATGCTGAATATTCCTTTACCTTGTGTGAATATATGTCACTGTGATTGGGTTAATAAAGAGGCTGACTGGCCAATAGCTGGATAGGTAGAGGTTAGGTGGGACTGGCAGATAAAAAGAGAACATAGGAAAGAAGAGGAGGAGTCTTGAGAGTAGCGAGGAGATGCTGATGAAGCAGGACATGAACTTGCTGTACTGAGAAAAGATACCTAGCCACATGGCATAGGGTAGATAAGAAATACGGGATAGTTTAAATGTAAGAGTTAGCTAGTAACAAACCTGAGCTATTGGCCAAGCACTTATAATGAATAATAAGTCTCTGTGTGGTTATTTGGGAACTGGTTGGCAGGAAAGAAAAGTTGGCCTACAGGAAGAGGTGGAGTTGACAGGGGTGGGAGGGAGAAAAGAAAAGGTAAGGGTTAGAATAATCAGAACACATGTATACATGTATAGAATTGTTCAAGAGCAATTTTAGTAAAAATTTTAATATAACTGCAAGGGGCTTATCCCTGGGGACTGATTCTCCATGGTTTTTCTCATCTACATTGAGATGTGAAGTGGTGTCACCATTCAGTTGTTGTTTAGGAGGCCATATTTGTAAGATCTCATTGATACAACTCACTACCATACAGAGAAGATTTTGTCTCACAGCAGACATCTGATCTCCTGGCTTTTGCAGTCTTCGGACCTGTGTTCTAGGTCATTCCCTAAGCCTTAAGTGTAGGGGTTGTGTTGTTGACAGAGCAGTTGGCGTTGGATACTCCATGGTCAGCTGTTTTCTTCATTGTGACCAGTTGTGGATTTCTCTGATGGTCTCTGTCTGCTGTAAAATGAAGCTTCTTTGATGAGGGGTGAAGGCTAGATTTGTCTGTGGATGTCAAGAATTGTACATAGGTGACCTAATCCCAAGTGGTCAGCCTTAAACACATACACATATGAACAGCATTGAATAAATTCAGCAGGTGTGGCATATATATATATACATATATATGTGTGAAAATAATGTAAATATAGTACTCGTACATGGATTTAGGAAAAAATATAAATGTAAAAAAGACACATTGAAAATTGAAACTTCCAATGTACCTTATGATTTATTTTACAGGAAATATTAATAAAATGTGATGATCTTTATTAGAAAAAAACCCTTTAATCTGGCATCAATTCACAGTGAATCTATTCATGTGATGACCTCATGTATAAGCAGAGTTTTCAATTTTAGATTTAATATGAAAAACTATAGCCTCCTTCAATATATAATGGAGAGAGATTTAAAAATTCAAACCAATTGGATAAACTCAACGTTAACTAGCAATGTATTTTCAGCACTATAAATAGAGTTTTCTGTTTAATTTTAAAACTCTATCTTTTTAATTGGATTTATAATTAATGAGTACATGATGTAAATGTACTAATGAGATATTCACAGATGTGTTGTTAGAATTAGGTCAAATGCTACAGTATGCATGTGCACATATGTATATATATGTATCTATAAAGTTACGCCTATACATATGTTAAAGAGAAAATTCTCATTATGCACAATAATTAAATGCCACTTGTCATAAAAATTTTCCAAAGAGGTTACAGGTGACATAAAACTGCAGGAAGCCAATTATCTGATGTTTCTTTATTCAGCTGTGTTCTCTCCTCTGTCTATAGACAGATTTTGCAGTTTACTCATTTTTTTAATTCCTTCTCATTGCAATATAAAGATAATTCCTACTGAAATTTCCATGCTCTTTCTGAAGCTATGTTTCAAGCAGCAGACTGTTCCTGCATTGACTCCGTGAGCCACAGAAAGTGTAGGACAAAATTTATGCTCATTATTGTTCCTGTTATTTTGTAATTTCAAGAAATAATTTACATGTTTTTCATTATTTTTGCTTACTTAGTTGGACATCAAATGTTAATGTTAAGAGATCATTTTTGTATCTTTTGTCTCTATTGTTTTCCATTCATTATTTACATCTTTGTACACTGTTTTACATCTGTGACATAAATCTAACTTTGACAATTAAAATCCATGTTGCTACAATATGTAAAGGGGAATATAATCCAGAAGAAAACCTTTGCATTATGGGTCATGAGCCAACATTTCCATGTTTTGCTTTAATCATTATAAGGCTTCTCCTACAAGGTTTGTCTGACCAAGTGTGTAATACATTACTCTGTGACACATGAATCGCTTCTTAAGTTAGCAATCTGGCTTAAAAGAACTGTCATGTCCCTGGGAGATGCTCTGCCTAGAAGTCAGAGCTCCAGGAGATGTATGAAGTCCTAAAATTGTATGCAATAATCTAAGGCTTTTTCCTTGTGTGTTCAGGGACATGGCACATGTGCAGGGTTTTCTGTTTGCCTTTTTGTTTGTTTGTTTTTTTCCCCCCCTGAGGGAAATGTGTCATTTGTTATAACCAGGTTTTGAAAATCTGATGGTCTATCATTCCATCCCCCTGAAATATAAGCTTTCTGATGATATATAATTCTACAGAAAAGGATGTACTTCTATTTTAAATGTTCCATGAACTAAATACATTCTCCTGACTTTTTGCTGATGGAGACAATTCATTTGTTTTTATCATTAAAATCCAGGAACACTATTGGCTCTGCTCAAATAAAGACCATTTTTACTTATTTTCATTCACATGACATTCCTCAAGGCTTTACACATAAACTCCTGTGTTCTAATGACCTTGCCTTAGCAAACTTGATAAGCTTACCTGTCATGACAGGTCATACGATGCTGCTGAAGCTAGGGTGTATGAAAGGATGGGACTTTTCCTGATTCTTTTGCAGTTGAGACTGTGTTGATAAGGGTGGTTGCCAAAGTGAGCGTGAGAGTGTGAGACAAATCTTCACATGGAAATTGCATAAGAAATTGGTTGAAAATAAATCTTTTCTCCTACAGTATATCCTGATTGAAATTTCCCCTCCTTCTACTCCTCCAAATTCCTCCCTCTCTCCTCTCCTGTCTGAATCTACTCCCTTTCTGTATCTCATTAGAAAAAAAAAACAAGATTCTAAGAGATAACAACAAAACATACAAAATAAAATATAATAAGACAAAGCAAAATCATCATACTGAAGTTGGACAAGGCAAATCAACAAAAGGAAAAGAGCTCAAGGAAAGGCACAAGAATGAACGACCCACTCCTTTACACATTCAAGAGTCCCATAAAAGTTCAAAAGTCCCAATAAACTGAAAGCTCTAATATATACACAGAGGACATGTGTAGACCTGTGCAGACCCTGTGCTTGCTACTTCAGTCTCTATGAGTTCACGTGAGCCTTGCTTAGTTGATTCAGAGGGACTTGTTCTGCTGATGTCCTCCACCCATCTGGCTTTTATATCCTTTCTTTCCTCCTCCTCTTCTGTGGGGTTCTCTGAAAGCTGAAGGACAAATGGCTTGAAATTCTTAATCATTGTACTGCCTGTGTACTAGAAAATATACAAGATTGAGGACTCAAGATAGAGTTTTAATTAACAGGTTAGAAAAGATCTATTTTGGAGTAAACTATTGCCAGGCTATTTTTTTTTTAAATCCACATTTCTGTGTAGGAGAGATACAGGGAAAGGTTCATTTTCCAACAACACTCTTCACTAGGAAGGAATTCTAGGATATTGGTTTATCTTTAAGCAGTCAGGAAGTACCATGGAGTAGTGCTTGAGTACAACACAGGAAGGCAAAATTCCGTTTTCTGAGATAAGAGTAACAGATTTGGTGGCTGAGCCTAGAGGTGCTGCTGGGTTGTAACTGGTCAACCTCCTTGAGCTTGCCAGAAGGACCGTGTGATAGTTCTGGCAAACCAGGTGCCTGTCATGCAGTGAGATAATTTCTTGAGCCAGACCTTAAAGACTTTAGAAGAGCTGAGATCTGGTAGTGGATTAGTGGATGTTCTTGCATCAGTACAATGTCCTAAGGGTCCACATGTAGCAGGGACTCTGTTGTCCCCAAGAGGTAGAAATTCAGCTGAGAATCATTCAATCATCGACCCCAAACCTCATGAATCAAGATGGTGAGAGAAAAAACCGTTTTAATCTTCAGCATTCTAGGAGGGCTCCCCTCTTACAATTCTTCTAGTTCCAGATAGCACAGAGTCACCCAAATCAGGAAAAGAGGCCAACAGCAACCTGCAAAGAAAGAGCCAGGAGAGAAGAGACAGGAGAAGCAGCAGGTGTGTCCCTAAGCCACTCACTGTGAGCCTCTAGTTAATGGTGGGGACATTTAAACCTTCTAAAGATGCATGTTTTTAATACTGTAAGTTATAGATTATTTTGACTCCCATACTTTAATGGTGTTTCCAGATGAATGTGGTGATATTTGGATTTGTTTCCTATGTTTTGAATGTGGAGGGGAAAAACCTCAAGACCTGAATTTGCATAGAACCTGAAAGAAGATTATTTCGGTTTCTCTAGTAGGAGAGGAAAAGAAGGCAGTGTTTTATTCAGGTCTCAGTTCCCACTTACTCCTTATTTCAGTAACACTGCTCAAATAGACCGATGGCATTTAGTCATGCCTACTGATAACCGATTCATTTTTCTTACAAGATACTATTTTACAGTGCCGTAGATGAACAGATGAACAGAATCTAATAGGATTTACCTTTCATTGGAGACATTTTAGTTTTCATCATTTCCACCATTAAAAATGTTAAATCATGCATGTATAATGTTTCAGGTGTATACACACTATTCCACATTATGAAGCTTCAATTTTATCCTGAATATAGTGGGTTTTAGAAGAATTTAAATACCACCTATGTACTATAGAGTTTGTTATAGTGGGTTCCATATTACAAGGTCCCCACATCTTCAGCTGCACATGAGAAGATTTGTGTTTTATTTTTATTCACTTTTACAAAACATTTATTTATGAATGTGTATGTGACTGAGTTTGTGTATGTCACCGATGTATGCAGGTGCACACAGAGGCCAGAGGCGATAGTAGTTCTGCTGGAAATGGAGTTACAGATAGTATTGGGCTACCATGTGGGTGTTAGTAACTGAACTTGGGGCTTCTGTAAGGGCAGCAATGTTCTTTACCACTGAACCATCTCTCCAGCTCCCAAAACTAAGCTTTGGAGACAGACTGTCTGCAAGTCACAGTGTGAACTTGACGTCTAAACTAGTTCAGCTAGCTCACACTTCATATCAGATTTTAGTGACTTTCTTATAACTGTTTATCAGCCCCTTCAACTCCCAAGTGACTTTTTAATTAATTGTTCTTCCTTTCAGGACTCATTTTCTGTCAAATCCATTTCCTTGGAGTACTGTTTTATCCCTGCATGTCAGAAAGGCTGAGTTTGGCTATTATTAAATGTGGTTTCATATAATTTAAGTGTGTTACCTTGATGATGGTGATGTCACTCAGGTAGTTGGCCTACAAGGAATTAGCACAATTTCACTTATTTCATTTTAATGGGTCCCTTGACTTTAGGACTATAAACTAAAATACCATTGCAGTATCCGCCAGCAATCTCAAACTTAATTATTCCACTCCAGGAAGCCGTCTGATGGCCATGCAGAGACTTGCTTTTGCACTAAAATGCAATCCTTTATTGCATGACAAAATTACCTCTGTTTCATGTTCTTTTAAAAAATTATTTATAAACACCACGGAAAATTACTTCTTAGTACAATTTAATAGGTGATTACAACAGATTTGGTTTTGAGATTTAAATTGGATAGGCTTCCTTTTTCTATTTTTTCCTAATCATGATAACTTCTTAGCCTCTATTCCAAGTACTTGGCATTGTGGGTAATGTGGTATAAATTTCCATGATAGCTGACTCCTCAAATCTTTTCCTCTACTGAATTTTGATGTTATTTATTAAGTTTCATAATTCATATGACACATCATATGTGACCATCTCTACCAATATCTTTTTTACTTATTAAGAAAATTTGGTTTTCTAAGCTGAATTTTGGAGAGAGAGAGGGAGAGGGAGAGAGAGAGAGAGAGAGAGAGAGAGAGAGAGAGAGAGAGAGAGGTTACAAGAAAGAGTCAGAGAGATGAAAGTATAGCTAACTCTTTCAGAACAATTGTTGTATGTGTAAATGGTGAGTAATCAGAAGTTTTCTTTTGTGAGCTCAGAAGATTTTTGCAACTGAATAATAAACAAGACACATTGAATTCTGTCACTAGTCATAAAGAAGTTTGCTGTGCTAGGCAGGGATCTCGCTATCTTACAAGAGACATACCTGGATGTTTTTCATCACTGTTGCCCAGGTGGACGAATAGGGAACTGCTTGCTCCAGTCCCCCCCCCCTTTTTTTTTTGAAGATGATCAACAGTACCTCACATGCCAGGTTTCCTATAATAAGTTCTCTTTCTTATCCTCCTTTCTTGGAGTTTGAAGAAAGAAGATGGGATGACAGAGAAAAGAATGCAAGGGGCTAGCAAATGCATACTTGATGTGCACAAATGTGATCGATTTTGTTCTCTTCAGCTTAATGCTTCCATTTGTGCAAGCGATTAAATGCATTGGCATTAAATGAATTCAAACCAATGGGTGAAGCGGTGAAACACAACTGAAGGAAAGGTCCACCGTCATACACCAACTTCTTGGACAATTAGGTCCCTTTGCGGAGGGGCTGTTTACTTCCCTAAAGCAAAGCCTCACACAAAAAGAATTAGATTTCCTTTCTTTTGAACCTCCAATCCCACTCCATCTAACAGCCATGGAATTGAGAAAGGGAAATAGATACAGGAACAGACAATATTCGCAGAAAGCACCAGAGTGAAGCTGAATTCTGCCTGTTTATCTTGGGTTTGGGAGAATGCAGAGCAAAAAGAGATTGACTTTCCACACACATAAACCACAAACACCTCTTTCCACCTAAAACTCATTTTAGTTTTTCTTCCTTGAACAAACTGAACAATATTTAGTGAAGCTCTAGCCTGGTCCTGGGGACCACTTTTAAATTACAGCGTGGTCAGGGGAGGATTGGTGAGCATAGCCAAGATTGACAAGTTACTGCATAACAGGCACATGCAGGCTGCACAAAATCTTTTGTCTCAGAACGAAAAGGTCTCTGCACAATCAGTACATTACTGCAAACATGTTGGCAGACACATAGATTTTTATAGATAATACTTGTTTTGACTAAGAAGTAATCAGAACTAATATTTAGATCAGGTCAAGAAATACTAGTTTAAATATTCTCCCTGAGACCTGGTACCAAAGATTCTATGATTAAGGATTAATATAACCAATTACAGAGCTCATAGACTGTTACCACATAACAAAAGTACATTGTCTCTTACTCAAAAGGAGCCACTGTATAAAAAGGAGAACTGAAATAATTTCCAAAAGGTTTAAAAATTAGTGCAACTTTCAGGAACTATTTTCATTTTGATCACTATAGATTTCATTTTTTTACACTCTTTCTGTGATGCTTAATACTACCATCTTTACAGGGTCCAGCATCATCACCAAGTAGGTAATCTCCAATCATGTCTGTGAAGGATTACCTAGATTATGTTAATTGGGGTGGAAACGTTCAATTTGGGCAGAATCATTCCATGGGCTGGAGTCCGAGACTAAATGAAAACGAGAAAGCTAACTAGACACTAGCATTCTTTTCTCTGCTTCTTTATTGGACACGAGCTCAGCAACTGCTTCCTGCTTCTGTCCACGAAGCCTCAGCTAACATGATGGACTGTAACCTCCACCTGTGGCCCAGAAAAGCTCTTCCTTCCCTAAATGTCTGTTGTCTAGTGTTGTGTTACAACAGTGAGAAAGTAGCTAATATACCTTCTAAAGGTAATGCCTTCCATTTTCTTCTCTTACATATACTATAGTCTTATATATATATATATATATATATATATATATATATATTATATATATAACTTTTCATTATATATTTTCCTTCTTTTTCTTTACTCTTCTCTCATACAATACATCCCAATCACAATCTCCCTTCCCTCACCTCCTGCCAGTCCCTCCACCCTAGATCCACTACTCCTTCATCTCACATAAGAAAGGTGCAGGCCTTCAAGTGATATCAACTGCACACATCATAGCAAGATGCAAAAAGATTAGCATAAACCCTCATATCAAGGCTGGTTCAACAGTTTAGAGTACTGGCTGCTCTTCCAGAAGACCCAGGTTCAATTCCCAGCACCCACATGCCAACTCACAAATGTTTGTAGCTTCAGCTCCAGGAGATCTGACACCCTCACATAGATACACATGCAGGAAAAAAACACAAATGAACATAAAATAAAAATAAGGAAATAATAGAAAAAATAAAATAAATAAAAATAAAAGTCCACTTTGACCTTGGTCTTAAGGACCATACAATGCCTTCCATTTTCAACCTAGCAAAAATGACATATTTTTAAAAAGCAACTTTCTGTTATACTGCTTGGTTTTCAAAATAAACAGTAACTGGTGGTACTTACCATTGTGTAATAAGATTTATTTCAGTCCACATTATGATAAAGAAGACTTTTATGCAGCATACATACACACTTTGTGGTACTGAAGGTTAAAAACAGTGGAAAGCTCTTTTTAAGAAATAAAATGAGAAAGTTGAAAACTGGGATTGCTTTGTGAATGTTGAGAGAGATGAGATTTAGTGGAGAGATGAAGTTTAGCCATCATTAGCTCTGAAGTTCTTCTCATGCAGTCTCATAAATTTCATAAAAATCATGATTTTTAGTCAGAAACAAATGGTATCAACCTTAGAAACAAAGAGAAAAGCACTTTCTCCTTTGATTTTCAACACAATGCTGAACAAGAGGTTGATCAGTGTTTGAAACCCAACAGTGGTCAATAGCTTTCTTGAGGAAAACAGATTTAAATGGAAGATTATAGGAAATGAATCTACTACATTAACAAGTGGATTATTGAGATTTCTTCAATACAAATGAATGAAAATCTTGTCACTGGAAATACTAAGAGATCATATGAAGAAGCCTAGGTCTGTAAATCCAAGAATGGCCCACAGTGTGCCAGGCAGGGATTCATGCTCAGGAAATACCCAAAAGCAACTTTCCAAATAATGAATGGTGCTGGATTCATGTATACTTCATGTATGCAACATTTCTTTAGCAGAGCTTAGAGAAATACACATGTGGATGGAACCGCAGGAAACTGAACACCTTATGGAACAGTAGCCTCTAAAACAGAGACCAAAGAAATAATGATTTTCAGAATTAGAAGAGGGCTACATAAACTGTGAAAAGAATGATGAATGAACATGATTTCTCAAATAATTAGAAACTGTACCATTCTTCTACTCTACTATTGCTTTTTAGGTTTTTGTCTTATTCTTGGTGTCTCTGTTACTTTGCTTTTATCACTAGAATTAAGTCTCACCATACATCAGAGTTTTCTTTTTGCTGTCGTTGTTGTTTTGTTTTGTTTTGGTTTTCAAGACAGGGTTTCCCTGTGTAGCTTTGTGCCTTTCCTGGAACTCACGCTGTAGTTCAGGCTGGTCTCGAACTCACAGAGATTCGCCTGCCTCTGCCTCCCGAGTGCTGGGATTAAATGCGTGCGCCATCACCGCCCGGCACTAGAGTTCTTTTTATAATCAGATCATTTCAGTCCCCTATATCATCCCTTTGTGGCTGCCCCTGTCCACGAATCTGAAATGAAAGTCCTTCCTAAACGCAATGATCTGGTTTCCGTGGCATCTTTACCATTTTCCGTGTTCTCCGTAATCACTCAGCACCAAAGCAGGCAGCCAACAGGCCGTGACAGTGGGCAGGCCAAACAACTCCCCGCTCAAGATCTTTGTGCATACTGCTTGTGTCGTGTTCCTCGGGAAGATGTGTACTTCGCTCGTGTCTAACTCTGTTCTCAGTTGCTGCCGTGTCAGAGGAGGCAACCAGTAGGGCCTCAAATTTGTCATTATTTGTACTGAGCCTTATGTGTGTGTCATTTGGGTCACTATCAATTAGCTTGGTATAGTTTGCCATTTCTTCACTGTCAATCCTTCTTCGATGTTCTGAGCATTTTGTTTTATTTGTTTAAGACAAGGTCTGACGGTGGTTTCTCACAGGCAGGCTTCCCACTCACTATGTAGTCGGGCTGTCTTTAGACACGTTGTAGAGCGTTCATTGCCCGTGAATATCAGGGACAGTGTCATCAGCGCCTGCCTGTCCTGTTCACCATCAGAATCATAGCCCTCTAGAGCACCAGCCTTCTCTTTGACATCCACCTGCATACTTCTCTGCACTCCCAGTAACCTTCTTTCTCATCAGTTTCTGATTTGTCATTCCTTTCTTTCGACTAAACACCAGTCCATTATCAGCAAACAGTCCTCTTCTCTGAATGTCTTTGCTCAACTTGCCTTTTCCAGGCTTCTCTCAACAAGAGTTACAGAGCATGGGAATAGCTGCTATGCTTCCTGATCCTCTCCTGGGGGGAATCACCTCCTCCTCTCTCTCCTCCTTGCTTCACTTGTTTCTTTGTGTGTGTGTGTGTGTGTGTGTGTGTGTGTGTGTGTGTGTGTGTGTGTGTGTGTGTGTGTGTGTTTTGTCATGGCATCTTCATCCATCACAATATCTGAGATGAATATCCCCCTTTTCTACTCTTTTTTCTCCCCAAGAGGATTTTTCTTCCCTGTGTGTACATGGTTCCCAGCCCCTCTAAAGCCATCCCTAGGCTCTGTCTTCTGACATGGGTGGGGCGGGGGAAGGAGTAGAGGTTATTTATGAGTTTAGTCACAAAATGTCAGCCTTGGTATTTCTCCATCTACATTATAGCCCAGTAAAGGCCACTATCATCTCTTTCTTAAACAATGTTTAGCCTGCAGCTCATTTTGACCCACCATACTCCACATTCCCAAAGTCACAGTGACCTTTGTAATGATTAACTAAAAATTACAGGAGACTTTTCACTGGGCCTCAACAGATGATGTTAAATTTCAAAATGAAGTCATTCATACTAAAATTTCAGGTCAATAAGTTGGAACTAAGCTGTTTATCTGACTCTCTGAGAATCTAGGAAATATCCTAGATATCCTAGAAGCCAAATATCCTAAATAGTCAATTTAACTGATATGACCATACTACTGTCTTAATGTTTATACATGTAAGAGTTAATTGAAAAAACTGATATAAATTATTCAAATTTCAATATTCTTGTATGTCCCTATTCAACTTTTTTTAAAAGTAAACTTTCTTTTTATTTATTTTTTGTGTCTTTCACATCATGCACCTGGATCCCATTCATTTTCCTTCCCTTAATATCCACCCTCTGCCCTTGCAACCTCTCCCCCAAATAAAATAAAATAAAATTTAGGAGAAAAACAGAAAAAAAGGAAAAATCTCATCAAGGAAGCTGTAGTATAACAAAGTCAGTCACACAGTAAAAAACATTTGTCCATATGTCTCCATGTGCAAGTGTTCATTGCAGAGTCATTGGTCTGGTGTGAGGCCTCTGGATTCTGCTGCACTATCGATGTTGGGCCCTCACTGGGACTCCTCTTGAATATCCTGTTGCTGCCCTGGGTTATGAGATTGTGCAGCTTTGGGTCTGCAGGACTGGCCCCTTCACGTGGTCCAGTAGATCATAGATGGGGTAGATTTTGGGGTGGGCCAACTCATAACCCTGGTTCTGGGCCTGGGTAGTTGTAGGGTTGGTCAACCTGCCAGTTCTCCCAACTCTTCCCAGCCAGAATGAGTTCTCGAGCATTGTCCTGGCTAGTTCACCCCTTGAAGTGATGAGCAAGTGACCAGGGCAGTTCTGCTGAGGTCAGACCCTCAGGATTGGCTCTCCCAGACCTACACCATCAGGGTCAACTCTACTGTGTTGCCCAAGTGAGGTGTAGGGACCACTCTCGAATGCTGCAGCCAGTGAGGAGAGCAGGGACAGCTCTCCCAATTTTATGACCTCAGGGCCAGTTGTCCCACCTGGCACAGGTGTAGAGTGTCGAGAAGTGGGGAGAAGGGCATTTCTCTCCTGTCCACACCACCATATGGCAGATGAGGAGCAGGGCCAGATCTCTTATACTCACATTCTCAGGTGCTCACTGCACATCAGTCAATAGGGTCAGTTCTACTGTTCTGCCCAGGCGAGGTACAGGGTCCACTTTCCTCAATACTTCAGCTCAAAAGTGGGAGGGTCAACTCCTTCATCTGTTGTAGGCAGTGAGAGGTAGAGGGTGAAGGGGAACATTGCTCTCCCACCCACACCACGACATCCCAGACATGTAGTGGGGACAGTTCTCCTAATGCTCACAACTTTGGACCAGGCTCACCCACACCTCCTCCAACAGGGTTGGTTTTATTGTGTTGCCCAGGTGAGGTGCAGGGCCTGCTCTCCCAAGTGCTGCAGCTGGGTGAAAGGCAGGGGCAGCTCTCTTGCTCTTATGACATCAGGGCCAGATCACCCACCTGCCTCAGGCGTAGTGGGGAGGGCATCCTTCCTTCACCCATGCTGCCATATGGCAGATGAGAGGCAGGGCCAGATCTCCCACATTCACATTCTCAGGGCTGGCTCACCTGTGTTCTCATCAACAGGGTCAGCTCTGCTATGCTGCCCAGACAAGTTGCAGGGCCCGCTTTCCAGAATGTTTCAGCTAGTAAAGGGAAGGGTCAGCTCCCTTGCCAGCTGAAGGTAGTAGGGGAATGGGGGAGGGCATTGTTTCCTTGCTCCCACCACTACATTGTAGATGAGGGAAGAGGTACCAGCTGTGCCCCTCTTATGCCCTCACAGCTGGCTCACTCATGCCACTGTCTACAGGGTCAACTCTAATGTGCTGTCCAGCCTAGGTGCAAGGACTGTTTTCCTGAGTGCTGCAGCTGATGAAAGGTTGAATCAGGTCTCCCACCTGCTGCAGGTGGTGAGGAGCAAGGGGAGGAGGGCATCTTTCCCTTACCCATACCACCACATGGCAGATAAGAAGGGCAAGACCTGCTCTTCCATTCTTATGCCCTCAGAGACAACTCACCCATGCCCCTGTGAATAGGGTCACCTCTATTGTGCTGCCTAGGTGAGGTGTAAGACCCTTTTTACTGAATGCTTCAGCAGGTGAAGGCAATACCAGTTCTCCCTGGTGTTGCAGCTAGTGAGGGACAGGGCCAACTCCGTTTAGCCCTATCCTCTCAGCCTTCCTTGTTATCAGATGCCATGAACATCAACACAGACTGTGGCTGCATCAGGACCATGAAACCAGACATGGCCCCAGTAGCAGCCCAGGCCAAGATATTACCATAGTCCTGGATGGCAATCAAGCCACTCACCTCAGCATGCTCCTCACTGTTTTCACCTCTTCTGATATGTCTCTGTCCACAGGAAATACATACTTCAGTCTGTCTCTCTGCTATACCATACTGTGCATTTGCTCACTATAATAGTGCCCATCTGCCTGGCACCACAAGATACCAGGTGGGCCTGTGTTTTCTCCTCAAAGCCTGTAGCAGACTGCCCTGGGCCTGTGTGTGGATCTCTTTGCCTTGATCAGTCCATCATGGCATTGGGTGGGAATATACTCTCTCCTTACCTATTCCACTTTCATATGGAAAGTACATTGAAATAACCTACCCTCTCTGCTTTTTTTCTGGTTTCTTCATGCCTTCTGTGTTTATAAAACTTAGCATTGTCAGTTGATTTAAAATTTATTCTACTTTACAGAACTAAGTATTGCATGGTTTGACAAGTCAAATAATGCTAATTAACATTTTAAAACTATTTAACTATGAAAAAGTTGTAACTTTATCAGTTTGACTTTCTCATACCAACCACTAAGGGTACTAGTTCACCTAGGAGTAGCACCTACATTCTACACTCTGATTGAAAAGCCTCTATCCCTTGACTTTTATTTATTATTGCTCTTCTCTTTGTTTATTGTTTCTGTTTTATCAACCTTTGTTTCTTAACTTTCAAAAATCTCACCAAGGTATCTTTGGTTAGTTTGGTCTGGATGGACTTTTCCTCTGCTCTCCTTCAGTTCAGATAAATCATTAAGTGATTTATGTGTTGGCTTGTGTGTATCTTACTCTAAAAAGTTTCCTGTGAAACTGCTTTAAACTAGCCACCTTTCCATTTTTGATTTGCATTATTTATCTGGAATTTGAAGAAGGTGATTTTTTTCAGTTCTAGTGAGTGTCTTCAGTGTGTCAGTCTACTTATCATAGATTTCCTCTTCTCCAGCAAAGGAGGCATCAGTAAATAAATGTAAAGCATTAATAGATATTATTGTATGTTCAAAACTGTATTATGTGATTCCCCAAGATTTACAATCAGAGCATGAGAGGCCAACAACATATGCTCTTTTTCTACTGCCCTTAGCATCCTCCTCTCCTTGTTATCTTGCTCTTTCTTCATTTCCTCTCAGATTTCTCCTCCTATTTATTTTCTCTGCCTGCCAGCCCTGCCTAGCCTTTCTCTTGCCTCACTACTGGCTGTTCAGCTCAGTATTAGACTAATCAGGTGTTTAGACAGGCAAGGTAACATAGCTTCACAGAGTTAAACAAATGCAACATAAAAGAATGCAACACATCTTTGCATGATTAAACAAATGTTCCATAGCATAAACAAATGTGACACATCTTAAAATAATATTCTATAACATTTCCCTCTTTTTGTCTAAATAAAAAAAGGTTTTAACTTTAACATAGTAAAACTATATATAACAAAAACAATTCTCAAGTAAGAATTACATTTACAATACTCACTTTATTTGTATTTTGCATTTAGAGAAAATACTCTATTATCTGTCTCATCTTAGTGACTCCAAAGTTTTATACCTAATTTACTTTCTATTGTAACTAAGGAAAACTGCAACTATAACTATATAGTCTTCAACTCCATCCAAGACCCCAGAAGGTTATACTATTTCCTGAGTAAATAGGAAGTACATTACAAGAAACTTACAAAACTCTAGAAATGACAGAGACTTCTGACGGCCTGGACAGTCACCTAAAGTTCCTCTATAATGTTGGGGCATCCATCTTCAGCCTACAGGCCTAAAGTATCTGGTAACTTTTCAGTGGAGCAGAAAATTTGAAGGACTGTCTTGCCTTGTTTTGGCAAAGTTCAACAGTCTTTTTTCTGTGTGTCTCACATGTCCAATCTATACAGCACATTGTCAGCAGTCAAAGGCAAGAGCAGTTTCTTTGCCCAGTGACTAACCTTTCCACAATGAAATCAAATTCCATAAGGAGTTTCTTTGATGCCCATCATCTGCTCTGAAATAAATTGGTGCAGCCAGGAGCAGATGTGTCTCATTGTCATGAAAAATCATTGGTTAACAAAACATTTTAAATGCCACATTCTGTAGGTCTTTGAAGTGTATGAAAACCATTGTCTTTCTAAAATACAACTGTTTAACTTTGAAAACATACCTAATGTGACTACAAGTTTGTTTATTATAGATTAACTATTAACCCCACTTCTTAATTATACATTGCATTTTAAAATAAGCTGCATAAGAACAATATCCCAAACAAGAGTGGAAACATATATACAGTGTAACAAAAACAATTTTAAATTTGTATAAATATACTATATTCTCCTAAATGATAACAAACATCTATAACCCCCAAATAATCAAAAGTCTCCCACACCCCTCTTGAGAATGTGGCCATTTTGTTTTTCAAACTGCTTCCTGCTATCTGTAAATGAAGTATCTTTAGGGTCCCTGAGAAAATTTGAGATAATGGTCAAGTCCTGGAAAGACCAGCAGTAACTTTTGCAGATAGATGTCACCTGTCAAGGTTCAGGAGGTCTCCCTTAGTCATACCTGATCCATATTAATCTAGAACAAATCCACAGCCTCTTGTTCCCTGTGGAAACAAAAGCAAAACCTCTTCTCCAAAGTATTTGTAACTTCCATTTGACAAATACATGTTTTGACTTTTTTAAAGTTAAGGCATTCCTAAAATATACAGGCTGATTTATTTCAACAGTTTCTCTTTCAGTTCCAGATCTCTTAGCAGCTGTTGTTTGATTGTTAACATTCAAAAAGTTCAAAATCAACATAATACTATACAGGATCCAGACCCCCTGTGTTTTTCACATCTCTACATGGCTTTTTTCTTCTATATTACTTTTACTCTCTCTTTAGAGACTATTGTTTTTAAACTCTTTCTTTCTTTCTATCACTGTTCATACACTTTTCCTTTCTCTCTTAAGCCTACACATTTTGTAAAACACACTAGAACCCATTAAGAGTTTTTTTTTTCCATCTGAATGTGTTTTACTGACCACATGAGCCTTTAAACTACTAAGCTATAGCTGGGTCCTCTGCACGGCTCTTGCAGCCAGCTCTGCCCACTTCTCAGTTCATGAGAGCCAAGCCTAAAGCTCCAGCCTGGTTGGAGGTATTTGATCAGGAACTGCATTCAACCTTCCCAGAGCTCTAGAATGCTGATGCTTGCACTGTGGCAGGCTTTTTTACTTTGTTTTTTGTTTTTACTTAACATACTGGCTTCTCAAGAGCTCACCAGCAGGCAGAAACTCTTAAAGTAGCCATATACTTTTCCTCCACAGCTTTCTCAGGCCCTACATGGAAATTTGAGAGCCCCATGTTGGGTGCCAAAATGTTGTTGATGGATATTTTTATCTTTTTTTGGGGCCCACCACCCAGCTCCCTAATAAATGCCTTTGATATTCAAGCTTCTGTTAGAGATCATATCTATACAAAAGGTAAGGAAAACATTACACCCAGTGGTGCACTACCGGCACAGCTGTTTTAGGGGTCACCAACCACTCTTTGATTTGCTTTAAAGTCCATTCCACAAGAATGAATCAATACCTGGTGCTGTAAACCTGTTTTTAAAAAACAGCTGCCAAGGACTTGGGTCCTGGGGATGAACTTATTTCTGTTGTTTAGCTATGTGTCATGCTGCAAGCTGTCCTTTAAACATTTATGTTTTCATCAACAGCAGAGGCCACTACAAGCTTTAATCAAAGTGGCCTCATTTTTCAAATAATTGTGAATGTGGAGATATCAGGCTGCTCTAAGATGGTAAGAATAAGTAGTTGTGAAGTTCTAAATTCTAAACACGACGTTTACATCCCTTCCCATAAAGCTCAGAGGACATGGTGGAAGAGAGGGCATAAATAATGAAGAAGACAGGGAGAAGGGTTATGAACTCCTGTCTTCTAGACGTGGTGCAGCATTTCAGTCATGACAGTACACCAGCTGCCTACAAATGTACCAACACAAGAATTGAACTATCAACAGTCATTAAGATTTGGGGCAGGGGTTTACAGGATCCTACCATTCTCTGCTGATGGATTCTAGAGATAATCATTGTCTTTAATTGTGTACCCATTGAGGAATCACCAGGTTCTCATGGATAGTTCCAAAGCCATGCTTACACTGATGATCCTGGTTACACTCAGAGCATTTCAAGAAAACAAAAGAAATAAACTACCACCAACAAAATCATGAATGTGGGTAGGGGACTTACATGGAAAAGTGAGAGTCATGGGTTAAAAGGAAGATTAGAGAGGGCAAAGGTTATAATAATCAGAATGAACTTTATATATGTATGAAAATAATCAGGGAAAATTCAATAAAAGTTATACATAACAAAATATTATAGTTTTGATATCTGTTAATTGGCATTACAGCAAATAGTTTTATTTTGTTTGGCATTGAATAAACACTTTGCTATAATCAATCATATCTTAGACTGACAAGTGGGCACATTAATGGAAAGGGGGACCAAAGTTTTGAATTATGTGGTAGTTACAATACAAATGTAAACAAAGTAGCACATAACAGGGCAGGGGACACTGCTTATCTCCTGGCTATAAGATTGTTCGTGATCTTAAGAGAATTTGGGGATGATTTGGTGAAAGCGGGAATGTAATACCCTATTATGTAAACTAAATATTGTAATTTGGATATATTTCTGAGAAAATATTTCTAGAATATATCTTAAAAGAGGGCATTTTTGGTATGGGTGAATAACATGATTCACATATTATTGATTCTTTGGGCCTTGCATCTTCAGTAGTGTACATAAAGCTAGGTAAATAGGGATGGATATTGTGCTATAGTGATTACATTCTCTTTTTAAATGAAACCAGTTTTGTTTGAGTAAATTTCATGTTTTCACATTTGCATGATGATGTATTTAATTTTAAGATACCCAGGGATATTGCAGTTGGATATTGCTAAGACATTTAGCACTCATGAGGCTCCTTCCCTTCTGTGTTGACTATACGTCTCAAGTGATGTCAGTGACTATTCTTTCTAGAATATGACAGCTACAATCCAGTATCAGAGGGTATATCTTAATGCTTTTGGGGATGGGATTAATCTTGGAGTAACCGATGTCTTAGTTTCTTCTCTTGGGCCTTCAGCAACACTTGAACATGTGGGACCGGGGACCATCTTTTTTAAGAAGTGAGAAAAATTGCAAGTGTATCTAAATAATTTTTGGAAAATACAATCTGTGAAAACCGTTTTATTATTCAACACTTCTGAAATGTGAAAATGAAATAAACAAAAACCATACCAAAAGCACCATGGGACTGAGTCAGTTTTAAAAGGAGGAAGAAGAATTAACTAGAAACTGGAATCTTTGTGGTAGGTTGGTTGCTTAATAGCAGTCAGCTGGGAACTGGGTGTTAGCAAAAGACTGTATGCTTTAGTTCCAGGAAAACAACCTTGCAGAGACTCTTGTGACTAGCTGATACTCAAAATGTAAACATTCATTGCCAAGGAACATCTGTAGAATAATTGTAGGGCTTCATTAACTTTTAATTCCTGTTTCAATAAATTTTTACATGGCTTGGTAGAGTTGAGAGGCAATACAATTATGCTTTCTGATGACAAAATATTTCAGTAGAGGAAATGCCAACTCTAAAGTTCAGAGAGATTATAAACAGTTACAAATTCTTAAAAGGTCTCTGTCAAGAAGTAAAAATTAAGAACAATTTATTACATCAATATCCTAATTGTAGGTAACTCTAAGCCTGTGACCTTATATTTTAATAATCTTATCAAGTACATATTAATCTTTTCAAATAGTTTAAATATCTTTTCAAAATTTTAGTTTTCTCCCCTGTAATTTGTGTTAAATATTAGTTACAGGTGATGATCAACTCTTTCAGGAAAATATACCATTCCATGTTCCCAATTTCTCAAAAGACTATCAAGTTCACGTATATTTTAAATATAATTTGACAGTATTTGTCATATTTCTTGGCATATAATAATTATGTAAGTCTGAATTCAGAGTTGCAGGCTACATGAGAAATTTCTGGCTAGTTAATTAGAGAAGGAATATAAAACCATGTGCGGATGTACACTCTTGTGATTCTAAAACCCTGGAGGCCAAGGTAGGAAGAGCACTGTGAGTTTCAGGTCAGTTCTAGCTACACATAGTGAATTGAAGGCCAGCTTGGATTACATAATGTGAACTTGTCTCAAAACCAAACAAACCAAACTAAAAATAACAACAAAAGAATTAATTAGAAGCATAACACATTGTCACAGATTTGTTATGACAATTATAGAGTACTGGTTCATGAAACAGATGAGATCCTGGGAACTATTCTCCAGATTCCCAGACAGACTGTAAATATGTATGGTCAAATCTCTGTGACTAAACATCATTTCAGCTGAAAGCTGTCACTTGGGATAAGAAGAAAGTCCTTGTCTTCATATGCCAAGTTCAACCTTTTTGCATCCTGTATAGCAACACTCAGTTGACAACCCAGGTCAGATGCCTGTATCCTCACATCCAGTAGTTCTGAGAAAGTGTCAGATCTTCTTCTGCTTGCCTCTCAAGACTTAAACAATGTATGAACTGTCTTTCTCAATAAGAGGAGGCTTGGGATAATCTTTCTCAATAAGAGGAGGCTTGGGATAAAGGAAAAATAAACAGAAGCAGGAGTCTTCTACATTAATCATTTTTAACAAACACATAATTTATATAGAGATGAGTACATAGATACATGGAGAGATGATACATAAGACATATGCCGTTGGTTATTGTTAATTGCAGTGTAATACTCTATAAGCTCACAGCAAACACTGTATTAACTGAATCTAAGTAATTGTTTCTAGGGAAAAGAGACCATTAAGTTCCTGCGAGCATCTTGTCACAATATCTTTACTAGCTAAAAATACATTGCTTGACTTTCCATAAGTTTCTGTTTAAAGATGCTATACTAAATGTATATTACTGATACATTGAAAGAAAGCCAGAGCCATAACAGATTGCACAAGCTTATGCTGAACTTTCTTGCTTCGCTCAGTTCTTGAACCAAGTCAGCAAGTGTTCCTTTCGCAGTCTTAGTCTGGTATTACTTTTGTACACTTCGTTTATGACTCCACTGTTTACAATGGCACAGTGCTGCCACGCTATCCAAAGAAGCTCAAGGAAGCTGTGAAGTGCATCACACATAAAAGAGAAATGTTTTAGATTAGTTTCATTCGCCTGTAATGCTAAAAAGTAGCACTAATTAGACACAACAGATATCTTTATTATTATAATTTTTCCGTGCTGGGGATCTAACCTACTACTCTGCCCATGCCCTCTCCAGGTCATTTGCTTGACTTTTGATGGGCTATAAGTGCTGGATAATTCAGTATGTTTGCTATTACATACACAAACATGTAAATGACAGACATAATTCTTCTAGGATTGATTTGGGGTTATAAATAAATTTTAGTGATCATGTGTATTGACTAATGTGAAATATGTCAACAGTTAAGTAAGATTGCTTATACACATATATGTTTATGTCTATGTATCTAGAATTAACAAGTATTATTGTGATTTTGCAAACTGCTTTGCATAGCCATGCACATAGAAAAAGCTGGGACCATACTAACTATGACCTAATATACACCTTAAAACTTTATATTTGTTTTGACAGCACTCAATCTCAAAACAGTCATCATTTTTTATTGTAAATATTATTACGTGAAAAATTATGTTTTCTTATATTTGTTCAAATTGATTATTACTACATTGAGAACTCCTTGTATATATTGTTGGCTTTAGTTTTTCTGAAAGATATCAATTTTATCAGTCATTCTTTAACTATTACTTATAAAAACCTAGTGCCCTAGTGCTGTATAATATTTTTCAGTTTATGAATTTGTTCAAAGGCAATTACTTAGCCAATTAATTATTTGCCTTTTTTGCTCAAAAAAAAAATCTTTATTCAAAGCCTGGAATGAAATTTTGTCTTTTATTTACACATCTGATGAGTTGGATAGACCTCATCAGTCAAATGACTTTCCTGGATACTTGGCAGATTAAAGACATTACGACACAAATAAGCTAACTCTTGTCAATATTTCCATCTGTGTTACTTTTATTTTTTTTCTGGACACAAGCAAAAAGTTAGTATGGCTTAGTGTTTCCACTACTTTAATGTTTTCACTCTTTCACGGCCTTCTCTTGGCTCACTGACTTTTGACATTTGGTTTCTGTCAACAGAAATGATCACATGAAATATATCTTAGGAGGAAATGAGGAGGAAGAACTATTTGATCCAAAAACTACGCTCCAGATGGAAAGCCTTACCACCACTAGAGTAATTCATTGGCATTGTTCAAGTTTCTCATGGAGGTGGATCAGAAGAAGGGTTGTGTTCATTCAGGTTCAATCCAGGGCCAAAGTCTGGTTCAAAATAACAACAGGCTTTCCCATCCACATATGGTTGACTAAGGGAGTTGGAACCCTAGAAAGTACTATAGACAGGAGTGGTGGATCATGCATCTCTGTTGTAGACTCTGGAGACTCACATGAAAGATATCAGAAAAAAAAAAGACTACACTCAATTCTAGAGGTATCATTTTAAACAGGAAAGAGGTTGGGATTTTGCAAGATAAAGTTAGATATGTTTGGAAATCAACAGTGTTTTATTAAAATTACATGTGAGTATTAGTTCATTTAGAAAAGTAAATTTAAATTTGGAAAGTAGTGGAGAAAAATAGCCCTGACTCCAAGGCCTAATATTTCATGAATTCATTTATCTGAAGTAAAAGCAATTCTTCATGTCTAAAATAAAATAAGTGCTTCAAATTGTTGCTTCAAGGATTTACTACTCTGATGCTACTACTAACATCTTTAAACCTTGAAGGCATCTCGTTGTTAAAATGGATGATTTTTTCCTTATGAAACACAAACTAATGGATTATCCTATAATTTAAGAAAATTTAATTTTGATAATAGAATTTAAATTTGATGACAGAAAAACATAATAATAGAACTTAAAATTTAATGTTGAAAAATTACCTAGAAGGCCATTAGAAAAACTTTTCTAGTGCTGATGGTTCATATATGAGCAACCCAAACTCTATCTCAATGCAAGGAGTAAAATGAAACTCAACCTCCCCTGATCAGAACCATCAAACAAACCTCAAATTAGAATTTTACTTCGAACAAGAATAAAGTTTGTATGTGTAGGGGTGTGAATGTGTGTGGATGTGGATATATGTGTGTGAGTGTGTATGGATGATTCTGTAAAGATGTTATAACAGTTTCTCTCTTGTACTGCCTCAGAAGATCCCATGTGAAAATGGGCTGGCATTCCAAAGTAGTGAACTGCTACCTATGTAAATAAACCTTTAAGAGCTTAAGTAAGTACTGTAAGCTGTATCTTATGGGAAAGAGTAGAACTGACCAGGGATAAATGAATTTTTGGCATATGAACTCTGAATAAATAGATCTTCAGCTATGGCTATACCCTGGGTGACTGTGAGATCACAAGAATGGAACCCTTAGAAAATGAGAAACAGGACTATGCTATTTTACAGGAAGATGGCTGTAGATGTGTTTCAAAATGGCAAGAGATTTTAAATGTTTTGATCATAAAAAGGCACTGCGTGTTTGATTACGTAGATATGCTTGCCGATATTTAAACATTATACAATGGATACATGTATTAAAATATCACTTGGTACCCATAAATGTGTATAGTTCTTTTTTAAAGTACCTGCTAAATAATTAAAACTCCAGGAAACTTAGACTGTTCTTTGCTTATCAAAGACCCAGCAGGGAAGATTTTGGCTTGCCTCAGGGATTCCTGAAAAGAAGGAAAACCAAAGAGCTCTCTGAGCCAGGAATCACCCTATGGGAAAGAGAGGGACAGAGCAAGGGAAGTAAGAGTCTTCAGAGCATACATTGTTAGGGGTGGAGGAACAATAGTGGCTGCCACTCAAGACTTTACCTTGTGTGCTTACTCTGCAGTGATTATCCTCTAATGGCCCTTGGACTGTTAAAGGATTCCCATCAATAACCTTGCATTATTTTGGAGAATGAAACAAAGCACATTCAGACATATTTGAGAGGTACAGCTGTCAAAGCCTAGTCCAGCTGGTTCAAATCCGGGCGATAGCATAAAACCAGCAATACTAAATGCTTCATTTTTCTTAGCTGCAAAACAAAAATAAAATATATGCATGCATTTCTCCATAGCATTACTTAGTGTATATAAACTCTTTTACTACTGCTAGGAGGCACACAGTAAAAATTAGTATCTCGGGATAAAAGGACACATGGAAAACCAGAGGAGAATGTGGGTTTGAATTGAGTCATTAGAAGCTGAATCACAGCTGAGATTTAGAGGGACATATCCTGACAAGTCTGGGTGTGTCTTTGCTCATTTTGAACGGCTTGGCATCTCCAGAAGGCTCATAAATTGGAATTCACCTGCACAAGCTGCCTGAAAAGAAGGCCAGAGATGATTTATATTAAGATATTGATGGTAAATTTGCATTTTGGAAACCTAGAAGGCTGCATGTTTGGGGATATTCTGATTGTATGCATTATGCACAATGTGAAGGATCTCAGTCATCAAACTCCTTAAAAATATTCTCTGTGAATAATTACATATAAAATATACTTTTTGTCATAGCTAATAAAACTAGCCCATTTTTAAAGGGATAAAAATATGTATTCAGTCATCATTTTTATTTTCCAGGATTCACTAGTATGAAAACTTAATTTCACTATTATCAAGAAAAGACAATACATGACACTTGGCTATTTGCATTCTGACCTTAGTCTGTGTTGTCTTGTGTAAATTGCTTTATGTATCAAGTAACCATTTTTTACATATTTAAATGAAAGTATTTATGTAAATCATTTATTAAAGTGCTTTTTGACTCTGTAATTATGTAACTTTTGAGCATCAATAGCCACTTGAGTTATTGCATTGCGATATGATTGCTATTTGTTACCCAAAAAGTGCATTTTTCCTATTTTCTTTATGGAAAACAGTTATTTAATAACCTACTTTCAACTCTTTGTAAGTTTTAACAAGTAAATCACATGTATAAATACTTGTAACTGAGAGTATAGTTCTTATTCTATTTTTAATTGTTTGATACTTTTATGTTTCAGTTGCATTTATTTGTAAGTTTCTCCACTCTAATTGTGAAAATTTTGATGAGAAGCTGAGTTATCCACCCTCTGGTTGTACTAGGCTTCAGGGATTCAGGACAATCTCAGTAGATGGGGACATTCTACAGGAGTAGACTGGCAAGTCCTGTCTAGTTTTAAGGAGCCTTGAATAAGGATGAACACTGTATAGAATTAAGAGTTATAACTGGTGGAGAGAGTGGGACAAGAAGCATGATCTACAGAAGGCAAAGGAAGAGGAAGTGTGGACTAAATGCATGGTCATATTCTGAGACTTAGCATCCAGGGATTACACTATGCAATGCACTGATTATTAAATGTTTATTTCCCTCCAACTTCTTAAGGATCTTATCTTCACTGTCCTTTATGATCTCATCTGTAATCTTACTATCATTTTGACATATGTATAAAGACACCCTTTTTAGAATAAGTAGCATAAAAACACATTATCCATTTACCTATTCAGAGTGAAGTTGTTAGATTTATGTCTAACTCAAAGCCCTAGTAAGCTTGGGCCATTTGGGAGACTGTTTGAAGAAACAGAATTGGGAAGGCCCATGATAAGTGACTACACAGAGACTTCTAAACATACTAGCAAGTAGAAGAATTGGTAGAAAGGGGGATTTACCTCAAGGAAGAGGAAGCTAATGCAGACAAGTCTTCAGAAAACTTCCTGAAAACTGACTAATCAGAGTGCCTAAGAAACTGCATTCATTCAGAATGTAGGCACTCTGGCCTGAGATGCTCCGAATGTATTAATTCAGCTCAAGGCATTTACTCTCTGTGTATATTATTTTGGGATTATGATGCCAGATGTTCCTTGTGCAGGATGTTGGCAAAGGAATTCTTCATATATTTACCTTATGATTCCTATCTGGAAGGCTTTGGCTGAAGCCTACATGAGCAGAATACTTGATTAACATCTTCAGTTAAAATCTAATCATGATTCCCATATCGATATACTCATCAAACTTAGGATCATTGATGTTAGGTAGTTGTCTCTGTTTGTGTTGATTCTATCTAGTCCTCAATTGTACCATGTGAAACAAAATTAAAAATATATAATCACAGTCCGCTTGATAGCCTGTTGACTATTGTGAGTTAAAAGCATGCTGTGTTGGCTGCAGAAACATGGCCACAGTGGTCTAATTTCCTCTAATCCACTAGGTGCCTGCTTAATTACAGCCTTCCATTCACTGGCTCTCTGGCTGTATTCCATCTCGGCTTGTATATTTTTTTTTTCATTTGGTTTATTGTCTATTTCTATTTCATCGAGCCGCATAGAATACAAACTATGTCATTTTGTTCCTTGGCTTTCAACATTCTCCGTTGAGCCATTTCTATATTTTATTGCAGTGTGGAATTTAACTCTTCCCAGACACAGACATCTATAATAAAGTTTAGTCTTGAAAAGGTTTTGTCTTCTTTGGGTGTCAGAATAGTATGAGAAATGACTGAAGAATATAAGAATCATATCAGTTATCAAACTGATAAGTAAGGTGGTAGATAGTGAGGGATAAGAAGAGATGTTGAGAAAGGAGTCTCTTACAATATAGTCCTTATATTTAATGGAAGAAAGGGAATCAAAGGATCTTTGGAGTGATAAAGCTGTTGTGATATCTATGGTCTTGGCCATATGCACGAATACATTTGCCAATACTCAGAACTATACAATTGAAATGGCTACCTTTCCCTGCTGGAACATTGTAAGGTTGACATAAAAGTGTTCCCAAGCTAGGAATAAAAATAAACAGCAATAAAGGTGACAGTGTATAGTATGCATCTTAATAAGCTTTAGCCAGAAAATGTTTTTGTAACATGGCTGGAAACCTGACCAAGAAACAATTTGTCAACTTAAAGTTTGTTGACTAGAAAAATCAATGGCTGTCATTTTTTATTTTATTATTTCACCTTTTCTGCCTATTAGCCAGTAGAGAAGCAATAATGTGTAAAAGAAGTTAAAAGTCAGAAAAAAATAGATTTTTAAGCTATTTGAATGCTATTAGAGAAAGGAACAGAAATCAGGTCCTTTCATAATTCACTCATTCTACACAAGCAATACTTTAATTATGATATGAGATTCATGATCTTCAAACACAATTGCCTCTCAACTTACTTATATCAATTATAAAATCCATTGTAAAAAGAAAATACTGTAATTTAAAAATACATTTAATCCATCCAGCCTATGAAGCACCAGAGCTTAGGGACATAATGCAGAGTGTAATATTATTGCTTTATCTTTGTGGTCACATAGCTGACTGGGAGCTATGCCACACTGAGGCTGACTGTCACGTTGAGACACCCTATTCCAATAATACAGAAAAACCTCAAACTTCTGAAATAAAAATGTGGTTTCTTCTACCGTGTATCATTGTCACACTGTCATAAAGTTGAAAAATATTTCACATTGAAGCACGGTAACTTGACAACTATTTATTTTGCTCACTTTTTGTTTTTGGCAATGTAACGTAGGTTCTGTCCATAAGAAGCATGCACTCACAATTATGATTTAGAAGATACTATCATGCACTGAGGTTTACTTGATATTTTAAGACATAAATCAGGGCGTATACATAACTCATATGAATTTATCCTTTCATTAATTCATGCCTGTGATCTCAAAAAAAGTACCCAAAGACTAATAAACAAAGGAAAAAGGGGATTGGTTTGACTTGCAGACATTATTATATAGTATATCAAAAGCATGAATCTTTTCAGTGTTGCAATGACATGCAAGTGCTTCAGGATTCTATGCAGAGGGAGTATGAGGAAGAATAATTATATTAATGGGAAAGGTGTTGATGCTAATTTTCATTATTTACTTATCTTGGAAAGTAAGGAGACCTGAGATGCTGCTTTCTATTCATTTCATGGGCATTGAGTGATAGTTTAGCTGAGTTGATAAGAATTGACATGGAATAAGAATGGGGACTTGCTGACAAGGCATTTTGGAGAAGTACATCAACAGATTTTTAAACATTTGAGAATATTCACTTTTCATGTGAATTTTCATCTGCATGACTGTATGTTCTAACTATAGATGGGGTCAACTGTTACCTGGTAGCATAATCCAGCTAATAAGTGGCACAGACCATGCCTATACTGAATGAGTTCTTTCTTGTGTATGATGAGAGATTATGCACTGGATCAGCATATCCTTTTCATGACTCCAGCTAAGCAGTTACTGGCTGTATTAGGTATTCAATACACAGTAAGACAAAACTCTTAACATTGATATTGGAATTATATGATAAGAGACAAAGTAAAAGACACTCATAGAAGAGTGGCCAACTTGCTTAGTGAAGTTTAATTGGGGTTAATATATTCAACAATGAATTTAACTGATTTAGCTTCATTCGAATAAATTGTCCCTTTAATTTTGGATGCTTAGATTGTCTTTTGTCATTGTTGGGAGCGATATTTATGGCTAAATTGAATGCCTTGCCTATCATTATGATATCCCATTTATCACTGTTTCCAACCACGGGACTAATTTTATAGGGACCGAAGTCATAGACACAGATACATCATCAATTGGATTAAGAGGATTAGCTCTGTATTCCACTACACAAAATTCTGTATATTGACAAAGTTTTTTTAAGACTACTGAGGATTATCTAAGGTCATAGACATTCTTGTATAGTATATCAAAACCATGAATTTGTACAGTGTTAAATGATTATCACAGAAACATAAGGGTATGAAACTTGTAACACCACCCTCCAGATTGTGATACAAGTTCTTTTTTTCTACTTTGTTTTGTTTTTGTGAAGGTAAGGAAACAAACTAACAGAAAGCTGGAATATTGTCTATGCTTCTACATATTAAGATCCATTAAAAAAACAACAACCCTGTGTTTCAAGGTCTATGACCATTGGTTTTTGTAGATAAAAACCAATATCTTGGATATCTTAGAACTCAAGTGAAAAATGTGTCCATTATGACACTCAATGACATTTCCTTAGAACTTGGTACTGAGATTGACACCTGACAAATTTAAGCTTTTCATTCCACTAAATGAGCAAAATAAGAGTCGTGTTTTTGCTGGGTGATTGGCCCTGATGTTAAATACAGCAATGCCCTACATAATCTGTATATAAATGGGTATTTGGAAAACAGATGATATTCTAGTGACATTAAAACTAATAATAAGGTCAATTATAGGCAGACTACTCCAAGACTTTTGTATCTAACAGACAATATTATGTAAGGACCCTGTTCTGACTGAGGTTAAAGAAACCCTAAAAGATAGGGAATAGATACAAAGAGATTATTCAGTAGGTAAAGACATGTATTCAGTTCTTGGGACCCACATGTAGAAGAAAAGAACTGACCCCTAATCTCCACATGTGTGCTGTAGTATTCTCTTATGCATAATAAATGAATGTAACTTAAAAAAATGTTAGAGTAAGAAAATCCTATCTTGAGCTATTGAGCTTTTAATAAATGAGGACTATAATGTTTATTCATATCCATACAATGCTATATATATATATATATATATATATATATATATATATATCCTTGTATGTTTTTTCTCTCTCCCTTTCTCATACTGTTTTATATTCACATACTTTTATTTATCACCTAGTCCATAAGTTACACATTATGAAGAAGATGACAGCAAGAGGTACTTAAAAAAGCAATGATTGCCACCTTGGTGACAGATTTATGAGGTTTTGGGTTTGGCACTTTTTCAGAGGCAGGTCATTTTAATTTTAATTTGTCAAAACAATATTTACATTATGTTACGCTGGAACATTTTGTTATTGTTTGAAGTTTAAATGTGGGAGAAAAAAATCTAGTTCTGTGGGATGGTCAGGAAATAGATACTTGTCACCTTTTGTCACAGGCACTTGTCACCCTTTGTGACATCAGCATGTCCTACATCCATACACCGTGAATTTTCTGTGCTGTGAATCCTATCTCATCCAGGTAGAAGTTCTTCATCCCATTTTCCCTGACAACAAAACAGGAGATATGTCATTAAAGCTGTATGTGTCAGGCACATTGCTCAAAGATTCTGCTTGGAAGAGAGTGACATGAAGGGAGCTCTCAGAATCTCTCTATTGTGGCAGGATCTGCTGGAGTTGTATCAACTCTTAGAAACATCTATATCACAAACCCAGTGTCTCTGCTCAGCATTAGTTCTAGTGTTTCCTGGGAACTGTTCCTAGGTCTGGAGCTTCTGATCTCTGAGGACAAAAGAGGTCACATAACCGTCAAAGTTGTGTTTCTGTCTAACCTGCTTGTGGTAGTTTGGATAGGTATGGCCTTCACAAATGCATGTGTTTGAATGCCTGTCTCTTAGGGAGTGGCACTATTAGGAGGTGTGGTCTTTTTGGAGTAAAGTGTGACCTTGTTAGAGGAAGTGTGTCAATATGGAAGTGGACTCTGAGACCTCCCATGCTCAAGCTATGCCCGGTGTGGGAAACAGTTCATTTCCCATTGCCTGTAAATCAAGATGTAAAATTCTCAAATCCTTCTCCAACACCATGTCTTCCTGCATGCTGTTTTGCTTTCCACCATGATGATAATGGACTAAACCTCTGAAACTGTAAGCCACCCCTAATTAAGTATTTTCCTCTATAAAAATTGCTGTGGTAATGGTGTCTCTTCACAGCAATAGAAATTCGATCAAGTCACTGATAAACTTGTTAGAATAAGTTATTATATTATTAGAACAACTTATTCTAATAAGCTCTAAAAGGTTATGCAAAATATGTGCACATATATGTACAAGTCTATACAGACACACGATAGGATTTTTTCTCCAAATGCAAACTCTAATACTCTAATGTATGAATAAAATCAAAAGAAAAATAATTTGGAGGAATACATGATTTGCGTAGACATACACCAAAATGCATGAATGTATATGTGTTTGACATGAGTGAACATGTATGTTTGTGATATAAAACTAATTCAGTTAAATTATTTATTCACTTTTAACTCCTAATATATCAGTTTTCAAACTGTATTTCATTTTTATACTTATTTGTGAAATATTTTGTGATTATCTTTATTATAACAAAATTGATTAGATTTTTAATATCATGCAATGACATTTTTAAAATGAATACTATGGCACAATATCATTAAAATCATATATTTTTTAAATGTGTGTGTGGGTGCCCATGAAGACCAGAAGAGGCATCATGTTTCTTGCTGCTGGAGTTATAGGAAGGTATGAACTGCCTGATGTAAGTGCTGGGAACCAAACTTTGGTCCTCTGAAAGAACATCAAATGCTCTTAACCACTGAGTCATTTGTACAGCCATATATGTATGGAAATGCTCTTGTGTATATAGAGAAATACTCTCTCTCTCTCTCTCTCTCTCTCTCTCTCTCTCTATATATATATATATATATATATATATATATATATATATATATATGGAAATGTTCTTGTAAATGTTTGAAATTCTTTTTTCTTATCATGACACATGGCCAACACAATTTGAGTGATTTTTGGAAGCAACTAAAATTATCTATTTAAGTAACTTTATTATGCCAGAGATAAGCTTTTCACATTATTGGTTAACTCCACCTAATAAACTTGCTTTCCAGGACACTGTTTTCCTCTGAATGGTTAAAGCCTTGTTCATGGTAATTTTTTAAAAATTTTTTATTTATATCTTATATATGAGTTAGGAAATAATAAGACATAATGTCTGTAAATACTGACAACTCAAATTATCATTATGTTTCTTCTGTAATTTGAATAAAAAATGAGGAAGCATTCTAACATGTCTGTCCAGTAATCTTCCTATCATTAAGTACATTTTTCAGGACTTTCTGCTGGATTCTCATTCAAACTTTTAAAGAGGAAGAACTTGAAACAGCGAGGCTAATGCATCTTGTCCTCTTGGTGTAGGTGCCAGAGCTCAGTTCTGGTGTCCTTAGGGCCCACAGAACAAAGCAAAGTTAGAGCCTCCAGGCCTTCTGGGAGTTGTAAGGAGTATGGAAGTAAGCCAGCCGTTTTCACTAGAGTTTATGTACGTACATTCCTCTCCACATCACAGACTGCGTGGGACAGAAAAGAAATCCTCTACTCTATTCACCGGTTGTTCAGCAGGCAACAAACGAATTCTCCTTCTTTCTACTCACGAACTTTAGTTGATGGGGATGGTGCACAGTATAAAGCCATTTGAGCACCGACGACATGTTTTGGCATTAAACAGGAAGAACAATTTTAATTCGCGGCTTCATTCCAAATTGGAGAAACAAAAATAAATAAAAAACTCCATTTTGTCCAACAAAAGGGTTTTAGATTCCATTTACATCAATATAGCAAAAATATGTAATAATAATAATTAAAACAAAACTTGTCTATACGCTCTTAAAGGGTCTGCTTCGTAAGCTTTGGCTCACATTTTCAATATGAAATTTCCCTAGCCACTCCATTTACGAGAGCAGCTTCATTTAGTGGTGGCATTTTATGTGCCTCCTCCACATTTGTAAACCCAGCCCTGCTCTTTAGGACCAGGAATGGACACAGTTTAATTCTGTTTATTATAGAAATCAAGGGCTTTTGGAAGGAGACTGTGAACAGCTGTTTAATATTGTCTTTCTGTTAATATAGAGGTTCATTTCTCATGCTCTCTGAGGACAAGGCAATTCACGAGATTTCTAGAGGCTCTTTCTGCAACGCTGCAGGTTGGTGCCAGTAGTCAGCCAAAGAGAAGCTTTGCTGCTAATTGGTGGGGCTGGCTGTTGCTAGCAGGTGTCAATTTAAGACCCATACTCCAGTAGGATTTCTGGGGATCCTACCTAGAACACATCTCTAATCAAAAGAGAAAATGAAAACATTGTTTTGGTTATGCAACTTCCCAGCAATATTTTCAGCTTCTGTAGCTGGATTCAATATAAGTTTTTGGAATGAGGACAGGCAAGGATTATCTTTGCGTCTCTTAGATGACTGTATTTAATAGTTAAGGAAATTAAATGTTTCTTTTAAAAAATAGTCTGGTTAAAATCACTGAGCCAATTTTAAATAAAATGATGGTTTTGCAATAGTAACTGACTGAAATCATATTTACATAAAATAGTCCCTTGAATATGGTGTCTGATACTTCCCACTGTGACATAAAGGGACCAATTCAATTTGGTGAGAAATCAAACTGGCATTTAGCCCTCATTAGTTTTTGAGGCAGTGTCTTAGTACCTCATGAAACTCAGCCAGGTAGTCCTCTCCCTATATAACTGAGAGTGACCTTGATCTCCTGATATTTCTGCTTTCACCTCCCAAGTGCTAGGATTATAACGTTGTTCAATCTTAGATGGTCTTTTAGTAAAATAAATAAATAAATAAATAAATAAATAAATAAATAAATAAATAAATAAATAAAAACCCCTGGAGTCAGATATCAGGGTGAATGCTGAAAGATTAGAGAAGCAGAACAGCCAGTCACTAGTTCTTATGTCTATGACATCCTCAGCCTAAAGAGAGTGAGTTCCTATTCTCTCACACTTTATATACCTTTCTCTGCCCTGTCATATTAATTCATGGGATTAAAGGTGTGTGTGCTTCCCAAACAAAGGCATGCGATCTCAAGTGCTGGGATTCAAGGTGTGTGCCACCACTGCCTGGCTTTGTTTCTAATCTAGTGGTTGGCTTTGTCCTCTGATCCTCAGGCAAGTTTATTAGGGTACACAATGTATTACCACATTATAGGCATGTACTGAGATGCTTAGCTTCTCCATCTTAAGAATGAGTATGGCTATGTAGCCAGTATCTTAAATCTTAAAGCCTCTTTCCATTAGAACAGCAATATTATGAGTTAAAGAATGGCACTTTTGCCAGGCGTAGTGGTACACATTTGCAATTCTAGTACTTGGGAAGCTAAGACCGTAAGACTGACATGAGCTTTAGACCATCCTGGACTAAACAGCAAGACCCTGTCTCAAAGACAAAATAGAGCCTTAACGACAAAGACAAAGAACAGCACTCGTCAGATGATTTCTAATTATTAAATAAAACATGAGTACATGGAATACTGAATTTCTTCACAGGATGACACTTGAAAATGATTAAATGAAGGAGCATTGTGCTATACCTGAACTTTGGTCTACACATACATTTAAAAAAATGCTGTGCACACGTTTGATTTCTGAAAACCTGTATCTTGAAGGCAGCATCTGTTCTCTACATTAAAACTTGA